>NC_058134.1:306125384-306257518 GCF_016433145.1 Gracilinanus agilis
CCACGTGGTCAGACCGCCTTGGCCCTCCCCCCTCCCCGCCCACAGCAAGCGGGGAGGGGCCTGGGAGGGAGCCTGGGATAATAGATAGAAAGGCGGCTGGGAGAGCCCGGGCCTCGGCCTTCAGGCACCGCCCCTGCGCTTCCAGGCTCCGCCCCATCCCTAGCGCGCGCTCACGGTCACCCCGCCCCGCGCCGCGCTCCCGTCCCGCCCCCGCCGCCGCCGCGGGCGCGCGCGTGTCAGGCGCCTCTGCAGCCGCCATTTTGGAGTGAGTCGGCCTGAGCCCCGAGCCCGCGGGAGCCGGCGAGGCCTGCGGCGGCAGGGGCGGGGGCGGGGAGACGCGGAGCGCCTGGAGCGCTCGGAGCCCGGCGCTGAGGCCGAGGCGCAGGTAAGAGAGGGCGGGGAGGAGGGGCGGGGAGAAAGCCGGGTCCCCTCACCCCCCCTATCCCCGGCGGCCTCCCTGGCCGGGCCCGGGCTCCTGGCCCTCCCCCTGGCCCGGCCTGGCCCCGCTGCCTGTCACTTCACCTGTTGCTGTCATTGCCCATTCCTCCCGGGCACCCCCCGGCCCGTCATTGCCACTGCCCTTGGTTGATCCTGCCGCCCCTACTCCTGTGCTGTCACTGCCCGCTGACCCCCGTGGGCCTGCTGGGACTCGCTGCTCTTCTAAAGGCCGGCGCTGCCCCTCCACTGCCTGTACCCATGCCCCTGCCCCAGGCCTGCCGCCCTCAGCTACGCCTCTGCTCATCCCTGTCATTTACCCTTGGTCTCCCCAGACTTGTCAGTGGCTGCTGTCACCTCCCTCCTGTCACTGCCCCCAGCTCTTCCAGCTCTTCCTCTCTGGGCCCTGTCATTACTTGCTTTTCCTCCTGGGGGATGGGTGGATGGGCTGTCACTGACCCAGGGTCTCGGACTTTGTACCTGACCCCTCCTTCTCCCCGACAGACCTGTCACGCTGACCACTTCTTTAGGAAGCCAGCCAATAGTCCCTTCTTGTCCCAGGGTAGCCCATTTTTACCGTCTTTTTTGCTTACTTTCTGCCTCTTGAGGGACCCCCCTCACAGCCCCTTTCCTTGAAGGACACTGTGGTCTCTGCTCCCTGGGGCTTCTTGCATTGCTGTTTCCAGAAGGCCTGTTGTCTCTTTACTCATCCCCTTCTCCTGGGGCTCTTGTCCCTGTCCACCCTTCCCAGCACAACTCTCATGTCACCCTCTGGGATCTTCTCAGTCATTTTCCTCTCAGGTTTTACTGTGCATTCCTGCCCCTTGGCTGAGTTTGGTTCTTTTGTTCCAAGCCCACCTTCCAGTTCTGTGCAGCAGGCCTTTGCCTCCCTGTGACTACTTTCTTCTTGTCCCCTGTCAGCTCTGGACGGCTCTCTCTGTGACCCCCCTTCAGTCAGTTCTGGCAGCCACTCAGGGGCTTCTCATTTTCCTTTTTTCACACTACTGATTGTTCCTTTTTGGATCTTATGTTTCTTCCTCAAGACCCCGTGAGCCCTTGACTACATGAATGAGTCTTTGGTTCTTTCTTGGATCTTTTAAAAAACTTGGACCCTTCTTCTGGAGCTGGCCATTTCTTAGGGTGATTTCTGCTGGTAATCCCTCTTTGAATTATTCCCTTTATATCTTCTTTGGTTTCTCAGGATCCCCCTATTTCATTGCTCCCTTGCTTCAGAAGCCTGTCTGCGAAAGACCTTCGCTTTCCCATTGGTCTTGACAGTTGAGGCCTCCTTTGGTTTCATTGATATCTTCCCCCCCCCCCTTTTTTTTTTGTCACTGATGCTCAGTATGAGTCACTGGTGGACTCTGGAGGACAAGAAAGCTGATGTTGTCGTCAGAGACTGTATTAGGGGAGTTGTAATGCCCAGGACTTTAGGGAATGATAATGCTGAGGGCCTTTGCCCTGACCAGCCCATATCTGGAGCAGCATGGTGTTCATTTCTGGATGCTGAATCTTAGAAAGGACCCTAGTGAAGCTGGAGAGCCCTGCAGCTAGGCAGCCAAGCTGATAAAAGACTTCAGGTTCATGCTATCAGAGGCAGCAGCTATGGTGGAGTCAGGTTCAAGGCCTCTGTCTGTCACTTATTGGTCCCAGGATCCTGGGCAAGCAATGAGCCTCTTAGTATACCAGACACCTGGAGGATTCTAAGCTGTAGAATAGGGAATTCCCTCCCCAAGAGTTCCTTTCTCCGATGACATCACAGGTCTGGAAGGGGGAAAATGGAATCAATTGAAGGAGTTAAGGATGTTTAGTCAAGAGAAGATTTGGGAGATGGTGGGAAGCATGCTGGCTTTCTTCATGGACTGGCAGGACTGCTGCTCAGAAAAGGCCTCATTCCGCTTGTTTGGCTCCACTGGTTGTTTTTTTCCTGAGGGCCATTTCAACTTTTTGCATGTTCTCCTTTGCTGTTCCATCCTATTCCTGGTTTACTTTTGTAATCCTTTATCGCCTCCTTCATTTTGTTTCTTTGGAAGCTGCATCATTACTAGTAGAAAACAGATTGCAGAATTTCAATTTCAGTTTTCAGTCTGCCGCTTACCATTTATAACTTTAAGCAGATGTCATTTGTGAATTTCATATTAAAAGTATTTGTTTGAGAGAATTTTTCCTTTAAGTAGGAGCTGGTTAGACTAGATGGCCTTGGAGGTCCCCTCTCAGGATTCTAGGATTCTAAGAGGCTCTCTGATGTCCAGTGTTGGGGATAAAGTTGTCTGGGAAAAAATATCCTGGTTTCAGGGCTTGCTTCCAACACTGTGTGTCCAAAGGCAGACCAGCTTTTGGCTTGTCTGTGCAGTGCTCCAGAAGTGGGAGGCATCCCAGATCTGAAGTTGTGGTAGTTGAAATGCTGACCCTCAAGTGAAGGAATCCTCCCTCCCCTAAGAAAGGGGCCCTTTTGTCATTGGAGTCAGGCTTGAGACAACAGGATGTCTAGAAAGATGTACCCACTCTGCTTTCCTTGCACGGATTCTGAGCAGATTCCTCCTTCTAAATGTAACCCAGTTTGGAAGTCCTGTAGCACCATATGGGTTTCTCACTTGGACATATTTTGTCAAAGTTCAGTTCATCATGGGCTAACAAGCTTCAGTTTCTTGACTAATTTTCAATATTGGCATTCATTTTCATTGGGGCAGTTAGGTGGCACAGTGGATAGAGCACTGGGCGTGTTCAAAGCTGGCCTCCAATTCTCCTAGCTGTGTGACCCCTGTGCAAGTCACTTAACCCTGTTTACCTCAGTTTCCTTATATGTAAAATGAGCTGGAAAAGGAAATGGCAAACCACTCCAGTATCTCTGCCAAGAAAATCCCAAGTGGAGTCACAGTCAGACAACTGAACAATAACAAATTCATTTTCGTTGGGACTTTTAAGGCAGAAATGACAAATTCTTCTTGACGTTACCCTTTTTCTTCTTTACCCTGTTAGAAGTGATTTGGCAGAATAAGATGTAAGCAAATTGTTAATTAGAGAGCATAATTAGGAAATGTTAAAAGTGTTTTGAAAATAAATATTTTATTTAAACTGTGCATTTACTAGAGTTAATATTGTGGCCATTTTTCTTGTGATCCATTTCAGCAATCTAAGAACCAGTGGATTTGGCAGGGTGATCAACAGAACCAGGGGAATGTGGTGCCTTAGATTGGTTGGTTTAAGGTAATGACAATTTTAAATTATGATTTTTTCCCCTCCAAAGTATTTATGAGATTCTTAATGTAGTATCAGAATAATTTTTGCTTAATTTTAAAAAATCTGCTAAAATGTTCGTTGTTTCATGTTCATAGACTCTTTAGAGATGTAGCTTAGTAGAATTTTATTATTCTCATATTACAAGTGGAGAAACTGAGGCGCAGAGTAGCTGTTAAATTGCCCAGGGTCACACAGGCTATGAATGATAGGACTACCTTTAATGGTAGTACCCGCCAAGCAGGTCTCCTGCAGGCTCCTCATCTTTTTCCTGTATTCATTTTGCCTTTCATTTACAAATGTGAATTGTCATCCTGAGAAGTTTTCTTCCTAGAGAGAAATGACTGGTCTGTTTGCCTGCAGCCTCCATTATAAAACTGAGGGTGAAATTATTTCCTCCATTCCATCTCTAGCCATAGATTTAGACCTGAGGCAAAATCCAAATAGGATTAGCTAGGAAAAGTCCTATTCCTTTCCCTAGGCGCCCCCCCCTCCCCCTTAGGGAAGAATCTTGATGGCCTGGCCAACTTCGGCTTCTGTTTCTTTCTTTTACCTTGTAACACTCCATTGTCTGGAGTAGGATATACATTTACCCGCCCAAAGAACCAGATCAGTTGAATTGAATTGAATCAGTGCATGGAAAAGAACACTCTGATGACTGAGGAATCTTGGGCTGGCCTGTGTAATTGCCTGGTTGATCCCATTAGTTCTGTTTTCTTGCTGAATAGAAACAGAGTAGGAATTGGTCTTCTTTGCCCCAAAGCAGAGCAAACACTACTGACTATTTAGCAAGAGTTCACTTTGAACCAGAATCTCAGGTGTAAAGAATGTTTTCTGAGATAGAGGCTCAAGGCCAACCCCCCGAAAATCCACAAAACAAGATCCTCTATTTCATATTGACCTGAGGAATCCCAAGGACAGTTTGTGGTGACCTTGTACCAGCATTCACCTCCATGCCAGTTTACCTTGGAATGAAAATGGTTCCTCTCCTTACTTCCTATAACCATCTGCAGAATGTGGCTGTCAGAGTATGAGTGTCTATCAGCCCAAACAGGTCTGTGACCTCACTGATGAGGGAGTGCCTTGGAATGATCACGACCCATCCATGCTTGGCTATTCTGGGAGTGAGGACCTTCTTTAGGAGGCCCCCAGGGGAGCCCAGGACTCTCTAGACTGCATTAACATGAGCCAGCAATTGGAAAGGATTTTCTGGGAAATATTTGGTGAGGTCCAATCCATAACTCTACAGATCTCCCTATTGTAATATAGCTGACAAGTGGTCTGCCAGTTGCTGCTCCTTCAGTGGTGGGGGACTTCCTCCTGAGGTGGCCCATTTGACTTTTGGATAGCTCTGATTCTTCCCAAGGGTTTCCTGACATTGAGCCAGATTTTCCTTTTGGCAGCTTCTACACATTGTACCTGGCTCTGTCCTTCAGAGCCAATTAGAAAAAGTCCAATTCCTATTCTTTTTTTTAACCTTTATCTTTTGTCTTAGAATTAATACTAAATATCAATTGCAAGGCAAAGAGTGGTAAGGGCTAGACAAGTGGAGATAAGTGAGTCACACAGCTAGGAGTTGTCTGAGGCCACATTTGAACTCAGGGCCTCCCGTCTCTAGGCCTGGTGCTCTGTCCACTGAGCCACCTAGCTGCCCCTCTAATTTCTCGTTAGAGAGTTGAACACAATTCTCTTGCCCCTTCATTCCCTGCACTCCAGAGCCTTCTTATACCAGGTTAAAACATCCTCATTTCCTTGAACCAGTCCTCTTATGACATAGTCTCAAGAGCCTTCACTGTCCTGATCCCCCTCCCTTAATGCCTTCAAGCTTATCAGTGTTCTGCCTATCCCAGAGCTGAACACCAGACTCCAGAGGCAAAGCAGAGAGGACAGTAGGACTGTCATTTCTTTATTCCAGCCTCTTTTCATGTAGCACAAGATCACATTCTTTGCCATTTTGGTTCTTGACTCAGCCCACAGGCCCCTGAAATCCCAGAACTTTTTTCAGAGTAGCTACTGTTAGCCTAGACCTCCTTTACCCATTTGTTTATTGGGGAAGCTGGTTTTTTTGACCCCAGATATAAGATTCTATATTATCTTTATTGAATTTTACCTAATTCAATTCAAGCTTGAGATTTGGCCTTGCCAGGATCTTATTAATGATCTTTCCCAGCTTTGAGTAATTTCCAAATTTGATAAGTATGCCATCTACAACTTTATCAAAGTCAGAAATAAAAATGTGACCCAGAAGATCCCTGAGGTACTACTAGAGCCAACATTGAATTCTTTTTTTATCAATTGAAATTCATTTTTTTCAAGAAGAAGGCATTTTAAGAAAATGGCCGCAAAGAAAAGATACGAGAATACACCTCCCTCTGATTCTTTTCAGAGATGGGGAGGGGCAGAGATGGTCATTGATGGAATAACTAACTCCTCTCTGAGTCTTGCCATCTAGCCAATTTGGAATTCCTTTAATTGTGTTATCATCCCGTCTGTGCCTCTTCAGCCTGTCTATGAGAAGGGGAGGAGAGGCTTTGCTAAATGCTTTGCTAGCATCCCCTGATCTAGTAGTTTAAAAGAGAAATGAGGCTTGTCTGGCATGACCTGTTCTTAATGAAGCCAGTCTGGCCCTTTGGGCTCACTACTTCCTTTTCTAAATGTTCACTGATCATCCCTTTCTTCTTTTTTGGACCGGTCTTGGGATTGGTTTTTTCTTTTTTAGTATTGGTGAGTTCCCAGACTTTCTCTATTGATGCCAGTTGGCCATCTTTCCTGAAGCTTAAAGTCTTTGAGATGCCTGGGGGCAGCAAGAGACTGAGTATATTGCTCAAAGACACAGCCCATGTGGATCAGAGGCAGGATTTGAACCCACATCTTCCTGGCTTGCTCTCTTTTCATGGTGGCATGTCCCCATTGCATATATTTAATGATCCATTCTGGCATTCTGCCAGGTGTCTCTGTCAAGCTCTCTGGCTTGTACTTTACTGATTGGAATCACTGCCCTCATGCACTGGGTCAAGTTTTGCCATTAGCTGCTCTTGAGTTAGTTCTTGTGTTCTTCAATCCTTCAGATACCATCAGTGATTCAGTGATCACAGCCATTAGTTCTCTCAGTATACAAGAAGAATGTGAGAAACTAAAAGCAAAATGAGTATCCCAGCCACCTCAAACAGTGGGCTTATCCGTTTTTGCTACTTCCTTTTCACCTAACATAGCTTTCTAAGAAATCCTGTTCTGTTGTCCTTAGCCTTGCTTTCCGTTCTGAGCTTTAGCACTCCTGACATGATTTTTATAGGATCATATTAGGTTCTTCTCTCTCTTCCTTTGGTATCTGCCTTTGCTCCCATTGTCTTTATATAGCTTAAAACAAAACCAACTTGGTTGATGAGTTCCCTCAGATTTGCTCCACATTTGAATGTCTCCTTGTGACTTCAGTTTCTTGAGAATGTCCCCCTCTCCTGACTGACTTGTCCTGTGAAATTTTGGTCTGTGGCATCCTAGCTAACCTTTCTCCAAACCCTTTAAAAATCTTCTTGTCCCAAACCAAGAATATGAGGCAGATTGTGCCCAACTTCTTGTCTATCCCAAAGTCTGAGTGGAAGTGGTACTTCCTCCATGCCCCTGTTTCCTATCCTGGCGAACAGTTCTTTCTCGTTAGTTGGAACCTAGTCTAGAACTATCCCTTTGTTGAATCCTTCACCTTTAAAGGATGCAATTAGTATTAAGTTGCTCACTTCTGTCAGTTAGGTGTTTGTTAGGCACTGTGCCAGAAAGAAAAAAAAACATTTCTGCCATCCAGAAGTTTATATATCAAGGGGGTCAACATGTACGCATATTAGGAAATTCAAAAGAAATACCCAGTAATTTCAGGTGGGTGGTCCTGATGGCTGGGAGTGAGGAATTCAATGAGGTAGAGAGAAGGAAGGAGGACAGTGGGCACTGGAGTGAGCCAGGGCTAAGGCACAAATATAGCAGATGGGATGTCATTTAGGAGGGATGGCAGAGACCTTTGGGCCTAGAATGTGGAGGAAGTGACAGGGAGGCAGGTGGGAAGTGGGCTGGGAAAGGCTTTAAATGCCAAATAGAAGCATTTGTATTTGAGTTTCATAGTCCCAGTTCCTGGAGCTACTGAAGTTTTGTGAGGACAGCAAACAGTGTGGGATGATAGGATTCCTGATTAAGAAATGAAACAGAGCAGAGGTTTCCAGATAACTCTGATGTCTCGTGTCCATATGCTACAAATGCTTTTCTTAGGAAGTAATACATCGGACTTGGAAAACACCAGATGCCACCACAGTTACATGATTGATCTGATGCTAATGCAGTGGGCATTATGGGCCACTCTGCTTTTTTTTTTTTTTTAACTCTTACTTTCCATCTTAGAATCAATACTGTGTATTGTGGACTAGGCAATGGGGGTTAAGCAACTTGCCCAGGGTTACAGAGCTAGGAAGTGTCTGAGGTCAGATTTGAACCTAGGACCTCCCATCTCTAGGCCTGGCTCTCAATCCACCGAGCCACCCAGCTGCCCCCAGGGCCACTCTGCTTTTGACCCAGCCATCCCCTGTTTGTCACTACTAGGCCATGCCTCTGGGCCAGACTTCTTCTTCTTTCTGTCCAAGTGTTCTCTGTGCTCATGCCAGCATGGCTTTGGAGAGAGAGGGTGCTCCAAATGGAGTTTGGAAAGTCTGAGTTCTAACTTGTCTTAGACACTGTATGTGTGTAAAATAGCTGTATGACCCTGGGAGTTTTGAGTTTGAGATGCTTCCTAGTACATCCATTTCATGACACTCAAGAGACATTCGTGGTGCATGATTGTTGTTTTGGAGATATGGGATAGATTGCTCTCTCTCAGCCTCAGTTTCCTTCTCTGTAAAATGGAGATAATAATAGCACCTACCTCATAGGATGAACATGAGGATCAAATGTCATCACTTGTAAAGGGCTTCGCAGACCTTAAAAGTGCCATGTAAATGTCAACTCTCACTGTTGTCCTTATTGCCTCTGTTTTTCCCTACTTTTATTTTTGTTCAAGCTTCCTTCAACTGACTTGCATTTTATTAAATATGTACTATATGTCAGGCTCTATGCTAGGTGCTGGGAATACAGAGAAAGACAAAAACCATTCCTGCCCTCAAGGAGCTCATACTCTAATGGCGGAGGCAGCATGTGAGTGACTAGGCATGTTGAAGAGAAGAAGGTAGTCTGAAAAGAGAAGGTGGCAGCAGCCAACTGGGGCAACCAGGAAAGGCCTCCTGAAGAAGCTTGGCTTTGGCCTGAGTCTTGAAGGAAGCCAGGAGAGCTCAGAGGTAGGGTTGGACGTGAAAGGGAAAGAACATTTCAAGCATGGGGGACCACTGTTGCAAAGATGTGGAGGTCAGAGATAGAGCAGCAAGGAGGGCAGGAGAGCAGAAGATGACTTGGAAAGGGAGCAAGGGGCCCGGGTAGGAAAAACTTGAAATGTCAAACGAAGAACTTATAGTTGTCCCTGGAGATAATTGGGAATCATAGGAGCTCATTGACAAAGTTGAGGGTAGGGGTGCAAAGAACTACATTTTAGGAAGAATCACTTTGGTACCTGACTGGAGGTTGGATTGGGGTGAGGAGAGATGGAAGGCAGCAGGGAAAGTGATTGGGAGGTAGTGAGGTGAAAGATGGCATTCTCTGTGTGAGGGAGGGAAGGGGAAAGATTTTTTTTTTTTTAAAATTTTAAACCCTTAACTTCTGTGTATTGACTTATAGGTGGAAGATTGGTAAGGATAGGCAATGGGGGTCAAGTGACTTGCCCAGGGTCACACAGCTGGGAAGTGTCTGAGGCCGGATTTGAACCTAGGACCTCCCATCTCTAGGCCTGGCTCTCAATCCACTGAGCTACCCAGCTGCCCAAGGGGAAGGATTTGTAGAGATCTCAGGGAGGTAGAATCAACAAGCCTTGGCAACAGATTAGATGCAAATGGGGGATGAGTAAGTGAACAATTGAGAGTAACCCCAAGGTTGCCAACCTGGGGGACTGGGAATATAGGAAGGTAGACAGAGGAGAGGGCTTCGGAGGTAGGGGTGGGGAAGAGATAGTAAGTTCTGTTTTGGTCCTTGAGTTTTGAGTTTGAGATGCTTACTAGTACTCCATTTCATGACGTTCAAGAGGCATTTCATGGTATGTGGTTGTTGCTTCGGAGAGGGGTTGGGGATAGATAAGTACATTTGGGTATCATCTGCATAGAGATAAGAATTGAGCCAATGGGAGCTGAAGAGATCACCAACCAGTGAAAATAAAGGGGTGTAGGACAGAGTTTTGGGAGCTTTGGGGGGATGTTTGCTGTTGGTGAGGGTGACCTAGGTGAAGAACAAGTGATTGAGTCTGAGAAGGAACAGCCACATAGGAAAACCAAGATTGAGCAGGATTGCAAAAACCTAGAGGGGAGAATGCACCCAGAAGAAGATAGGCTGCATCGTCCTCTGTTGAGAGGTCAAGAAGGATCAGCATTGTGAAAATGCCCTTGGACTTTACCATTAGAGTTCACTGGAAACTTTGGAGGGAACAATTTCTACTGAAAAGAAAGTGAGAGGAGAGAGGTACCAAGAGTAGATAGCTTTCTCAAAGAGTTTAGCCACAAAGAGGAAGAGAGGGAAATAAAGACTGATGGATGACCTAACTGCCTGTACCAGTTTGTACTTGGGAAATTGATTTTCTGAACTCAAGAGTAAGATTTTATATTTATTCCTATTAACCTTCATCTTTTTAGATTGTACTTAATGCTCTATCATGTCTTTCTTGATCTTTTTTGATCCTGACTGTTCACAGACTGATACTCACCCTTCCAGCTTTATTCTATCTGTAGATCGGAGGGATATGACAGTCATGCATTTATCTAAGGCATTCATAACGTGTTTCTCACCACTGGGCTCAGCCCAGATCCCTGGGAACTCTTCAGGAGGCCTTTTTTTTTGTTTTGTTTTGTTTTTTTTGTTTGTTTTTTTAATTTTAAACCCTTAACTTCTGTGTGTATTGACTTATAGGTGGAAGATTGGTAAGGGTAGCAATGGGGGTCAAGTGACTTGCCCAGGGTCACACAGCTGGGAAGTGTCTGAGGCCGGATTTGAACCTAGGACCTCCTGTCTCTAGGCCTGGCTCTCAATCCACTGAGCTACCCAGCCGCCCCTCTTCAGGAGGCCTTTTGCTGAATTATCTCTTCTGGTATATGAGTTGTACCTGTGTGAATCACCAGAAGTGACTGGTGTACATCCATTTTTACATGACTGAGCAGACTCTTTGTGGCATCTTGGATGCATCTCATTCCTTGCCATCCATTGGGAAACCCAGACTTCCAGAGATCAGGAGAGCTGTTTCACTTAGCTTTGGAGTTCTACCCCAGGACCGAGCTGCTTAGATTTGGTGAGTGACTGAAAACTGATGTCCAAATAGCCTCAGAGCATGCTTCATGCCTGATGGGGCACCTTGTCATCTAGTGCTTCTGCCACCACTCCCTTTCCTGAACTTTCCATTTCTTTCTCTGAGAACTGCAGTTAAATCAGGAACATCACTGTGGTAAAGGATGGGACAGTTGACTGCTTGATATCTCTGTGGTGCTTCTTCTGACTAAAATCTCCCACTTTTGGTCATTGTTCTTATATGTGTTATCTCCTTTTAGAATATAAGCTCTCTGAGGGTAGGGACAATTTCAGTTTTGTATTTGTATTACCAGTGTCTGGGACAAAATAACTGCCATCCACCCATTCATTTCCCTGTTGCCATCACCCAGTTCCACCAGTAGCTTCCCTCTTACCCTTTACTGCTCTTTAATCCTTCCTCTGACTCTTACTGGCAATTTCTCAGCTGACAGCTTATGGTGCCATTGCTTCATTCCTTGGATGACAGCAGCTGCTTCCTCCTCAGAACATCCAAGGCCTTTTCAAGAAGGTCCTCAAATTTGTTCTTTGGTGTAGACCATGTAGAGCCATCGTCTTGCTTCTCTTCCTTCTCTCTGTAACATTCTTTCACTTTGTAATTTCTTCATGAGGTCACCCACTTTAGATCCTTTTATTCTTCATTGAAGTCCCACTAGCATTTTTTCTTAAAATAATAGCAATTACACTAATAAAAACATTCATCCTGTGCCAGCCCATTTGCTAAGTATTTGACAAAATAGGATCTCATTTGATCTTCACCACCTCCCTGGGAGGAAAGTGCTGTTATGATCCATTTTTTACAGTTGAGGAAACTGAGGCAGACAGAAATAAAGTCATTATTGCAGGAATCCTTTATTGTCCCTGAATACCTTAAGTATGGTGTGAAGATGGGATTAACTCTACCCTGCCCATTTTTGGATTTAATCACCAAAAGTGTACACACCCCACTTAATCCTTAAGTGGGAGAGGTTTGTAATCCACATGTGTGAAAGTGGGTGACAAATCAGAATTGACTGACTGCCCCCTGGACAGTCCTAAGCAAAGCTTTCATTTTAATTGGTACACGTTAAATGGGAGGAAGGCACAGGAAGTGACAAAAGGAATGGTCTTTATAAATTGCAAGAACTTCTGGGACATGCTTTTTCACCTTGAACTGGACCCTAGAGGAACTCTGGCTGAGTTCTTAGAAGCCCAGTGCCTGTAAGTAAGGTGCTTAATAGATATTTCTTAGGTTGAACTATGTTTCCTTTAAGTCCTTTCTCCTTTCCTTGCTCTCTTCTCCCTGAAACCTTCTTTCAGAGTGACCAAAGGCAGAATCTGGATGTAGAGGTTATTTAATGTCTCTCAAGTTTCTCTTCCTTCAAACGTCTAAACATTGGGATGCAATGGAAAGTGTCCCTCATCTGGAAAATGAGGTTGATTAGGTGACTTATGAGCCGCCTTCCAACTCTGCATTCTATCCTTTGACCTTCTGACTTAGAATCAATATTGAGGATCACTTCTAAGGCTGAAGAGTGGTAAGGGCTAGGTAATGGGGTTTAAGTGACTTGGCCTGGCTCACACAACTGGGAAGTGTCTGAATCCAGATTTAAACCTAGGATCTCCCTGTCTCAAGATCTGCTACCTCTCCCCCCTCCCCCATATTTAAAAAAATTTTTTTTGGAATCTTCTATTTTTTTAAAATTCATCTCTTTTGCTACCCCCTCCCACCCTCTTCGATATCTCCTTCCCTTCATCAACTCAGTTTTAGTAGAGGGCAAGCTGAAAAGGGGGGCATCTGCCTAGGAACAAGGAGTGTGGGGAGGAGCTAGAGAAAAAGTATGGAGAGTGAGCTGGGAAGATCTCCAAATGGCAGCCTGGGCAAGAGAGCCAGCAATCTGAAGAGGTGGATCCTGAGGGCCACTGTTCTATTGTCTTTCCCACCTGTCTTTCTTGTGGTGCATAGGCCTTGTATCAACTGCTCCCGTGGTCCTGCTCATTTCACATCATACAAATCTTCTCCAAGCTCCAAATACATCCCTAAGATACAATCAGAAACACTCCTTGTTTTGTGAGGCTCTAAGGTTCACAAGATGCTTTCCTTGTGGCACCGCTTTGAGGTCAGAGGTACAGAGATCAATGAGGAAGTTGAGGTAACATTAATGATTACTAGGTGTAAACTAGAAGGCAGGATTCTACCTTTGGCCTTTGGATTCCTCCTGGGCTCCACTACTTCCATTCCCCTTGCAAGAAATATAATGAATATATTCATTTTATACACCCTCTTTGCCACACCGGGTTGTTGCTGTCCACTGCTTTTCTTGTTTGGGCACATCCCCGTGCACTTGAAAACCATCTGTGAGTATGTTCAAGAAAGGTACTTGACACCTTCCCTAGAACTTGAAAATATGTGAGGTTTTCTAGACTTGTAGGTATGGGGAATGGCTCCCATAGTGAGGGGTTTCTTTTTGGAGGAGCAACATTCATGCTCAGCTCTGTCCTTATGCTGCCAAGGGTCAGTGCTAACCTCTGCCCCAGTCTTCCTCTTCTGAAGCATGGCTTCAGTTACTTGCAAAAGAGGGTGTTCTATTGATGTCTCCTGATTCGTGTTAAGTCTCAAGCTAGTTTGTTTTATGATCTCTTCAAGCCTTGGTTTCCTCACCTGAAAAATGGGGCTTTGAAAGCAACACACCTTTGGATTGGGGAAGACCTGTGCGTCAGTCTCCCCATAGATTTGTCCATAGTGGCTGAGTGGCCCTGGGGAGACCAGTCAAACCCTCTGTAACCCAGATCATTATTACTTTATTTGCACAGGGAGAGGGAATTTCTTCACTGGGAATTTTCAATACCTGGGAAATCACAAACTTTGGCCAAAAAAGATAGAAATGAGAAGGATCTTTAGGGTGCTTACTACTTAGGCTAGTGTGAAACTTTGATGGGCTCATATTGCATAAATGCTTTGCAACCCATAGAGCACTGTATACATGTGAGCAATGTCCCGGGTAGTATTATCATTACTGCATTCAATTCATTTCCCCTTTAAATGCTCCTGCCTGGCTTCCTCTGACCCCATTTCTAAATGGTTGTGGGTGTTTTTGGAGGAGAAATGGGCCTGAGTTTCTTTGTGCCTGTTTTGTGTTCCTTACTGGATTGTAACTTCCTTGAACTACCTAAGGCCCTTCCTTTCTAAATCCCTGTAGCACCTGTTCTCCCTGTGCACCCCTAGACAGACTGATCAGGTGTCCAGCAAGACTCAGGGACAGCCTTAAATGGCATATGCACAGACTGTCCTATTGTGTTATTTCATTGAAAAGCTGAAAAATCCAGGCTGAAACTGTCCAGTACAAACCCTCCAGTCTAACCATGATTTAGTGCCCAGTATAAAAACTTGGAGAATTTCTAGGCAGAGTGCCATGCTTCCTGCCTTATTTTCCTTCAGAGTTTAGCCCCTTGAAGCTACCTCCTCTGTTAAACCTTTGCTGACTCTCTCTCTCCCTTTCTTTTTTTTTTAAACCCTTACTTTCTACCTAAGTAACAACTCTAAGACAGAAGAGTAGTAAGGGATAAGTAACTTGCCCAGGGTCACACAGTATCTGAGGCCAGATTTGACCCTAGATCCTCCTGACTTCAAGCCTAGTGCTCCAACCACTGAGCCACTGAGCCACCCCTTTCCTCTTGGTTGCTTTTTGCTGTTTAGAATGTATGCTTCTTGAATGCAGGGCCTGCTTTGTCTTTATCCCTAAACTAGTCAATGCTTAATTAACATTTTTGAATTGAATTCAGTCCAGAGTCTTCAGAAGTTCGCTGCCATCTGGTCCAACCTGATTCCAAATCTCTTTTTGTAATAGTTGCCACGTGACCAGCCAACCTTGGCTTGCAGACCTCCGTGGCACATGAACCTGTCCCTTCCTCAGGTAGCCTCATTTGTGATTGATTCGCTTGGGTTGTTAGAATGTTATATCTAAAACCAAGACTGAATCTGCTTATTTCTAGTTTCTGCCCCTTAGCTCTATCTGTAGAAGCAGAACAATCTAAGCTTGCTTCCTTGTTGAATGCCTTTCAGACACCTGAAGTCACTTCTCTAGGCTTAGAACTCTCATTTTCTCCAACCAATTCTCATGTTTAAGATCCTTCATCTTTCTAAGCAGTGTCTAGCTTATCCTAAAATGTGGTACCCAAAGATGAGATCCCCATGTGGTCTGATTGTGCTCAGTTCCTAGCCGTGGCTGTGACACCCTTCTTTTACTCTTCAGTTTTTTGGTGATGCTCTGTTTTTAGGTTCCTCATATTTCCCAGTGCATTCCTTCCCAGAACCTGCCAAAGAATCATTCCCATAACAAAGAATAAAAAAAGGAAAAGGGGTGCAGCAAAACCAGCCCACACATTGAACAAGTCTGGTGCTCTGTGAGATGTCCCAGAGCCGTAGTCACCTCTGTTCAGAAGAGGAGGAGGAGGGACCTTCCTGCAGAGCTTCTCTTTTCACCACATTCATGGTCAGCTCTTTTTGTCATTCTTTCTATTTCCATTTCTGTAGTTAGTTTGTGTATTGTAGACTGTTATCACTTTGCATCCGTTCATGTATGTTTTTTCCATGCTTCTCTGTGTTCATCATACTTATTGCTTCTTACAGAAGTGGTCTATGAATTCATAGACTCCCATTGGTTCAGCTGTTCTCTTGTGTGTAGACACAGGATGATTTTCTCAGTATCACATTAGCTTTTGGGGACTGCAGATTACTCTGATAACTTTCAGTTCCAGGTCACTAAAAAGTCCCCAAGCTTCCTCAGATGAATTGCTGTATTCCAACACTCTCATATACCATCATTTGTTTAGTCATCCCTCAATAGAAAAGCACTCCCATCTATGTTAATTTCTTGATGATATAAGAAAAGAGCTGTTTTATATATCCTTTCAAAATTTAACATTATACTTCCCTCTTTTTGATGATTGACAACTCAAACTAACTCCATGCTGAGGAAAAGTTATAAGAGAATATAGTAACAGAGTAGCTGGTCTAGTAGGTAAGATAGGTAAGGAAGGGTAGAGGTGGTAAGCAAAGTTAAAGGGTAAAAGTAAGAGTGTAATGGTGGGGAGGGGCTCTTATCTTGATTAGTCACTAAGGAAGGGGTCATTGGTTTGGGTACTTGTTGCTCTGCTGTTCCCAAGGAGTTGGTGTCACTTTACCCATGTTCCACTTTGGTCTGTATGGCTTTACCCATGATTCACACTGTTTGCCCACTGGAGGAGCAATCCCTGATGTAAATGGGATGCTGATAATATGTTAATAAGCACCCCAGGGTAACTTTAGGTTACTTTTGCCTGATTCTGGGCAGAATCTAAGGAGGGCAGTGAGTGTGGAAATTGAGCATTGTTTGAACCTAGGCCTGGGTGACTGGGAAACTGAGACCCCCAACCAAAGATCTAGGTTATGTCTAAAGATTGATGTGATGAGTTTTCTCATCATTGTGAATCAATCTAAGCAAGTCATATGTCTTATCTGAAAGATGGCCCCATCCTAATCAACTAGTTATTGTTTTCATGTTCTTTTGATTGTATAGCTACTTGGCAGAGTTTGTGGGACCCTTCAGCCTACATCATACTTGGAAAGATGATTTTTTGAGACAGTGTAAGAACTTAGATTTATACCCATTAAATTTCATCTTACTCAATTTGGCCTGAAGTTCTAACCTGTTGAGATTCTCTTACCATCCTGCTTCTGTAATCCACTGATAGCTAGTCCTCACAATTGTAGGTCATCCTAAAATTTGGAAAGTATGCACACCCCTCGCCCCCCCCCAAAGTGCTTTTATCTTAGTCACTGCTTAAAAAAAAAGTAAACAGTACAATGCACAGAGAGCTCTGGAGTGCATGCCTAGATTCCTCCTTCCAAATTGAGCCAAATAAGCCACAGATGACTCCTTTTTGGATTCTAACATTCAGCCTGTTTCAGATTTACTTGTTTTATTATCTAGCTCATATTTCTCCATCACCAGTCGGTTCTGCATCCATTCCAGACTTGTGGCTCGTTTTCTTATTTTGACCAAATGATGTGTAGTATAAAGGACAATTGACAATTTCTTTGTTGATCTTCTCTGAAATTTCCTTGCTTATGGAACTACTGCCTGTCCTCTGAATTTAGTATGTAGCTGTGGTGATAGTACATGAAAATCAAACTAGGAAACTTTTTTTCTTCAAACATCCACTTTTAGGATTGATTAGGTTTTCTGGCATCATTGCATCTTTCATTTGGAATAAAAAAATCATTGATTCTGCCATTTTCTTCCTTTCTAACCATTCTCTCTCTCTCTCTTTTTTTTTGTTCTCAAAATGTGCACCTTTTAATGAATGAATCAATCAGTGAGATATTTGTGGAATGTGTCTTATGTGTCAGGAACCATCAAAATATACAAGAAAGTAGAAAATAGTCTGCACTCCAAGAATTTACAATTTAGGTAGGGAAACAGCTTGAAGGAGATCACAAGGCAGTCAGTACATAATGAATTACACAGTGAATGGTGTCAGACAAAATGTTCTATGGGGATAGAGGAGATCAGCATCCTAGATTTTGAGCTGGAAGTGATGCTGAAGGACATCACTGAGGTTCTGAAAGGTGAAGGTCACATGAGTAGAAAATGAAAGAAGGACTTGAACTTCAATCTTCTTGACTCCAAAGTCAGCCCTCTTTGGGCATAATGGCGCGCTGCCTCTGTCCTCTTGGTCTGGATGGTTCTGGAAAGGCATCATCAGAGAGGCAGGATATCAGTGAGGGATAGAATTAGGATGGGTGGTAAAGAGATCTCAGCCTTTGAGGGAGGGAGATAAGGAGGGATGGTCGGAGCAAAAGGACATTTGGATTCTTTGGCCCACTCCATTTCATGAGGGTGTCCAGCACTGGTTGTAGTAGTAGAACCCTTCTCAGCCTATGCAAGGTTTGTCCATGGCTTTCAAGATATCTTTTCTAGATGCTTTACTTCACTCTAGAACTAGGGTTTTTAACTTGGGGTCCACGAACTTGCATGGAAAAAATGACATCTTTGTTTTTGCAAACCTTAAACTGAAATTTAACATTTCCTTTAATTGTGAACTTTATAAAAATGATTCTGAGAAGGGTCCCATAGTTTCACCAGACTGCCAGAGGAGTCTGTGGCACAAACGATGTGCATAACCCCTATATGTGGGACTTTTCGCTGATGTCCTATTTCTTCAATGCCTTAGGGTAGCATTCAACAACTACCCCACCAATTCCCCCTACCCCCACCCCTCCCTCTTTGCATGATACCTTCTGGACCATTTCTCAGTTGCAAAATATCAGTCAATTCAGTTTAACCTAGGTTTATCCTGGTCTGTCCACTGGGCCCAGTCTATCCACTGGGTGAGGATTAGGAGTTACAAAGATTAATTAAAATATCTCTGCTCTCAAGAGGCCAGTTTAGGTTTGATGTGAAGAAAAACTTCTTCATGAAGCTTTGAAGAGGTAGCCTGAGCTCCTGGAGACAGTTGCTCAGGAGGTCTTTAAGTAAAAGTGAAATGACCAGTTGTCAGGCTACCAGGAATGGAATTCTTTTTTAGTTAAAGGTTGGATTGATGGTCCCCAGATTCCAAGGTATTCCCCATAGAACACCTTAGCATTAATCAGGTTCTCATGCTTCCTAGTAGAATAAAAAGGTCTAGAAGGTAAATTTTCATGAAGAAGAAATCAGGAAAGTAAATTGTGTTGGGTAGGTCTGTGTAAGGTGACAAGTTTAGGCTGCTCAAGGATGCCAGGAAGTTGACCTAACTTACTTTCAAACTTACTCACTGCCAAAAGAGAACTAATCAAATAAAGATACAAAATAAGGGGCAGAATATTACATGAACCTCCTTTCTTAATCTTTAATGAGACAGAAGCTTAATAAAATAGCAAACAACAACTTTTGAGTACATTATCCCTATTCTAGCCTTCCCTGAAGGTTTGCCGCCTTTGGCCCTGTTTTCTAGAGTTTAAAATTTTAAAAATTATAAACCGAATAGCCGTCAACAAAAAATAATCAAACACATGAAACCAAGGGGAGACTTTCCTTTAACTCTCACTTTAACATTCCATTCAGCAAGCATTTAGGACACACTGGCTACATACATCACAAGGGTAATAGTCATAGTGCTAGTCAGGTCCAGGGGTACAAAGAGAACATGGAAACAGCTTTCTCTTTCTCCACCCATGGAACTAACAATTCTCCTTTGAGGACTAGAGCTTTGAAAAGAATGTAATTTAAGGAAAGAGAGAATATTAACTACCAGGAAAGGCTTTTCCCCATTCTGTATTAGTAGATGAACTGAGGATTGAAGGAAGGGAGGGAGTCTAATTAGGGAAAGTGAGGGAGAAGATTCCAGTGACAGGGACAGTCTGTGCTGATACTCAGAGGCCAGAGAGGCTAAGCTCAGGACACTAGCAGGCCAGAAAGTATTGGAGAAGTCATGAAATGGAATCTGGACAGCTTGACTGGGGCCAGATGCTCAAGGACTGACTTAGAATGTCAAGAGGAGGAATTAATATGTTATTCCTTAGGGCAATGGGAGCCACCAAGGAAAATTGTTGTAACAGTTGTATGGAGAATAGGTTGGAGAGGGGAAAGGCTGGAATGAGGGAGGCCAATTAGGAGGCTATCAAAAAAGTCTAGATGAGAGATGATTTGGGCTTAAACTTGAGCACTGGCTGAAGGCTTCTGGACATTCAAGTCAGATTCAGTTTGATTCAATAAAAATCAGATGCCTACTTAGGGTCATGCCAGGGACTGGGAGAGAGAAAAACCTGAGGGATCTCAGGTGGGTGAGAGTTGGGCCTGTGTGTGTAAGCTTGTGAAACTGGTGGGGAGTTTTGAAGAAGGGAGGCCTTAGGGAGAACCTGGAACAGAGGAATCTGGCAGGCCTAGAGAGTAGGATGATATGGCAGACTACCTAGTCTGACACTTTTGACCTGGGTTCCCTTGCAGACCTTCCTGAGGTGTTTCTGTCCAGGTTCCTTGTCAGACTTTTTTAGTGAGGCACAGTATTGGCTGAAGTCTGATGATACAGCCAGGAGATGGGCCTTGTGCCCCTGCAAACCTGGGACAAAAGAGGCTTTGTCTCAGAATCCTCTATCTGACAGAGCTATCATACCTACAACAGCAGAAGTGACAAAGAGTGAAATTGAGAGGCTTCTCATTCCCCATTGCCCTGTCCCCTTCTAACTGTTCCTAAGAACTGTTTATTTGTTCATCTTGTTTCTAATTAATAGTCTCTCTAAACTGTTGCATTCCTGGAGCAATCTCTGGGTCCTGAGGTACCTTCCTAGTCAGAAGACTTGGGCTTGGGGACTGACTGGTACTCCTTAGTTATTTGACTAGGCAACTGGGATGAGGGGGAACTGAGGGAAGAAGACCTGGAGGCAGGGAGACCTGAATTCAGATTCAGCCATCAAATTCAGATGATCACTACCTGGTGACCTTGGGCAAGTCACCTCCATATCCTCATCTGTGAAACAGGGATAATAAATAAAAGCACCTATCTGAGGACCAATGAGATGATGTTTGTGAAGTGCTGACAAGCCTTAAAGTGCCATGGAAATCCTAGCTCTTACTCAGATTTATTATATGGCTGTGCTCAAGTCAGATAGCTTCTCTGAACCTTGGCTTCCTCCTCAATGAGGATGAGGATAGTTCTCTACCTTCCACCCATGTTCTGAACCCCAAAGCATTTTATAAAGATGATTTCTTGTTGTTTTCATTCTTACTATCATTCCACCTTCTCAGTAATACAGGCATCAGCAAGAATTATCCTGTTACTTTAGGGGAGTGATGCTTAAACTGCAACCCTCACGTCATGTGCGAGCCCCCCCACCTTACCCCAGACAGGGGAGGGAGGAAGTGCTCCCATTGGGTTGCTGGGCAGAGGAGCAGGTGATGAGAGAAATAAGGGGGAGGGAAGCAGTCTCCTCTGGCACACATGCCATAGGTTCATCAACATAGCCCTAGGGCATCTTCCAAGGTGAAAAATGGAATCTTCTCCTTATCAATGGCTTTCCCTTGACTCAGTCATCACTGAGTTTTGGGTTCTTATTGGAATTTGCTGTAATAGAGTGTACTATTAAGCCATTCTGTCTCTTGGACATTAAAAAGCATTTGAAATCCTATTTGAGCTTTTGTCTATTATTGTTGACTGAAATCCTTCTCTAAGATGAAAGTTTTTGCTCAGTTCTTCCTGGGCTATTTCTTTTTCTCAAAGTACTTAGAATTTTGTTTAAAGGGCTCTTTGATGCTAATTATGGCCATTTCCATTCCCCATTTTTCTGACTATGAGCAAGAGTTGGTCTTCAAACAGAGATATGAAGCAAACAGATTATTTCCCATGCTGGCCTTTTCGACATAAGGGACCAGATCAAAGCAGTCTCTTTCTGGATGATCTTCCCGTGGTGTACAAGCTGGCGATCTTTGAGCCTTTGTAGGATGGTGTGGTCCCCTTGTTATAGGCCATTGGTTGTCTGCTTTAAATGGACTAGATTTGGGGAGAGCATGGCTTTATGTCAGCAGAGGAAGGAAATCTGGATTTCCTTTCTTGATTCCCCTATCGACCCAGTACACTAGGGACTAATGATCAGTAATGTGCCTTTTCAGTGCCTTTTCACTTCTGTGATTCAGTGAGCACTGGTGAAGGCCAACTGTGCGGCTGACATTGGTTAGCACAGGGGATATGAAAACAAAACCCGTCCACAAGGAGCTTCTGTTTGGGGGGCCAGGGAGCTGGGACACAGAACAGTTCATGTAGGAAAATTAAGTACAACAAAATCTACCAAGTGATGGCAGAGGAGATGGGTACCAGCATCGGGGATACTCTAGCTAGCCTTTCTTTGAGTGGCCTTTAGCTGAGCTTTGAAGGAACCTGGGGTTCTTAGAGGCCCCCCTGACAACCAGGGTCCTGACAAGTCAGAGATGGATTGGTGAAAGAGCCAAGTGTTCTCCTCTTTGTCTCTTAGTAAGTGTCCTCATTTGTAAAGGGCTATGGAATGATGACAACAAAGAACTAGAAAGCAGGCCTTGACTCATGTGCCTGGCCTACCTGGCTTCCTGTCTTTTACCACATGCGTTTGGGCTTTGTGGCCTCCCTCTTTGCTTGCCCAAGGCATTCGTTTAGAATCTCAAGCATCCTGCCTAATGATCATAGGCCATGTTCTAGGAGGCCTCTGATACCTGAGGCCTTCTTGCTAGGAATTTAGTCTGCTTGCTTTCTGATCTCAGTTTAAATTCATTTTGCACATAAAGTTTGATGAAATAAGTGACAGCATTTGTCAGGGACAGTTATTTCATAGGATTGGAAGAAAGCATTTGCCTCATTTTTTGGGCAGGGACATGGTTATTTCAAATAAATGGATAACATTTTTCATTTTGGACCCCAGAGAAGGAGATTCCACATCCATCCAGGGCTGCTTGAACTTTTGAAAGATTTCCTGAAGGGACATTTAGTTGGCCCAGTGGATAGAGAACCAGGCCTAGAGAGAGGAAGTCCTGTATTTAAATGTGTCCCCAGAGACATCCTAGCTGTAGGACCCTGGGCAAGTCGCTTAACCCCTGTTGCTTAGGCCTTACTTCTCTTCTGCCTTGGAACCAATACACAGTATTGATTCTAAGAGGGAAGGTCAGGGTTTGAAAACAAAAAAGGTTGACTAAGAGAAATCCTTAGATTGGAATTGAAAAAAGCCAGAGGACCTAGGTGTGATCTCAGTTCTAACCTTTACTAACTATGATATTGGACAGATTCCTTAATAATCCCTGTGAACCTTAACTTTCTTAACTTTAAAATAGGTACAGTATTACTTGCACAGGCCAAAAAAAATACCTCCCAGGATTGTTTTGAGGAAAATATTTTGCAAACCTTAAAGAATGCTGTAAATATAAGCTCTTCTTATCTTTATTGCCACTCCTAACCATTTCTAAATACACCATCCATTCAGAATGTTTGAATAATAAGAAAGTCAAGTCAAGTAGCACTTAATAAATACCTACTGTGTGTCAAGTTTTGGATCTGCTCCTTCCTTCCCAAGTGGGACGGCTTTAAGGCCTGTGTCTCTGGTACTCCCCAAAAGGTAGATGTCCTGTCCCCTCCCAACCAATGACAGAGCAGGAGATCAATTTGTGATACTTGCCCATGGTGCTTTAATTCCTGGGTCTCTCCTTGCCTTGGATCAACCTTTTCCTGCTGCCTAGAGTCCATGCTTGCTGAGGAATGTCCCTCCACAAGACTCCTCCACCCCATTGGTGAGGTCCTTCTGGATCTTCCATTTTGTGAAGGGACTCAGAGCAGCTTGCTTTTATTTTCTTCCTGGCCTTTGAAATCTACTTTCACCCCTCCTTGTATGTTGACTTTCTACATTAGAACAAGAGCATTCCCTCCTTGATTGGACTGCCTTTTTTTGATTGGTATTTTTATCCCCAGCACTTAGCATAGTACATGGCACCTTAAAGGCTTAACAGTAAATGCATGTTTCCTTCATTTATTTAGAATAGGCAGATGTGATGTAGACAGTAATGCTACTAGAAATATAAAATAACACCCACCAGGCTTTCGGGCTGTGTTCTGTACGGTTAGCTGAGACATCACTGGCAGGCATGGACTGTATTACCAATTGAGCCATTCGGGGGAGGTGATTGTATTTTTAAAAGTTTATTTGCATGTGCTCACTTCATTTGCCACTTCGAATATTTTCTGTTGTAGTCTTACAGCACCCCTACACCGCTTAATAGGTTTTTGTCTTCATTAAGTCTCTCAGAAAAGTTGAACACCACTGAAATTTCAGACCCTCTTTTTTGAATGGACTCTCCCTCCAGGAAAATCTCCTGACATTTTTGGGGACAGCAACCCTCAAGAGAGGAAACTGTGGCCTTTAATGGTAGCTTCAAGTCCAAACCCAGATGGACAGTAAATGGATAAGACTTCCAAATGCAGTGGCTGCCTCTATCTTTCTACATCCTCCATTGGTCAGAGATCAGCTGAGGTGGGCAGACAGGAAATTTGGGAACTGCAATATTAGCATCCTTGGGTAATATTTCAGGGGAAAAAGGTAACAAAAGGCTTAGCTATGACTCTGGATTCACTCTCAGTACAAGGTCAGTTACAATATACTCTTAGACTTCTAGGATACCCCCTGGGGAACCGAGAGGCTTACTGTAATGGGAGCACAAGCCCCCATTCCTGATTGTTCCCCTATTCTCTCTCTCTCTCTCTCTTGACATTTATTAATATTTATTTTTTAGAAAAGTTAACATGGTGACATAATTTATGCTCTTTCCCCTCCCCCCCCCCCCCCCCCCCCCACGGCTGATGCATATTTCCACTGGTTTCTCTCTCTCTTTTTTTTTTTAAACTCTTCCCTTCCTTTTTAGACTCAATACTAAGTACTGGTTCCAAGGCAGAGCAGTAAGGCTTAGGCAATGGGGGTTAAATGACTTGTCCAGGGTTACCTGGCTAGGAAGTGTCTGAGGCTATATTTTGAACTCAGGGCTTCCCCAGCTTTAGGCTTGGCTCACAATGATCTGAGCTACCTCATTGCCCCCTTATCCCCCTTTCCATGTTCTTAACCACTTGTGATTTCCCTACAGTTTCAATTTTAAGCAATTAACATTAGCTAGCTTTGGCAAAGGGATATTTCCTATGAAGATAACAAAGAAGTACGGACATGTTCATCACTGTCAGGGCGCTCATACTCCCTGTATCACCAAGGTCACAGGGGAGAGTGGGTTCAGACTTAAAGCAGTTTCTGCCTAGCTTGGCCGATAAGTTCCCCTCTCTGCTGCTGTTGATAGGCTCTGCTCTTATTCTTTGGCTCTTTTCTCTGACTTTTGGGGGCTCAGTCTCTGGCTCGTTCTTATTTCACAGGAAGTCAATAGTGAGGTCTCACTGATGAAGTACCCACAAAGTACCAGTCCCTTACTAAGGCCTGGGTATACAGAAAAAGTCAAAAGAAAGTTCTTGCCATTCAGGAGCTCACTCTAATCTCAGCTCTCAGAATTTGAACCTCAATCTTCCCCATCCTCTATCTAATGTGCTAGGCTGCCTTGTATTTTCATGTGTTAGTAGATATTTGTCAGATCAGATGGAGCTGAACTTTAAAAACCGTGACCTTTTATTATAAACCCTAAAGAGCTGCCTTTAAAAATGCTAATTTCTGAGAGTAAAGGTCTTCTAAGATCTGTTAATTTTTCCTTCTAGGCCAGGTTCTAAGGATAGCTAGGGGGGTACTGTAGAGCACAGTTGAGTTAGAGTTGAGACTTCCTGAGTCCAAATCTGGCCTCGGTCACCTAGTAACTGGTTAACTCCTGAGCAAATCACTTTACCTCCATTTACCTCAATTTCCTTATCTATAAAATGGGGATTATAAAAACACCTATTTCCTAGGGTTATGTGAGGATCCAGTGGTGGGTCTGCTTGCCTTATTTTTCCCTTCTCCAAGCCATTCTCCATTCAGCCACTAAAGTGATTTTCCTTAAGAGCAAGACCTGATCATGTCTCATACCTCCCCATCCCCACACAGTAAACTCCCGGGGTTTCCTGTCACATCTAGACTAAAATATAAAATGCTTGGTTTGGCATTCAAAGCTCTTGATAACCTCTTCTACTCCTGCCTTTCTGGTCTTCTTATACTTCACTCCCTACTGGACATTGATATCTTGGCTGGCCCACAAATAAGACATTCCATCTCTCTGCTCATTTAGTAACCTCATGGTTCTTTTGCAGCTTGGTGATGGTTGCATGCCTGTGACTTGACAGGGCTCTTTCCTCAGTTAATCAGGTCTTTGATTGTAAAGCACAGATGTGGGTCACATGAAGTGGAGTTCATTGCTAGGACAGCCACCCATTTAGTAGACAAAAGACACTGTGCACATATGGGCTCCATTCATGTGATACCTGGAAGGGATGAGAGCACATGACCAGGAAGAGAGCAGCTCTGGCCAGACTTGCCTTCTAGGCTTGTGCTGCCTGGGGAGGTTAGGGTCAGTCAGAAGGAGAGAGTGGTAGGTAGGTAAGTAGATTTCCTTGGGCTAAATACTAGGGATGTAAATATAAGCAAAGAGTGATGTCCTGCCCTCAGGGAGCTTATGTGCTAATGGGGAAGAGGGCCACCTTTTAAGAGAATTGATTGGAAAGAGTTGGAGGGCCTGGAGGGTAAGAGGGTGCTGGTGATGATTAAGAAGTACTGGGGAGGCCTTTTCAGAAAAGGAAAGTAAATGGGATAGGCCAATGAATGTGACTTCAATTCCTTGCAAGATTCTAGAAATGTCTATTAAAGGAATGATTAATCCCAAACCATAAAGTGGGCCTCTCAGCCTTTGTGGCTTCATCAGGATAGAACTGAAATGACAACTTGGAGCTGAGGCAGAACATTACTGAGCTGGCTGATCAGGACATTCCTCCAAGTCTGGAAAGGAGGGAAGAGAGAGGATGATAGTTTGGTTAGTGATGTTTAAAGCAGGTTGGGTGGCTGGACCTTAAGCACAAGCATTTATAGCTGTGGCCCTTTGTCACCGTGGAATGGTGAACTGCTTCAGTAAGGATTTGCCAAGGATCTGTCCTGGTCCCAGGCTGCAGTTTAGCAGCCTTATCAAGAGAAAGGCCTGCATGGTTTACTCATCAAATTTGCAGATAACCAAAAGCTAGGACTGAGAGCTGAGCCACTGAATAACCAGTCAGAGCCCACAGTCTTACCTTGACTGCTGAGAACATTGGACTGAATTGAACTGCATGGACTTGAATAGGGAGAGATGGAAATAAAGACTTACCCTTGGAGTAAAAACTTGAACTCCCCAAGTAAAAGTTGGAGAAGGCATGACTAGAGAGCAGTGTTTCTGGCAAAAAAAAAAAAAACAAAACAAAAAACAAACAAATAAATAAATAAAATAAAGAGCCAGGAAGAAGAGGGTGGTTAGTGACCTACAAGCTCAGTGAGAGGCAGCAGGATGGCACATCTTGGGCTGCCCTAAGAGAAATCAAGTGCTGAGGAAAAGGAAGTGAAAGTTAATAGTAATGTGCTGGCACTGTGCCAAGTGCTAGGAGCTACAAATTTGGAAAAAGACAATCCTTGCTCTCAAGGAGCTTGCAGTCTAAGGGGGGAAGAAGCCTAACAAAAGGAAGCTGAAAAGGGAATGGAGAGAAGAGATACAATCAAGGGCCTGATGGAGAAGTCAGCCCAAGAAGGGCCTGAGTCGTGCTGTCAGGAGAGGAGGTTTAGAGTCATGACCCAACCTTCCAGGCTGAGGGACAGAGGGCAGTGATGAGGGGGAGGCCCAAAGCTTCTACAAGAAGCTGGGCTTATTCCCAATAGGGCTGGGGAGAACTCAGGCTGAGAATCCCAAGGTGGGAGTGCTGCCAGGTGAGATATAAGGAAATGATAACCTCATTGTTCTCTCTGGGGTTTGACCATACCTGGAGCATTGCACTGGGTTTGTAGTGCTCAGATTTAGGAAGGCCTACCTCGAGAGGGTCCAGGGAGGAGCATTCAGCATGGGGAGGGGGACCTCGTGTTCACACCATTCCTTCTAGATTGGGGAAAAGAAGGTAAGAGGGAGATGGGGTAGCTGCCTTCAAAGAATATGATAGGGAAGAGGGATTCCATTTATCTTCCTGGTCCCAGTAGACAGAATTAGGGCAATAAGTGGATGTTGTAGTGGGGCAGATTGAGGCATGATACAAGGAAGAATTATATTCTAGCAACTAGGGTTGTCCCCCCAGAGTAGAATGGTGTGTCTTGGGAAAGACATCTCAAATGAGAGAATATCTGTAAAAGACTTTAGAAGTCTTAAAGTATTAGAGGAAAGTGATCTTCCTCTCTCTCCTTCCTTCCCTTCCCTCCCTCCTCATGAATTCCTTTTCACTTGAATTCTTGAAGCAAAATGTGGATGATCACTTGTTAGAAACATTGGCAGTTATTTTTAGGTACTAGTTGACCTGAATGGTCTCTGAGGTTCTATTTACCTCTGAAACCCCATGGTTTTATGAAGTTCTCTTGAAGACCTCCTCACCAGGGAGAACCTGTCACTTGTCCCAGTGTTCCTTAGAATGAAAGTGCCATTCATTGACACTTCCAGATATGGGATATATTTCATTAGTTAAAAACTGCTTGTGCCAAATTAATTTTTTCCCTTTTATTTTTCAGGTACAGAGGCTGGAGAGAAATCTTTCATTGAGTGCACACTCTCACAAAATCACTCAAATGTTTCTTTGCTTGAGGACAGGATTTCATCTTTGAAACAAGAAGTTTCTCCGGAAGGTATGAGTATTTCCCTAAGCCTTCCATTCTTAGCTGTTTTACTGTATGCAGTTCAACATGCCAGCACCATGGCACGTTGGGCACACAGCAATCTACTTCCTGGACCAGTGGCATTTTGAAAAATTAAAGTTATTTTGGTATTTTTTGGCCATATTTAATTCAGTCCTATGTGGGATCATCTTTGAGAGGCAGCAGCGT
The DNA here is from genome assembly GCF_016433145.1 of Gracilinanus agilis. Classification (NCBI taxonomy): domain Eukaryota; kingdom Metazoa; phylum Chordata; class Mammalia; order Didelphimorphia; family Didelphidae; genus Gracilinanus; species Gracilinanus agilis. Next base: position 306,153,910 of record NC_058134.1, read on the forward strand.
GTAGTGGACATGGTTTGCTTTTCTGCTGGGCATTTCTGCTATAGTCACTTTACCATCTTGAGCCCTGGCCACTTCAGATTTGTTCTGCTGAGCTCCTGAGACTGCTTGGAGGAGAACGCGTGGTAGGCTTTGAAGTGCTTCAGAAAGATGAGTTAAGGCTGTTTATCTTACTCATGTTGTTTTGTCATATCTGTTCAAGCAAAAAAAATTCTTATATTGGCCGTGTCCACAAAAAAAAAAAGTACATCTCAACTTGTACACTCTTGGGTCCATTGCCTCTCTATTAGAAGTGGGTAGCATGTTTCATCATGAGTCCTCTGGAATTGTGGTTTGTCATGGCATTAATCGGAGTTCCCAATTGTTTCAGAGTTATTTGCCTTTACCATAATGTCATTAACTTTATTCTGCATTAATTCATAGTCTTGTTCGAATTCTCTGAGCCCAGCCCCGTCATCATTTCTTAGTATACTGATATCCCATAACTTGTTTCACTACTCCTCAGTTAATGGCACTCTTTCAGTTTCCAATTCTTTGCCACTGCAGAAAGAGCTATAAATATTTTTGTATATCCTCAGAATTTGTTTGCTTGGGACTAACCCTTCCCCTAATCTCCCCTCCCTTTTATTCCACCCTTTCACTTCTCTTTCCTGCCTGTTTTCCTCTGGAGTGAAATGCATTTCTATAGCCAGCTGTTCCTGTGTATTTCCCCTTCTTTAACCAGTTCAGATGAGAGTTTCAGGTATTGCCTATTATGTACATTTAGTTGTGCACCCTGCTTATGTGAAATAATTTCCCCTATTTTCCCTCTCCCTTCCCATCCCCCATTATATTCCTCTTCTTCTCCCTTTCTATTCTTTTAGGATGATCAAAACATCAGGCCCTCTAACTGGGCTGTCTGTAGTTCTTTCTTTTTTTTTTTTTAACCCTTACCTTCCATCTTGGAGTCAATAGTGTGTATTGGTTCAGAGGCAGAAGAGTGGTAAGGTTAGGCAATGGGGGGTCAAGTGACTTGCCCAGGGTCACACAGCTGGGAAGTGTTGGAGGCCAGATTTGAACCTAGGACCTCCCATCTCTAGGCCTGGCTTTCAATCTCTGTCTGTAATTCTTAGCAATGGTAGGGTTCTTAGGGGACATAGATATCATTTCTTCATATCAGAATGTAAACAGTTTATCTTTGTTTAATTCCTTATTATTGTATACTTTACCTTTTTATGTTTCTCTTCACTCCTGTGTTTCAAGGTTTTTCTATAATTCTGGTCGTTTCATTAGGAATGCATGGAAGGTCCTCCATTTCATTAAAGACCCATTTTCCCACCTACGGGACTATACCCAATTTTTCTGAGAAAGTTATTCTTGGTTGTAAGCTATATCTTTTGCCTTTCTGGAATATTGTATTCTAATCTCTTCATTCTTTTATGGTGGTGACTGCAAAATCCTTTGTGATCCTCTCTGTGGCTTCTTTGTACTAGAATTCTTTCTTTCTGACTTTTTGCATTTTTTTCCCCTTTGATTTGGAAGCTCTGGATCTTGATTATGATGTTCCTGGGAGTTTTCATTTTGGGGATTCTTTACAGAGGAGACTGATTCTATTTTTATTTTTGTCCTACAGCTCAAAGAGATCTGGGCAGTTTACTTTTATGATTTCTTAAAATATGGTGCTTTCTCCTCTCCTTGCTCTGTTCCAGTTATAGTACCCCGGTATACATCTGGGACTTCCATCCTGCCCTTCCTGCATAGTAGAATGCTCTTGTTAGACTTGTCCCCAGTGTCTGCCAATTTTTTTGTCTGTCTCCCTATGCTGATCCGAGCTGATAAAGTGATTCACTTTTTCTTGAATTGTCCCATCAAGATTTGGTCTGGTACATTTTTTAGATCTGTTTGGAGGAATACTAGACTGGGTGGTGGGGAGGGACACTCTCTGTACTGCTTTCTACTATTTTGCTGTCTTCTAGGCAACTCCTTGGTCATTTGATGGATATGGCACTGATATATTCCCCTATGAAGATTCTGGTGGTTATTCTATACTGGCCCCCCAGGTCATTCTCTTCACTTTTCTCAAAGAATTTGGGCCCTGACCCTCCACCCCAAAGCCTGCCATTTTTCTTAAGGGCTTTGGTTCACTTGATAATGTATCCTCTCATATATCCTTGTTGACCAGTTCATAAACCTCCTTACTTCATAAGATCTCCACCTTCCCTTCTCCTCAACCACATATAGCAACAGTCTTTCCCTTGGTCTTCTTCCCTTCACATGTTCCATATTCACAGCCTAGAATACCAAAATTCTTCTTTAATCACAATCTTCTTCCCTTCCAGTTCTCCCTTGGCTTCAGCCTTCTTAGTCTAATCCAGTGATGGACAAACTATGGCCTTCAGGCCAGATGTGGCCCCCTGAAATGTTTTATCCAGCCCAATGACATTATTCCTAATCTGACAAATACAATGAGTAGGATACAATACATTGAAACTTCGAAAGAGTTGCCTTAGAAACAGACTGACCAGATGAGCATTTCCTTTCCTTTGGCCCCCTCTTTAAAAAGGTTGCCCATCACTGGTCTAATCACTTTCGTCCAATCACTGCTTTACTCCAAACAATTCAACTTTAGATCATCTTTGACCCTGGAATCTTTTGCTGCATTTTTTTTTTTATCCTCACTCATGCCTCTCTGAGGCAAAGCATGATCTCTGCCACCATCCACTTTCTTTGCTCTTGGATACTCCTGGAACAAGTCACTACTGGGTTCACTTAAAGATATGTTATCTCTGACAAATATGGTAGAGAAAGAGAAGCATGGAAAGGCTCAGATGAACTGATATAAGAGAAGGCAGCAGAGCCAAGAAGATGACAGTCAGTCATCACCACAATGGAAATGGAAAGAAAAATCTGCACCGAACAATTTCAAGTAAATTTGCAAAATTACAAAAAACAAGCAAGATTTGAGAAATTAGAAGATGCCTCTTTTCATTCCTTTGCAGAGGTGGGGAAAGGGAAGGTATAGGTGTGGAACACTGCATAGACTATCAAATTGTTTTCCATGTTTTGATATATTGATTTTTTTCTCTTCCTCTTATGTTAAAAATTATTTGTTATAATAGATGGCTCAAGGTAGGGGAAAGAGGAAGAAAAGAAATGCAGGAGAAAACTTAGGGTAAAAACAGATCAATAACTTAAAACAGTTAAAATTTTTTGTTTCATTAAATATTTCCCAATTACATGTAAAAAATGTTTAACAGTCATTAAAATTTTTTTTGAGTTCCAAATTCTCTCTCTTCTACCCCAAACCCCTCCTTGAGAAGGCAAGCAATTTGATATTGGTTCTTCATGTGAAGTCATGCAAAACATTTCCATATTAGCTATGTTGCAAAAGATAAAACTAAAAATAAAATTTAAAAAGTCTGCTTTAGTATGCACTCAGAGTGCTTCAGTTCTCTCTCTGGATCCAGTTGGCATTTTTCATCATGGACCCTTTGGGATTGTCTTGGTTCATTGTCTTGATTAGATGAGCCAAGTTTTTCACAGCTGATCATTATTACAACATTGCTTTTTACTTTGTTCTGTGTTCCCCTGGGAGAGCTTATTTCACTTTGCATCAGTTCATATACATCTTCCCACGTCTTTCTGAAACCATCCTGCTCACCATTTCTTATAGCACAATAATATTCCATTACAATCATATACCTCAACTTGTTCAGTTCAGCCATTCCACCATTGATGGACATACCCCCTTTTCCAGTTCTTTGCCACCATAAAAGATGATGTTGTCAATATTTTTTTATTAGGGTTTTAAAATTGTGATAGCTAGTCTTAATTGAGTCTTCAGTGCATGCGCATCAATCTTTTTACTCTTCCTTAATAATTCTTTGTCATGATCTTCCTTTATTTTTTACCTAGACTATTACTTTCTCTTTCCCTTTCAGCAGAGGACCTTGCTTCATACTTCCCTGACAATTGAGTTTGTGAGTTTGTTTTCCTCCCAGATACATATTTCACATTACCTTGTCATCCTTTCTTTCTCATCACTACCCCCTCCCCAACTTTTTCTTTTTTTAAAAAAAAGTTTACCTTCTGTCTTAGAATCAATACTATATGTTGATTCCAGGACGGAAGAGCAATTAGGGCAATGGAAGTTAAATGAGTTGGCCGGGGTCATATAGCTAGAAAGTATCTGAGGTCAGATTTGAAACCAGGACTTCCCATCTCCAGGGCTGGGTCTCAAAACTTCTGAGCCACCTCTTGGTTGTGATATTTTTTTACAACTTTTTTCTCACTTGAAACAATTCCAAACCAAGGCATCTTGTTATCAGGAAGAAGAGACTGCTTCCCTTCAGAGAAAGGAACCCAGGCCTGCCCAGGTAGAGGGATATGGAGCTCCAGATTCTGTGTGGCTTGGGGTTTATAAACCCAAACCGTAGCAACACTTGATTCTGTCTAGGCTTCTCTAGCTTGAGAGGTTGCCTCAGGTTGCAACAGTCTTTCACTGTCTCAATAGTCTTTGGGGACTAGATTTTTTTAAAGGAGTTCCTAACTTCTTGTCCAATGTATAGTATTAAATATTTAAGTTGACATTCTAATGGTTGACCTTCCTCAGGTTAGGTCCTTTTTGCCTTCTTTAGTGAGCATCAAGAATCCTTGATCCTTATTCTGAAAAGTAAATAGAGTTGGACTGTAACCAGTCCATTTCTAGGCCCCATTTAGAATTCTTATTCTCTCTTAGCAACAGTCTCCACCACCAGAATGTTCTTTTTGAAAAGACTCTTGCCTGGAATTACATGGCTCCATTGCCAACATTTCTCTATGAAAAATCCTTTCTGTGTGTGCTTAATGTAACCTTAAAAACCAAGTAATCAGAGCAGGACTGGGAGGCCTCCATAGTTGGCTGTTTGGTGAAAGGCTAGGTGATGTTGGTGACCCCTTGACTTTCCAGAAAGACTGCTCAGGGTGTTTGGAGAATGTGAGAAGAAAACCTTGGAGGTGTTGGGATCATTTCAGGTACATCTGCTCCGTCTTCCCAGTCACTGGGCACAAGTTACCAAAAAGCCAGTCAGTCTTATTTAAAACAGTTGCTTGACAGTGCTTCATTTTGTTGGTTGTGAGGAGATGTTTGCTTTTCCTAGTGTAAGCATGCATGGAGAATATAGCTTTAGCATCAAGCTGCTGGAATTTCTCGCTAGAGTGGAATGAAGAATCTGCCGTAATGAGCAGGCCTGGGCCTCCAAGGAGTAGGGCAATAGGGAGAGGTGAACCTACGGCTTCAGTTGGACAAACTTGATTCTCTTTGCCAATTATCCTCAGGCCCGTCCTAGATAACTAATTCACATGGGCCAAAATACAAATGACAGACTTAGGCCTGTAGGAATGTTGGACAGAAGGGGTGGAAGGATAGTCACATCATCTCTCCTCCAGCATATTCTGTGATCTAGCAGGATCTAGTCACATCCGTAGGTGAGGAAATAGGTCTTGAGCTGGATGCTGAACGATGACCTCCAAGAGGCTGACCAGATTCTCTTGGTTAATTATTGTATTGCTCAATGCTTAAAATAAGCAGACTCTTGTTTGGATCTTGGAAATCTTTTTGTTACAAAGATTATTATACAACAGAACTCGCCAGTTTGTACTAATTGGGATAATGGTGAAAACAAATTAGTGGTAAGTTTGAATCAGAATATTTACTTATTTAAAAAAAATAAGCCTTTTCCTTCCATCTTAGAATCAATTCAATGTATTGGTTCCAGTGCAAAAGAGCAGTAAGGAAGGGTTAGGCAACTAGGGTTAAGTGACTTGCTTAGGCTTAAAAAGGTAAGTGTCTGAGGTCAGATTTGAACCCAGGTCCTCTGACTCCAGGTCTAATGTGCTATCCCTTGACTTGGAATGTTTGCAAAGAATTACAGTTTTATTTTAAGTAGAGATAGTAGTTGGGACTTCAGTAGCAAAAGTTTACAGACAGAGGACTCATTCTGATGACTAGACACTACTTAAAACTAATATGTTAACTCTAAATTAGGGATACAAATGAATTCGTCAAAAGCATTTGGAAACAGCTTGTTATTTAAGTAGTTAGAACGTTTCCTTTGTACTGAGAATCTTCATCACACTTTTTTTAGGCTATTGCAAAAGTCAGCCTTAGACTAGCTCTTGTCCTAATTAGAACTTGACCTCGAAGGGTCTGAGATTTATTTATTTTTTAGCAAGTTTGAAAAATGATTTGAGCGGCATTTTTTAAAAAAAAACATTCATTAATATTCGTTTTTAACATGGTTACATGATTCATGCTCCTACTTTCCCCTTCACCCCCCCCCCCCACCCATGGCCGACGCATGTTTCCACTGGTTTTATCATGTGTCATTGATCAAGACCTTTTTTCAAATTGTTGGTAGTTGCATTGGTGTGGTAGTTTCGATTCTACATCCCCAGTCATGTCCTCCTCAGCCCATGCATTCAAGCATTTGTTTTTCTTATATGTTTCCTCTCCTGCAGTCCTTCCTCTGAATGTGGGTAGCATTCTTTTCCATAAATCCCTCAGAATTGTCCTGTGTCATTGCATTGTTGCTGGTACAGAAGTCCATTACATTCGATTTTACCACAGTATATCAGTCTCTGTGTATAGTGTTCTTCTGGCTCTGCTCCTTTCACTCTGCATCAGTTCTTGGAGGTCTTTCCAGTTCACCTGGAACTCCTCCAGTTAATTCCTTTTAGCACAATAGTATTCCATCACCAGCATATACCACATTTTGTTCAGCCATTCCCCAATTGAAGGGCAGACCCTCCTTTTCCAGTTTTTTTGCCACCACAAAAAGCCCAGCTATAAATATTTTCGTACAAATCTGTTTATTAATGATCTCTTTGGGGGGGGGGGGCGCGGTACAAACCCAACAATGATATGGCTGGATCAAAGGGCAGGCATTCTTTTATAGCCCTTTGAGCATAGTTCCAAATTGCCAGCCAGAATGGTTGGATCAGTTCACAACTCCACCAGCAATGCATTAACGTCCCAATTTTGCCACATCCCCTCCAGCATTCATTACTCTCCCCTTCTTTCATTTTAGCCAATCTGCTAGGTGTGAGGTGATACCTCAGAGTTGTTTTGATTTGCATTTCTCTAATTATTAGAGATTTAGAACACTTTCTCTTGTTGAGCGGCATTTTTTAAAAATGCTTTGGAACAGTAATGTGGAGTATGAAGCATAGTTGTGCAGTGATCATGGACCATCCTTGTGGGAAATCTGTGGTCTCTAGAAGACTTTTGTCAAAATGGGCCATCCCACTTGGAGAATTTAGGAATCAGGCCTCTGCTGTGTCTCTAGGAAATTGGGCAAAGGAAAGGGTCATGTAGCTCAGAGGGACCAAACTCAAATTAGCTGGGGTGGGGGCACTAAGCTATACATAAGGTTTACATGTAGCCTACAGGCTACATATTAACTTAGTTTTTAAATGTTATATTACTATGTTTCATTTCATTCATTTATTTTTATTTATTTTGTTAACTATTTCCCAGTTACACTTTATTTGGGTTCAGGCCAAACACTTGCTGCCAAAATTCCAAACATTTGACACTTCTGATATAACTAATTCCAGGGTGGAGGCAGCACTCACTCTAATGCTCCCTTTGAGTCTGGGTGATAGTGGTGTATTGAAAATGGGTAGATTTATTGCCAGGAATGACTCCCAAACATTTCAGTTGTGGTTTGAGACTAGAATGATAAAGTGCTCACTTGCCCTTTTTAGGCCTGAATTTCAAGCCACTGAAATAAAACATCATGTTACATATTGCTAATGTTGTCGTGTAACGGGTTTAAGCTTGGAAATGGGAGGCCACAAGAAGTTTGGAAATGTGAAGATGTTTATTTCAGGCCTCGGCAATAGGATAAGTATATGTTTTTTGAGCAGACTATACTTTTTGCTAAATACAATTTATCTTATATTTTCATTTGTTTTAAAATAGGTGTTTTAGGACCCCATTCTTAAAGAATCCAGGAAATGTATTTTATTTCATCTTTGTTTGGGAATGATGGGAAAAGGCAATGATTTTTTAAATAAATCTTGATTAGAAAGTTATTAAATGGTCACTGTTATAATGGGACTGGGAGATGCATTAGAAATTTTCTATCCCTGCTTCTTTGGATTGGTTAGAAAGAAAAATTTGTTAAATTTTGTCAATGAGAGCCGACCCAACAGTGGAATGGCAGCCTTATGGGTCACTGAAGTTCTAGATGAGATTTGGAGATGGCATTTATTCTGCCACTAAGATAGTGCTTCTCATAACAGGATGAGAATATGGAATGATATGGAAAAATTGGGGAGTGATTGGAAATACCTTTATGTTAATTAAAAAAAAACAACTTGTGATTACATGAGTGAAAGTCTGTTTCTGCATGGTGCAGATTGAAATTCCTCCATGCCTTCCCATTCTGGTATCAAGGCTCTCCTAGGGAAGCTGCTCATTGGGATGGAGGCTTCCTTTTTATCCTTTTAAAATTTTATTTACTTTCTTTTCTTTCTTTTCCAATTACATGTAGAAACAACTTTTTAACAATTGTTTTTTGACATTTTGTGACTCAGATTCTCTCCCTCCCTTCCTGCCCTCCTCGACATGGTAGTTGGTCTGTTAGAGGTTATATCAGTGCTTTCTTGTAATACATATTTCCATATTCCCTATGCTGACAGAAGATACATATCACACACATATAGTAAAAAAAAGCTCATGAAGGAAATAAAGTGAAAGATGGCAAGCTTTGATCTGAATCAGATTCCAACAGTTTTTTTGGCTTCAGATAGCATTTTTTAGCATGAGTCCCTTTGGGTTATTTTGGGACCTTGTTTTGTTGATAATAGTTTAGTTCTTCACTGTTGATCCTTGTATAATATTTCTGTTACTGAATACAATGTTCTCCTGGTTCTTCTCACTTTACTTTGCATTGGCTCATATAAGTCTTTCCAGGGTTTTTTGAACACATCCTATTCATCATTTCTCCCTTGTCCTTAAAAAATTATATATCTTAGGGTTCCCACCAGGGTTCTCCAACTGCTGTCTGTATTTTATGTCGAAAGTCAGGGCAGTATTTATTTTATCCTCACAGACAATGTATAACTGCTAAGGACTTTTGGGAGCCCATGAGCAAATACAGAAACATCTTTAAAGGAAACTGCTAGTCCATCACCTCCCCCTGAAATGCAAATTCACCTCAGACTTGCACCCCCTCAACAACTTAGACAATTACAAAGAATTGGAAATTCAAGGGATGCCCATCAATTGAGGAATGGCTGAACAAGTTGAAGCATATGATTGCAGAGTTGGCAAAATACAGCCATTGCAGCAAAATCTTGCTTTAAGCCTAGTATCTTCTGATCTAGCCTAGCTATCTGGCTGTGTTTTAACCTCTCACTGAACTCCTCACTGTCCCCAGAGAACTAAGATTCTAGGTTCAAAATGCAGAGGGAGTGCCTCACACTTGTAATGATATCATAGGTCTGGCCCAGAAAAACTATTTTCAGTAATATCTTACATAATTCTTTTTGTTCACAAGTTGCCATTGTTAAAAGGTGGCCACTTGTACACACAGTGCATCTTTCCTTTGCCTTTTGAACTATTTATAATTTTTGATGATTTTGAGATTGTAGTATTCCGTTACTAACACCAATAAGACTAGCAAATACTAATTTGGCATTATTTAAAAGGCTGAATTACTTAAATTCAGGATAGGCTTGCATCCTCTTCCTTCATAATTCTGAGTTTACTTTTTACCCATCTTTGGCATTTTTTAAAGATACACATAGTAATGGACTAATTCACCAGTTTCCTCTGGTGAGCCCACTTATCTGGGGAAATTTGCTTTTGTTCCACTTTGTTTTTCTAATGTAGATGATTAAACCATTCTCTTTAAAATTACTGTGGATTTTTCTGGAGAGCCTGGAGAGTTCTGGGACTCACTGCAATTGACATTGCACAGAACACTTTCACAGGATGACTAAGTAGGGACTCACTGTATAATCAATGCATTATGGAGAGGATAAAGTATAAAAGCAACAGCAAATACAATGAATAGCTGAGTCTAAGTGTAGCAGAAAAAAGATAACAAAAGTTATATCGGACCCACTGAAAAGGAGTCAGCAGTGTGATATTTTCAGGTCTACAAGAGAAAGAGTACATTTGGAATCAATCTTTCCCCTCTTTTGTGGACTCAGCCTTGCCTCAACTCCCCTCAGAATCATCATCTCCATTTAGCTTCCTTCCTATTCCTTAGCCTCCTGGTTCTTGAGTCTGTTCCTAACTCCAGAATGGATCTAAGAGGATCTTGATTCTCTCTGTTAACTCTGCTGCTCTCATCCAGTCTGGTCCCTTTGCTCAAATTAGTTGGGCTAAAATTAGTTCAGGTAGCTCTTGTTTCCTAGCTGGGAAAGGGCCAGTGCTATTTTGGCATCAGGAAGCTTAGAAACAGGTTTGGGCATGAGCTGGATGGAGGTGATCTAGCAAGCCAGATTGCTAGAGATCCCTGGAGCTCTGGAGTTTTAGTTTAGGGCTGAACATTATACAAGCAGGGCCATTCCAAGGGGTGAGAGTCAAAGATTCCATTAACTGTGGGGATTAGTCACAAGTTCAGAAATAGTCTTTGGTTTCTTATTTGCAATTAACTTGAAATACCCCAGCCCCTGTAGTGAGGGACAATCCCTTATAACTTGGACTGAGTGCCAAGTGTGATGATCGGATGATCTAAGGCAATTTCTGAGCTTGAGAACATAAAGTTCTGGAGAGGGAAAGGTGATAGTACAAAAGAGCTGCAAGTAGTCAAGCCACCAAACTTTTATTAAGTGCCACCTGTGTTCCAGGCACTAGGCTAAGTGCTAGGGATACCAGGAAAAGCAAAACACATTCCCTACCCTTAGGGACTTTGGTCTTGAGAGAGGAGACAGCATGTAATGGCTATGTACAAGTACTGTACAGAGAGGAGAAATAGAAGGTAATCTCAGAGGGAAGATACTATCATTAAGGGGGAGGAGAAGAACTTCTTGCAGAAAGGGAGATTTTAGTAGAGACTTAGAAGACCAGGGAAAACTAGAAGGTATGCATAAGAAGGGAGAAAATTCTAGGCCTGGCGAATAACCATTGAAAATCCTTAGAGTCAGAGGTGGAGTGTTTTGTGGGAGGAATTCCAACAAGGCCAGTGACGTTGGATTGTTATTAATGTGGAGGAGAGTGAGGTGTAAGAAGGTTGGAGGAGAGAGGTCAGGTTGTGAAGGGCTTTAAAAGTCAAATAAAGGATTTTATATTTGATCCTGGATATCACTTTGATAGTTGAGTGGAAGTTGGATGGAATGGGGAGAGGCAGGAAAAATTACCAGAAGGCTCTCTCAGTAATGTAAGTATGAGGTGATGAAGATCTACGATAGGGTGGTTATACCAGAGAAGAGAAGGGACATGTGGGGGAGATATTGTAAGAGAACCAGTAAGATTAGACAATTGATTGGATATGAGGGATGAGAAAGAGTGAGGAATGAAGAATCACACTGAGATTGTAAGGCTGGGTGACTGAGTCGGTGGTGGTATCCTCCATAGTAATAGGGCGCTTAGGAAGCAGTGGGGGAGTTGGAAGAAAGATAACAAATTCTGTTTAGGGCACGTTAAATTTAACATCTGCAAGATGTCCTGTTCAAGACACCCATGAGGCAGCTAGATACATGAGACTGAGAGGTCAGAAGAGAAGTTTGGGTTGTATATATAGATTATCTATGTAGTTGAATCTATGAAACTTCAGGAGCTCACCAAGTATAACAATAAAAAGGAATGAGAAAAAGAGAACCCTGTAGGATACTTAAGATTCGAGGACATGATTTAGATGAAGACTTAGTAGAGGAGATAGAATGATAAGAGGGAGGAGAACCAAGAGGGAGTGGTATTCTGAAAATCTAGAGAGGAGAATATCAAGGAGGAGAAATGATCTACAGAGAGGCCAAGAAAAAAGAAGATTGAAAATAATAAGCCATTTGATTCAATGATCAAGAGATCATTAGGGACTTTGGAGAGAGTAGTTTGGTTGAAGAAGCTGGAATCATACTGCTGAGAATTCGGTAGAGAGTGAAAGGAAATGAAGCAGAGGCATCAATTACAGACTAGCTACAAGAAGGAGGAGAGTAATAGGACAGAAACATCAACGGAAGATATTTTGAGGGTGGAGGAGACATAGGTGTTTGTAGGCAAGAAGCCAAGTGAGAGAGTGGGGACTGCAGAGGGGTCATTGGGCCAGAGAGATGGAATGGATTGGGATCACTTGTGCACATAGAATAGTTTGCTTTGGCAAGAGGAAGGGCCACCTCTTCATGTGAGATGCGTGAAGGAGGAATGAGAGAGAGTGGAGAAAAGTGTCTGGGTGATGTGAGATGAGGAGGAGAGAAAAGGGAGCTCTTGGCTGATGGTCTGATTTTTTTCAGTAAAATGAGGCAAAGAGGGAGGGAAACACTGGAGAGTTTGGAGAGGGATAAAAATATTTGGAAATAGCTCTTGTGATTAGCTAGTTGTAAAAGGATCACCTTGGCCCAGGGAGGAGGACCCAGTTGGAGTTATGTAATGTAAATTGTAGTGGATCCAATCAGCTTTGTTCGGATATGTTGAGAATAAAGTAAAATTATGGTGAGAGTAATCCAAGGCTGGGCCTTAGTAGGCAAGATCAGTGTTAAGGGTAAGAGAGAAAATCAAATTAGTTTAAGGAGATGAGAGATGAGTGAAGAGAGTGGTGTAGAGTTGAATTGGTTTACTCTAGGATTAAGATGGGAAAAGGAGGAGAATATAGCTAGAGCTGGAGTGTTGGCTTAGAAAATTTGAAGGTCACAATGAGGAAGAAGAACAGGGTTAGAGATTGTAAACAGAGGGAAAGATGAAAGGACACAGATTATAATCAGTGAAAGGAATTTCAGAGTTCATGAAGACGGAAGTAGATGGTGGCAAGATTAATTATAACTATTACTGTATAGCTGGGGTTGAATGGAGGAGTAGGTGATGGAAAGTGGGAAGTTAGGATTTTTGAAAGAGATATCGTGAAGGCCCCTAATATGAGATAGGAATTGGGATATAGAGAGATTATGACTAGGCACTGAGCTCTTAGAGAAAGAGATAAGAAAGCCCTGGAGGTCAGTAGAAAGCAGGTACCAGAGTTTTGGTGAAATATGGATTGAATGAAAAACCTCAAAGGAAGAGAGATTACTGAATGATAGCAGTAGAAGGAGAGTGGCAAGGAGTATTCTGATTTCAGGGGACCACGAGTGGTCTTAAAAAATGTTTTTTTTTTCAAATAATTATTTTCCTCAATTACATATAAAAGCAATTTGTAACATAAAAAAATGGATTTTCTTCCTGCCTCCTATCACTCCCTCCCACCCCTCTCCTCTCCCTAAGATGGTAAGCAATCTAAGAGATGTTTTACATGCATAATCATATAAAATATTTTTCCATATCAGCCATTTTGTGGGAGAGATATCAAACAAAAAAAATGAAATATAGTATGTTTTGGATGGCATTTGGTTGGAGGTGGGTGACATTTTTCACCATGAGTCTCTGGGCTTGTATTTGCTGAGAATATCTAGCCATTCCCAGTTACTCATCAAAAAATATTGCTGTCACGGTGTACAATGTTCTTCTGGTTCTGCTTACTTCATTTTACATCATTTCATGTAAGTTCAGGTTTTTCCAAAACCATCCTGTTTGTCATTTCTTATGGTACAATAGTATTCCATTTTAATTATATTACCACAACTTGTTCAGCCATTCCCCAATTGATGGACCTCCCCATAATTTCCAGTTCTTTGCTACCATAAAAAAGAATTGCAATAAGTATTTTTGTACAAATAGGTCATTTTTCCTTTTTTTTTTTTTTTTTTTTTTTTTTAAATCTTTGGTTTATAGACCTAGTAGTGGTTTGCTGGATCAAAGATGTATGCACAGTTTGGGGCATAGTTCCAAATTGCTCTCCAAAATGGTTGGATCAGATCACAACTCTACTAACAGTTCATTAATGTCCTAGTTTTCCTATATCCGCTCCAACATTTGTCATTTTCCTTTTCTGTACTATTGGCCAATCTGATAGGTGTGAGGTGATACCTCAGACTTGGAGGAGGAGGATGGACTTAGAGCAGCATTTTAGGAAGACTGCCTTGGCAGCTGAGGGCAGAAGGGACTGGAGCAGGGAGCAGCTGAAGGAGGCCATAGCCCAGGTATGAAGTGATAGGAACCTGCGCCAGACTGGTGTCTCTAGAGACAAGGGGACTCAGATGAGAAATGCTATGCTTCCAGGCACTCTGCTAAGGATATGAACAGGCAGTTTTCAGATGAAGAAATCAAAGCCATTAATAGTTGTCCTCCAATTCAAGAAATGCCAGGGGCTCCCTATTATCTCCAGGATTAAATGTAAAATCTTTGGTTTGATTTTTTAAGAAGCCCTTCTTGACCTAGTCCTGTGTTGGCGAAGAAGTGGCAGCATGCCCCAGCATGCTGGAGGAGGCTGCTGTGTTCCCCCACTCCACTGTGCCTAAGGACATTTTTTGCATGCTCTGCCCCTCTGTCCAGCACCTGAGTGTGAGCACTTCCTCCCTCCTCTGTCTGGGGGCACACAGGCAGCTTGAAGGTGCAGTTTGGGCACGTGATCTCTAAAAGGTTTACCAGTGCTGACTTAGTCCCTTCCTACACTCTGAGGCAGCAAGGTGGCACAGTTCTGGGCCTTAGACACTGGGACAATAATGGCACCTCACTCAGCACAGTGCCTGGAATGTAGAAGGCACCCAAGAAATGCTAACACTCTCAGCATTATTACTTTACTCCCCTCTTTCTGAATGTGATAAAAGTAAATTATAGCTTTCTGCTTCCTCAAGTCTGGGAACTCATTAATTCCCATAGGAGGTGTGAAGGGCTAAGGCACTCTGGGCATGAAACATCTGTCTGTACTTTGTTTGACTTCTGTAGTGTTTCATTCTCCAGAGATTTGAGCTTTTGAAGTTGGTTGAGAAGAGCTTGGGTAGGGCAAGGATTGGCTGGAAAGGAGTCCCAGCAAATGACTGAAAATTCCTTGAGGGAAAAGGACTTGGAAATCTAGAATCAGCTCTATTTATATAAATGTACATTATTCTATTTTATATAAATAAATATGGAAATTATATGTTATACATTTTATATGATAGAATAATTTGCCACACAATATAAATAATCGGTATTTGTACAATATATTCTAATGTATAATTATTGCATATTAGAATTCATAATATTATAACATTGTGTAATCATGCTCGTACTTATATGATATACTATTATAACATATAAAATATAAAAATGAATACAATTATACATGTATGCATGGTATACATATACACATACACACATATATTCTTTCAGTATAGAGGAGAGCATCCCAGATCACATAGCTACCTGACTGTTTTTCATCATCTCATTGTCTATTCCACTTACAAGTACTGCTTCAATCTTTAGGTAATGAGATTTTAGGATAATGCAGATTTTTTCTATAAAGTAAGTTTGTTATTCATAATAACAATGAAGATGAGAGAACAGCAGCCTCACCTTCTATTTCAGTTTTTCAAAGTGCTTTCACATCTATGATTAGCTGTTATTTTATCCTCAGCCTAGTGACTTGGAGTTGGTAACCTCAGCAGTTTTAAGTGGTAGCAATTAATTCTTAGAAATTTCTGCTTGTGGTAATAAAATATGAAAGAATTAGTAATTTTGCTTGAAACACATATATATTGTGCTTATTGTCCAGTTTTAGTTGTGCCTGATTCTTTGTGACCAATTTGGGCTTTTCTTGACAGATGCTGTAGTTTTGTTCTCCAGTTTATTTAGAGATGAGGAAGCTGAGGTCAGCAGAGTTAAATGACTTGCTTTGGGGGTCACACAGCTAGTAAGTGACAGAGGCTAGATTTGAACTCAAATCTTCCTGACTCCAGGCTTAGCACTCTATCCACTGTACCACCTAACTGCCCATATCATACTTAAGGGCATGATTTTCTAATGTTTCCTAGGAATTCTTTTTCCATATTCCTCATTTCATGTATAGAAATTCATGGGAAGATTATGGAATTACAGATTTATACCTGGGATGGAGCTTAGGAATTGTATTGTCTAGCCCTCTCATTTTACAGATAGGGAAACTGAGCCCAATCCCACAGCCTTCTTGGGCATCAACAACTCTTGCATTTCAAACAAAAGGCCACCCTTCTTCCTGTTTCCCATCTCATAGTGTAGAAGACTTTCATAACTGTTGGCGTTGGAGTGGGGAGAGCTCTTTTCAGCAACTGATGCTAGTCATTTGTATGGGTCCCAAATCATTGGGAAATTGGGAGATATATTCAATTTTCTTGACATATCATTAGATACTGAATAGATCACAGTTTTTTAAACCTTTTTTGAATCAGGGTGGGAGTGGCTGGGTTTCCATGATTCTGGAAATCCATTTGCCTAGGTCTCCAGTTCTCTTTATCTTGTACATGAAAAGAAAACACAGGCCAGTGGAACATAAGCTCTTTGAGCACAAGAATGGCTTCATTTTTGTATCTGAATCCCTAGGGCTAAGTCTGGTGCTTTGCACATGGGAGATACTTAATGTGTTAGGCAAGTTGAGGTTCCTATTAACTCCTATCTTAATTCCTTGTCCAGCCCAAGTCTTAACTTTTTAGCAAAAGCATTATGACAGGAATTTCCAGATAGAGAAACACTTTGAATCCCCAGGGGATTGCAGATTATGTGTATGATCCCTTGTACCACTGGACACTCTACTCTGAAATCCTGGGCCTGGTTGCTTTTGGCTTTTTTTAAAAGCTTCTGACTTCCCTTCTCTTTTTTTCTTTTCTCTTTCCCTTCCTCATTTTTTTCTTTCTCCCTTACCCTAGGACTGGCAAAAACCTCTCCTCTTTTGTTCCCCAAAAGTTTCCACTCAGAGAGGTCTCCCATATGCCGAGCAAGAAATTCTTAGATTGTGGGTATCTTGATCCTTAGAATTTAAACCGAGGTCATCCCAGCAAATAATTACTTTCTTGGAGTGATCCAGTCCACTTTCTAAATGTGCATTTTTGGAGATCACTCCATAATGCAAATAATGGTCATTTCCCTAATAATCACAAGAGTTCTGATGTTCAAGGTTCTCCCAGTTTTTACTTCTAAGTTTAAAGAAACTTACCCATGTAAATAAGTGGACTGGGGAAATGTATAGTGACAGTCTCCTTGTAGGAAGCAAAGTCATTGTTGCTGCTAATTGCTAAGCAAATTCCTGGTCTTTTCATTTCAAAATAAGTCTGAAAAAAGGCCAAGCCTCAAAGGACTTTGTCTTGCCACTTTACAGCCTTCCTTGAGTGAAAAATTAAATCCCGTGTGTGTGTGTGGCGGGGGGGCAGCTGGGTAGCTCAGTGGATTGAGAGTCAGGCCTAGAGACGGGAGGTTCTGGGTTCAAATCTGATTCAGACACTTCCCAGCTGTGTGACCCTGGGCAAGTCACTTGACCCCCATGGCCCACCCATACCACTCTTCTGCCTTGGAGCCAATACACAGAAGTTAAGAGTTTAAAATAAAAAAAGAAAAAAAAAAAGAAAAGAAAAATCAAGTCCCTGCAAATCACCTGACAGAGCAGGAAATCTGTGGGCGTTCAACACACAGTGATCACAGAAGTGTTCATTTCCCACAGTTCACATAATTAACATATTTAGGTTTAGGAACAGAGAGGTACCTATTACCTGAAATATGATAGAAATGCATGTGGATAGTCATAATTCATGCCATGCATGGTCCAAGCCATCACAGGGTTCAGAAATGGAGCAAAATAAGACCTTCCTGCTCTGGAGACATCTGTGCAGAGGTTCTTTTGAAGGAGCAAAACAGGCTTCTGCTGGCCTCTGGAAGGGCTTCTGCTTCAGAAATGAAGGAATGGAGAAATGAGTTAAGAGTAAGCTAACAGAGCAGAGCTATAGCCTGGCCAAGGATTTCAGAAGCGTAGTAGAGTCCAGGAATGTCTGGCAGATCAGGAATTCACTGTCACCTCTTTCACATAGGCACTGGGCTTTTTCCATTTGGAGTGAAGTGTTCATTTAGTATGGCAAATGATGGCACAACACTATGAATGAGTGCCTAAAAGAGTAAATGCTAGGGTGACTTTCCCATCACTTAGTATTGTATATTTCTATACAGAGAGCCAGGACATGCAGCTATGAAAACAGGAAGGCTGCTGCCAACAGTCTTAATAGGGCGTCCCTTTAGCTAGCTCAGTGCCACGAGAAATGTGGGGCCCCATGGCTATCGTATCCTACATGGGTTCTTGTACTCTGTCTGGCGACTCAGTTTGCTGATAGGAGGGGGAGCCAGAAAGCCAAGAGAGTCTTCGGCACAGCCCTCAGGAGTCCTGTTCCTTCCTATCTCCCTGGGGTTTTCATGCCATTGCTCCCTTTTTGTGCTCTTCTTCCCAAGTCTGACCAAGACTTACTTCTTAGTCTTCTTTGCTGAACCAAGTACCTCACACTAGGAGTGGGCTTCCCCCAAAACTCTGCCTCTTCTCTTTTTTCCCCCTACTCCCTCATGTGGTGATCTCATCTCTTCCTTTCTCTGCAGAGGACTTCCCCTTTGCTCTGTCCAAGTTCCGTTGGCCTTTCTCCTTAGTGACATCACCATTTACTCTGCTTATTAGACATTTAGAACTGTCTATCTTCTAGGCATTTCACACTCAGTATGTTCAAAAGAGAACTTGTGACCTTGCTTCTCCCTTTTCCCTCTTACTGTTGAGGGTACCTCCATCTTCCCATGACCCAGTATCACCCTTGACACTCCCCACTCTTATCCCTACAATAGCTGATCAATTGCCACATCTCCAAATGTCTTCCTCTGCAGCATTTCCCAGCTATATTATCTTCTTTCTACTTACATGGCCACCCTCATTGGAGCCTGGATTATCTAAGTAGCCTCAGATTGTTTTTTTCAGCCTTAAGTGGTTTCTTAGTCCAATCAAGCCTTTTGTACCTCCTGATTATGCAACCCTGTATTCAGCAATTCCTGTGGCTTTCTGCTATCTCTAAGACCAAGTATAAACTCTCCTGGCTTTTAAGACTCCTCTCAACCTGGCCTTTTCCTGTCTTCTAGTCTCTGTACATCTCAGTCACCTCAAAGTACTCCCTGGCCTAACTTGCCCTTCCTGACATATGACATTCCATCTCCTTCCTTTCCTGTGCACAGGCCATCCCCCTAGCCTGGAATGGCTTGCCCTCTCCACAACTTCAGGTCCCCTGGTTTCTTTCAAGACTTATACCTTGCTTCCTGGAGAAGGTCTTTACTGGTCTCAACCTTCCTCCCCCACCAGCTGCATGTGCCTTCCCCTTCCATCTATTCTGGATAGTCCTTCCACGTACATATATGCGTATACATGTTGTCTCCTTCATTAGAATGTACGCTTCTTGAGGGAAGGGTTGATTTTTTTTTGACTGAAAACTGACCTACTAGCGGTTGCCCACACATGACATCTCATTAACAGAAGTGGCCCCCTATGTCTGGAGTTCATTCCCTCCTGACATCACTTTTTAGGATCCCTAATTTCCAAACACAGTTCAGGGCCTGGCCAAGATAGCCCTAGGGACTGGTACTCTCTTCTTCTGGAAATCACCTTTGCCACCTGCTTGATTTGACCTCTTACGGCTCAGTTTAAAGCAAATACTTGGCTTCGGGATTTCTAGAAAATGGGGACTCGGGGTTATGAAGTCAGTTATGAGTTTTATTATTTAGACGGCACAGTGAGCCGGTGAATAAAGCTCTCGTACACACACATACACACACTCACATGTACACTCACACACACATTATGTGAGCTTATAAGTGGATGGAGGTTTGCCCCCAAACACAAGAAACTCATCTCAGCAGAGGAGAGTGAGGGAGGAACACGCTCAAAATTGCTTTTTGGCTGGTGAGATTATGCTAAAGATAAGAATGAACTTGGTGGAGAACAGGTAATGGTTGCCAGATGTAGATGGGGGTGGCATTCCTAATCAGACCCAGATGTGGTGGGAAAGTTCTTGAAGTCCTTTCCTATACCAGGTGTAGGCAAAGCTTGGGTAGGGGGAGTTATTTTACTGGAGGAGGATCTAATGTTAACTAAGGCAGCAGCAGGAGAATGACTCAGGGCCCCTGCAGCAAGTCAAGAGTTCATCCAGGGAAATAGCTGCAAAGCCTTCTCCACCTGAAATGGAGTTAACAGTGGAAAAATACAGCTCTCTACTTGGCCTCTATGTTTCTTTGGGTAGTAGGACCACTTAGCCCCAGGAATTCCTTTGGAAGCTCTGTCATATAATGGCATGAAACTATAGCCAGATCCTGATTTTATTGAACAGTATGAAGTTTATAATTATCCCAATGTGATTTCTATTTTTTCTTGTCGTGTTTCCCAAGTACGATGTAATCTCCTTGAGGCAGAAACATTTTTGTTTTTGTTTTGTATGCCAGCACCTAGAAAAATGCCTTGAATCAAGTGGATTTTAGTTGAATTAAATTGAATTGACTCGTCTGGTTTGTGGTTCCTGCACGTGTGTATTTGTATTCCTCTGTGTTGTATATCTTTGGAGAAAGTCTTAAATCTTGGTCTGAACAGTTAGCTGCTTCTGGTCTTAGGCACAGAGTACACCAAAGGTCTGGGGAATGATGACTGTTACAAGTTTAGCAATCTAGTTATGACCTTGGCAATAAGATAGTGGGATAGTCTTTCCCTCCCAGGGATCTTGTGGGGTTCAAATGAAAACAATGAAAATACAGTGTTTTGCAAACTTAAAGAGATATCCAAATATGTTGTTGTTATTATTGTTATTATTATTACTTGCTTTCCTTAATCTTTCAGGCATGCCTGTGTTCCAAGGTCATGACACTGTGACGAAGGGTTTGCAGAAATGGATGGCCTCTTATAGAGATAGAGCTGAGCTGTGATTCATGATTCAGATAGACTTGGCCTAGAGGCTCTTCTCCCTATCAAATTCTGGAATTCTATGAAAGGTCAGAGAAGGGAATGAGTGAGTGAGTAAATGGATGAATGAAAAACATTAATCCCTTACTGGGTTAAGTTTCCAGGATACAAAAACAAAAGCAAGATAGTCTGCTCTCAAGGAACATATTTTCTAATGGGACGACAACACGTAGAGGAGAGGAGTGGCTGTGGGAGGGAATTTTTTTTTTGGGGGGGGGGGGTTCTAAACCCTTACTTCTGTCTTAAAATTAATACTGTGTATTGGTTCAAAGGCAGAAGAGTCATAAGGGCTAGGCAATGGGGGTTAAGTGACTTGCCCAGGGTCACATAGCTAGTATGTGTATCTGAGTATCTGAGGTCCAGGACCTCCCCCTGGGAGGTAGTTTGGGTATGGAAAATCAAATTGATGGTGACTCTCCTAACCTTTCCATTCCAAAATCAGTGGTAACATTGATGTGATTATGTTCCATTGACTGTCTACCATTTCTAGGACCAAGTATAAACTCTTGTGGCATTTAAAGCACTCCACACCCTGGCCCTCTCTTTCTAATCTTTTTCACATATTAATCCCCTCCATATGCTCAATGCTTCACTTAAGAGCTTCCAGAGTAGGAGGTGATGTTGGTGGGACGAGGTAAAGAGATACAGGAAGAGTGGATGGCAAGCTGTCCAAGATGGAGAGAGCAATGGGATGTGAAGCATGGCCCATTTGTCTGCAGATGGCGAGATATAGTGAACTCTGTGAACACCAAGGGCAGCAGGGAGGTGAAATCATGTTAATATAATTAGTGTGAACTGTAAGCATTGGGAGGGTTTTGAAGGAAGCAGAGTTTTAGCTGGGTGCTTGGGGGGTGGTTAGGGCAGGGAAGGACCCCTGTCACAAGTAGAGGAAACAGCATGAATGAAGACTTGAAGGCCAGTGTCATAGTGGTGAATTGGGGTTTAGGAGGGAGCCCCATTAGTCTGGGGGGAGGGAGTTTGTGTGGGGAAGTTGAGGAGAATGAAGTGAAGAGGAAGAGTTGAGAGTCCTTTGAGGGAAAACGAGGCTATTGCATTTCAGAAGGCTGAAACTTCCAGCCTCCTATCTTCTTGCTTCTACTCTTCTTTCTTCCATCTGTCCTACATATACCTTTATGAATTCCACATTGCCTCTTAGTCTTGCTTTGTGTATCATAGGATGGTAAACCTGTGGGCCCTGTCTCACATTTAGGTTTGAGAATCCATAAAATAAAATCGAAAGGATTACAAAGAAAATCAATTAAAAATTTTGAGTTCCAAATTCTCTCTCCCTCCTACTTCTTTCCCAGCCTATGAGAGAAGATAAGCAATATAATATCAGTTATGTGTATGAAATTATGCAGAACATTTCCATATTAGCCATTTTTTTTTCTAAACCCTTACTTTCTGTCGTGGAGTCAATACTGTGTATTGGCTCCAAGGCAGAAGAGTGATAAAGGTAGGCAATGGGGTCAAATGACTTGCCCAGGGTCACACAGCTAGTAAGTATCTGAGACCAGATTTGAAACTAGGACCTCCTATCTCTAGGATTGGCTCTCAATCCACTGAGCTACCCAGCTCCCCCCCTATTGGTCATACTTTTTGAAGAGCAAGAATAATTTAAAAAGTGAGAAAATTATACTTCTGTTTGCACTCAGAGTTCATTTTTCTCCCTGGAGGTGGATAGCATTTTTCATCCTAGATCTTTTAGAATTGTCTTGGATCATTCTTTTGATCAGGGTGACCAACTCTTTCACAACTGATCATTATACTATATATATATATATATATTTAAACCCTTACCTTCCATCTTGGAGTCAATACTGTGTATTGGCTCGAAGGCAGAAGAGTGGTAAGGGTAGGCAATGGGGGTCAAGTGACTTGCCCAGGGTCACACAGCTGGGAAGTGTCTGAGGTCAGATTTGAACCTAGGACCTCCCTTCTCTAGGCTTGGCTCTCCATCCACTGAGCTACCCAGCTGCCCCCTCATTATACAATATTGATGATGATTTCCTGGTTCTTCTCACTTCACTTGCCATATTTTTCTGAAATCATTTTGCTTGTCATTTCTTATAGCTCAATAGTACTCCAATGTAATCACATGCTACACTTATTCAGCAATTCCCCAATTGATAAACATCACCTTTCTTTTTTTTCTTTTAACCCTTAGCTTTCATTGTAAAATCAATACTGTGTATTGGTTTCAAGGCAGAAGAGTGGTAAGGGCTAGGCAATGGGGTTCAAATGACTTGCCCAGGGTCACACAGCTAGGAAGTGTCTGAGGCCAGATTTGAACCTAGGGCCTCTTGTCTCTAGGCCTGGCTCTCCATCCACTGAACCACCCAGATGCTCCCTCCCCTTTATTTTCAATTCTTTGCCACCACAAATAGAGCTACTATCAATATTTTTGTACATAAAGGTCTTTTCCCTTTTTCTCTGATCTCTTTGAGATACAGGCCTACTAATGGTATTGCTGGATCAAAGGGAATACACAATTTTATATCCTTTTGGGCATAGTTATAAATTGTTCTTCTGGATGGTTGAATGAGTTCACAACTCCACCAATAGTTCATTTTTGGCACTTCTGATAGGTGTGAAGTAGATGATACCCTAGAGTTGTTCTAATTTTCATTTCTCTAATTAATAATGATTTAGATCATTTTTTTATATGACTAGATGGCTTCGACTTCTGAAAACTGCCTGTTCATATCCTTTGACCATTTATCAGTCATAGAATGACTCTTATAAATTTGACTCAGTTTTACTCAGTATATCTTTTGAAAATGAGGTCTTTATCAGAGAAATTTGCTGTAATTTTGGATATTCATTATATATGGTACATTTTAGCAAAACACATTTCATATCTTTTAATTGAATCTTTTTGCTTTATTTGAAATCATGATTGCTATCCCTGCTTTTTTTTACTTCTGCTGAAGCATATTAGATTCTGTTCCAGCCTTTCATTTTAACTCTGTGTGTATCTTTCTGTTTCAAGTATATCTCTTGTATACAATATTTTGTTGGATTCTGGTTTCTAATCCATTTTGCAATTTAATTCATTTTATGGGTAAGCTAATCACATTCACATTTACAGTTATAATTATAAACTATTTATTTCCTTCCATCACATTATCTTCTGTTTCTTTCTTTCTCTTTTTATCTTGTCCTTCCTCAAAAGTTTATTTTAGGGGGCAGCTGTGTGGCTCAGTGAATGGAGAGCCAGGCCTAGAGACAGGAGGTCCTAGGTTCAAATCTGGCCTCAGACACTTCCTTGCTATGTGACTCTGGGCAAGTCACTTGACCCCCATTGCCTACTCCTTACCACACTTTTGCCTTAGAACCAATACAAAGTATTGATTCTAAAATGGGAGGTAAGGGTTAAAAAAAAAAAAAGTTTATTTTGCTTCTAATTACTGCCTCCTTTAATACACCCTCCCTTTTATCACTCTATTCACCCTTCCTTCCAACACTTTCTCATATCCCCTTCCCTTCCGGTATCCCTATTTGGGTAATCAGTATACACAACTGAGTGTGTGTGTGTGTGTGTATGTGTATTATTCCTTCTTTGAATTTCTAATGAGATTAAAGTTCAAGCATTGCCTTACCATCCTACCCAACATTTCCCCCTCCATTGTAAAAGCCCCTCCTTGTACACCTCTTTTATCTGAGAAAAATTCTCCTATTCTATCTTCCCCGACTCACTTTTTCATTTTTTTTTTTTTACTTACATCCATGCCTTCTGTCTATGGAAAATACTTTTAACTGCTCCAATAATAATTAAGTTCTTAGGTGTTACATGTATAATTTTCTGATATAGAAATGTAAACAAATTTAACTTTTTTGAATCCCTTATGATTACTTTTTCATGTTTTTCTTTTTATGCTTCTCTTGAGTCTTTTTGTTGTTAAATTTTCTATTTAGCTCTGACTTTTTCATCAGGAATATTTGAAAGTCCTCTGTTTCATTAAATATTTACTTTTTCCCCTCAAGGATTTATACTGAGTTTTGCTGGGTGTGTAATTCTTGTTTGTAAACCTAGCTTCTTCACCTTCCAGAATATCATATTCCAAGCTCTTTGATCTTTTAATGTGGAAGCTGCTAAATCTTGTGTGATCCTGGCTCCATGATATTTACATTATTTCTTTCTGGCTGTTTAAAGTATTTTCTTTTTGACCTAGGAGCTCTGGAACTTGGCTAATATTTCTAGGAGCTTTCATTTTGGAATCTCTCCTCAATGTATTTTTCAAGCCAGTTGTTTTTCCAATGAAATATTTCACATTTTATTCTATTTTTTATTCCTTTGACCTCTTTTTTTAATGTCTAATAGTCTTTGCTCCATTGGTTTTTATTAAAAATTTATTTTCTTTAGTGAATTTTTATGCCTCTTTTACCATTAGTCCAGTTCTGTTTTTTAAGATGTTGTTTTCTTTATTATTTTTTTGTGCCTCTCTTGGCTCATTTTCCCAGACTATTTCTTGACTTTGAACTTTACATCTTTCAAATTTTTATTGCTGAAAATTTGCAAAAAATGCTAAAAGATTGGGACAGTCATTGTTTTAAGGATGGGGTAAGTCAGGTACATATACATGCTCCATACATATACACTGTGAAGTGATTCAACTTTTCTGGATAGTAATTTGGAATTATGGAAGGAAAGTGACTATTTGCGCCTGTGCCCTTTGGAATATCCAATTATTGGGAATAATCCCAGGGAATATCCCAAAATCATTATGACAGCATGCTTTGTTTAGAAACAAAAGGGAGGGGGCAACTGAGTAGCTTCGTGGACTGAGAGCCAGGCCTAGAGATGGGAGGTCCTAGGTTCCAATTTGACCTCAGACACTTCCCAGCTGTGTAAACTTGGGCAAGTCACTTGACCCCCATTGCCTACCCTTACCACTCTTCTGCCTTCTCTCCAAGACAGAAGGTAGGGGTTTAAAAAAAAAAAAGAAACAAAAGGGAATTTCTGTTATTTGGGGGGAATAACTGAAAAAATCAGTGTTGACTTAAGAATTATGGGATATTATTGTGCATTTGGAAATGATAATAATAAGAATTCTGAGAAACATGGCAGGATTGGTGTTGATGATGCTGAGAAGAGAAAGCACAGCCAAGAGAATATATATATATATATATATATATAATGGCAACAATAATTGGCAACTGTGTCACTATGAGCTTGTTTTTGTTGAACTGTTTTGCTTCAACACAAGAGAGAACTGGGTTGAAGTTGAAATGAATGTGAGGTTAAGATAAAAAATTAAAAGATAAATAAGATGTACTTTTAAAGTTTTAAAGTAAAAAAATTTTTAAACATTTATTAATATTTATTTTTTAGAAAAGTTAACATGGTTACATAATTCATGCTCTTACTTTCCCCTTCACCCCTGGAGCTCCCCCCCACCCTCAATGGATGATGCGCATTTCCACTAGTTTTAACATGTGTCATTGATCAAGACCCATTTCCAAATTGTTGATAGTTGCATTGGTGTGGTAGTTTCGAGTCTACATCCCCAATCATGTCCGCCTCAACCCATGTGTTCAAGCAGTTGTTTTTCTTTTCTTTCCACTCCTGTAGTTCTTCCTCTGAATGTGGGTAGTGTTCTTTTCCATAAATCCCTCAGAATTGTCCTGGGTCATTGCATTCTGTTTTATCACAGTGTATTGGTCTCTGTGTACAATGTTCTTCTGGCTCTGCTCCTTTCACTCTGCATCAATTCCTGGAGGTCTTTCCAGTTCACATGGAATTCCTCCAGTTTATTATTCCTTTGAGCACAATAGTATTCCATCACCAGCATATACCACAATTTGGTCAGCCATTCCCCAATTGAAGGGCATCCCTTCGTTTTCCAGTTTTTTGCCACCACAAAAAGTGCAGCTATAAATATTTTCGTACAAGTCTGTTTATCTATGATCTCTTTGGTGTACAAATCCAACAATGGTGTGGCTGGATCAAAGGGCAGGCATTCTTTTATATAAAAAAAATTTTTTTTAACCCTTACTTTCTATTCTGGTAACAATTCTAAGACAGAAGGACAAGAGTATGCCAGTGTGGCTAAGTGACTTGTCCAGGAACACACAGGTAGGAAGTATTTGAGGTCAGATTTGAATCCATGTCCTCCTGACTCCAGATCTGGCACTGTATCTGCTAAATCACCTAGCTGCCTCTA
The DNA here is from genome assembly GCF_016433145.1 of Gracilinanus agilis. Taxonomy (NCBI): domain Eukaryota; kingdom Metazoa; phylum Chordata; class Mammalia; order Didelphimorphia; family Didelphidae; genus Gracilinanus; species Gracilinanus agilis. Next base: position 306,181,043 of record NC_058134.1, read on the forward strand.
GTAAAGTATATTTTATTTTATTTTTGAAAACTATCTTAGAATTAGTACTAAGTATTGGTTCCAAGGCAGAAAAGGGCTGAGCAATTAGGGTTAAGTAACTTGCTCAGGGTCTTACAGCTATGAGAGTCTGAAGCCATATTTGAAACCCAGAACTTCCTGTCTCTAGACCTGGCACTACATCCAGCCACCTAGCTGCTCCTAGTAAAATATATTTTAAAAAGTAACTGGAGTTTTTCTTATTATCTTTCTTTGGTCTGGTTTTGTTGTAACATCTACTGGACTCTTGGATTCTCAGGAAGTGATCTTGTCCCAAGCCTAGAAAACCTTTCTGCGAAAGGATCCAAGGTTCTAGAATGATTTAGGTGACTGGACTCACAAGGTCTGAGCTCTCATTCTCTGGTGATGGAAATGGAGGTGAACTTCCAGTCCCGGTGGATCAAAGGAACTAGATTAGACCAGAGTCGGGAATTCTGTCACATAAGAAGTTTAAGGATAGTGAGATTCTGGGGCCAGGCTTTGTACATTGAAGAAAGAGCAGAGGTCATCAGGGAGGGAACCTTTGGCTTGAAAGAGAACTAGCAGGTTTGGCAGAAAGGCCTAGAGGCAAGGCAGCATTGTGCTTGAGGAGCCCTGATCAGGTTGTGTTTCTGAGTTTCCAGGGTCATAAGGGTTGGGGGGGGGCATGGTTGGGAAAAGAGGGGCTCCTATAGGCTTACCATCAGCAGAAAGAGCAGATTTGGGGATTTCTGAGGCTCCTTAAGGACATCAGGCTTTCATGACTCGGGTGACACAGAAATTAGGTTAAAGACAGAATGATGTTTGATAATGAGTCTCATCAGGTAGAGGCTTCTTATACAGGCCAGAGGGTGATCTGGGGCCCTCTTCTCTTTTCCCTTTAGGTGGTCTCACTTGATCGCATCAGTTTCCATAGGTTTAGCCATGATCTCTCTAAAAGTGATTCCAAGATACCTTCTCTCATGCATTCTATTTCTCATCACCAACCAACCACCTTGTGGGATGTCCTACAGATGTCTGAAAGTCATCATGTCCAAGACTGAGGTCATCATCTTTCCCTCTCAGCCCCCAGCCCCTTACTAATCTCCCTATTACTGCCAAGGGTATCACCAGCCTCCTTGTCATTCAGGCTCACACCTTACTATCATCTCTCCCTCCTCAGTTGAAGGATGTCCTTTTCTACCCTCACAGCATTTTTCACAGATGTCCCCAAAGCTACTACTTTGGTGCAAACTCTCAGCACCTCATGCCTGGACCATTGCAAAGTCTTCTAGTGGGTCTCCCTATCTCAAGTCTCAGCCCCTTCCAGTACATCCTCCACTCAGCTGTCAGTAATCTTCCTGAAGCACAGTTTTTTACCCTATCAATGCCCCTCTTGAGTCAAGCCAGTGGCTCCCAATAGGATCAAACCCCAAAATCTCCCATTTAGCATTCAAAGGCCTTCCTAATCTGGACCCTTCCCACATGACCTCCAGCACCTCTGAAGATCCAATGGCTCTGGCTTCCCATGCCATTCCATGCCTTTTTTTCTTTCTTTTTCTTTTCTTTTCATTTTTTAAAAACCCTTACCTTCCGTTTTGGAGTCAATACTGTATATTGGCTCCAAGGCAGAAGAGTGGTAAGGGTAGGCAATGGGTCAAGTGACTTGCCCAGCGTCACACAGCTTGGAAGTGTCTGAGACCAGATTTGAACCTAGGACCTCCCATCTCTAGGCCTGCTCTCAATCCACTGAGCTACCCAGCTGCCCCCCCACTCCATGCCTTTTCACCGACTTTATCCCCTGGGCCTGGAATGCCTTGTCCTCTTACCTACATATCCCAGTATCTCTGGCATTCTTTAAGAGGTCTTTCCCAGTTTCCCCCATATTCCCAATGTTAGCTTCTCTGCTATGAGATGGCCTCATACTTAGATTATATATATATATAAATAATATGCATATGTGTGTGTGAGTGACTGTGAGGACAAGAGGGGAAATACCAGGCTTTTCTCTCCCTTTGAATCCTTAGCATTTAGCATACTGGCTGACCCAGAGAAAGGGAAAGAATGGAAGAATGGATGAAGCCTTTATTAAGTTCTTAGTATATGCAGAGCACTGTGCCAAGTGCTGGAGTATATGAATAGGAAAGTCAGAGAGTCCCTGCCTTCCAGGAGCTCCCATTCTAGCAGGGAGACTCGACTTAGGGAAAATTTTAGCTTCAAGTTAGGTGCAAATATGCAGTGGTCCTTAGGGGGCAGCAGCCAAGTATATGGTTAGGCCTTTTCTTTTAGGTCCTGACCCTAATCAAATTCTCTTCATTTCTGATGCTGAGTCACTGGGCAGGGCAAGGACTGTGGTGGCAGAACTTTGTTGTCTGGCTTCTCACTGCTTGAGACTGTAGCCCCAGGCTAATGGGGCTGCTTCCCAAGATGGTGGCAGAGGCCACTGGGCTGGTAGCATGGCTTTTAGGCTCATGGTTCTGGGCTGTCACCATCAGGGTTTGAGGGGAGATGATGGTCAAGGTGGTAGAGGTGGTGTTTGACTTGCCTGGGACATGCTACCTCCTGGCTCTCCTCCAGGGTACACTCCTTACTCCTGTCAAACTAGATGTTCCCATGGTGTCCTTGAAACATTCCTTGTCTGTTCCTGCTTTTGCCCACCCCATTTCTGCTGCTGGAATGCCCTCACTCTCCTTCTTAATTTTAAAAATCTCTTCTATCTCATTTTGTTCCCAGGCTTCATTCTCTGTGAGACCTTTCTCAATGAATCCCCTCACAGACCCCAGCTGGTCCTTGTTTGTGCCCTTTGTGCTTTATTATAGCTATAACTATATGTTGTGTAGTTATTTGGGTAAGGATGGGCCTTGTCTGCTCTATTGGATTATGAAATACCTGAGAGGAGAAATGATTTCATGTCCAAATTTTGGAACTTTAATAGAAAAAGTCTGCCACATTTGGAGCTTACTACATTACGGAAGTTGAATTCATTCCCCAAGCCAGCTCAAGTCAGGTTTCTTCAAATGTGCTTTTCTTTCCTTCATTGATTGCCTTCCCTTTCTTGAACACTTTGTAATGAGCTCTGATGGGGCTTCCTGATCTAGGGTACCTTCAGAAACTTAAATGGCCTTTCCTGTTAGTAATGGTGACATTGAGGTGGGCTCTGGCTAATTGATTCCTTTGTTTTCTGAACTTTTCCCTCTTGCGTTCCACAAATTGAGATTGTGGCCCCCGGTCCACATTTTGCAAGAAATTCCTGGCCACTTCAAATCACAGCTATGCCAGTTCCTGACCCTGCAAGCCTTCCCTTCATGGTTCAGAATCTGCTTTTAGTAAAAAACACTGGGGTGCAGTTGAATTGCTCGTTGGAGTGGGAGAGGGAAAGAATACACATCATGTAACCATGGAAAACTACCCCAAATTAATTAAATAAATAACTTTTAAAAAGAAAGGAAAAAGAAGAACACTCTTGTGGAGTGGAAAGGGCAAGGTGGGCCCATTCAAGTGAGGAGACCTGGCTTCTTGACTTGGCTCTGTCATGGAGGCACCATTTAGTCTGGGGAGAGTTGCTTCCTCTCTTTATGGTTTGGTCTTCTCACTTGGAAAATGGAGATGTTTGACTAGGTGTCTGAAGGTCAGATCAAATGAGTTGATATATTGGAAAATATTTTGATAATGATAAAACTGCTGAACATAAGTGAAATGAGTGGCGGTAAGTGCTCTCACTATCACCCTAATGCCCTGATTCTTTGCTTTTCCTGTTTTCCTTTAGCTAGCTTTCAGTCTATGATCATAGAAACACAGGGCATTTTTTAGTGGAGAGCCCAAAGCAGATTTCATTGGCCCAGTTTGTCTGGATGCGGAAAGGTGCATAGAAGACAGCTTTTTTCAGTAAAGTGCCTCCCACCTAGCAGCTGGTTCAAAGGGATTTAGGAACAACAGTTGTTTGATAGAGGTTTATGCAAAGGGAAAGAGATGTCCCCAAAGATTCCCTGTAGCCTAAGATGTTTGCAGAAAGGGCACAGAGGGCCTGGCATCCCACCTTCCTTAATGCCTTTGGTCATAGTGGAAGGAGTTTGGCAGAGTAGGATTTCAGGACTAAATGGGTATAGGCACTCTCAGGCATTTTTTCCTAGAACCATCTAGGCTCCTACATCCTAGTTTCCGAGGCCACATAGTTGGGCCATTCCAGTGCCATCATCCCTACTCATTATATCTTGAGGACAGCTCCATGGATACTTTCTCATATAGCAAAAAGAAATGGATCTTACAACCCTGAGTGGAATTCCAGACTTTCTTAGGTGTCTCTTGCCTCCCCCTAGTATGATACCCTCTGAAGTAAAGCCACGTCCTGAACTCAGAAGGTAAGAGAATGTGAAATTGAATCTGTTAGACTGCTTGGACTTAAGTCCATGCTTTTCCACTTACTAATTAATTATAGGATCTTGGACAAATCACCTCATCCCTGTTAACCTCAGTTTCCTCATTTGTAAAAAAAGAGATGGTGATTCTTGAATGATCCATGTCACAGCATTGTAGCAAGTCTGAATTGAGATACAGATATCTGCTAGATTGTAAACCTTTAAGTGATATGTTGAGATAAGCCACTGTTACCACTTATGTATCATTGCTATAGACAGTGAGTGCAATGGAAAGAATACTGGACTTGGAATTTTGAGGACTGACAGACACTCACTAGCTGTGGGCCTTGGAGCCAGTGGCTTTATTTCATTTTCTTAAGCCTCAGTTTCCCCATATGTAAAATGAGCTAACAATCCTTAGACTACCTACCTCACAGGGTTGTTGTGAGGAAAATTATTTGTACACCTCTGAGTACTTAAGAATTGTAAACCAATTATTCTTTTTCTTATGAGCTTTTGCTAATCATAGAATTATGGAATTACAAAGGGCAAAGAAACATGCAAACCCAGCTATAACCCACTATAAAAAGGTAGTTGGGGGTACAATTCTCTTAACAAGTTTTGGTGGCAAAATTGTCTTTACTCCCAAATTGTGCGGTATGTCTCATAGGGGTGTGCAAGGGGCCAGCTGTTTGGGTGAGCCCCAAGTAGGGCATTTGAGTGAGCTGGCACCTCTGCTTAGGCTGACAAGAACAGTTCTTATGGCTAGCCCTCCTGGCTTTGGGGAACACATGGAAACGTGTTTTCATAGAGGAAATGGAGATGCTCTTCTTGGGCTCCAGAAGGATGGAGTAGGTGAGGGCTGGACTGGTTTTGGAGGTGACGAGAAGTGACGCCTCTTCTCTTGCCTTGCAGCTTGGTGAGGCCTATCACCATGTTCTGGAAGTTTGATTTGAACACAACATCCCATGTTGATAAACTGCTGGAAAAAGAGGATGTGACTCTGCATGAGTTGATGGATGAAGATGACATCCTCCAGGAATGTAAGGCGCAGAACCGCAAGCTTCTGGACTTCCTCTGCAAACAGCAGTGTATGGAGGAGCTGGTGAGCCTCATCACTCATGACCCGCCCCTGGACATGGAAGAGAAGGTCCGCTTCAAGTATGTACCCCGCTGCTGGGCAGCACCTCAGGAAGGCGATCTTTCTGTAGCTGAGGGCAGCTGGGACCTTGAGAGCTCTCTGTCACTGATGACACTGTCTGTTTTCCTACAGCTTCACAGCAAGCCAGCAGAACTGTTTCATAGGGTTTCTGTCTTAGAATGCTAAAAAAAAAATCTCCAAATGCCATGTGTGTGCTTTTCCGCTCATGCTTCTAGGAAGCTCTATTTGGTGTAACCCAAGAAGTCATGTTTTCTTTATGAACAAACAGCCCCAAATATTGATTCCACAGCCAAGGGTGGCCATTCTGAGCCACTGAATCCCCAGAGCTAGACATGCTAAGGCCATGGGAATGAGGCCGTTGAAACAGAGGTGGAGCTTTCTAGAAGAGAAAGCCATCACAGTCGTAGTCAGGAGCTGCTCCCTTTAGAAACAGGGCACTTGAAGAAAATGTGAAAGTTTGCAGTCAGCTTTAATGCTTGTCTCTATAGACGTGTGACCAAGTTCATGCTCATGTTTCTATTGTAGGTGAGCCAATAATGATATTTTCCTCTTGTGAAGATGAGATAAGGGAAAATGGAGAGATTTTAACACAGTTGTCGTTTTCACAGAAAATGAACCAACTATGTATGACCTGCCTTCCTGGAAGGCTTCCTAGCACTGAGTGTTCATGTGAAGATAAGCCCCAGGAGGGGACAGGGCACACCATTTGGGGAAAGGAGGGCAAAGCTAAGAAACTTTTAGACTTAGAATTTGGACAAATAACTCCCAAGTGGAGTTATATCCAAGCAAAAAGAAACGTTGAGTCTGCAGCGTGAAATCCCAGATGAGAGATGTTGTTGAAGCTGTGGGAAGAGCAGGTGGTTAGGGCCAGGCCTTTGGATGTAGGAATAAGAGGCACAGAAGAGAAGCAGGTGGAAGAGAATCCTTTCCCTCTTGGCTTAATCTTCCCTTTGGGGTTCTAGTGCTCATTACTCTCTTGTACAGTCTGTACTCACTGCTCCTCATCTAAGACATGGACACAGTCTTTCATTTTCTACCTACAGGCTTTTACCCCAGTTGTCCCTGCTACCTGGAATGCATTCCCTCCTTCTATCTGCCATGTAGAATCCCAAGTTTCATTCAAGGCCCAGCTAATGGGCCATCTCCTACATGAAACTTTCCAGATCCTCCTAGTGGTTAGGAATTCTATCTTTCTCTTGTTTGTGACACATATACTTCTGTTTAGATGTTAGATTCCCCTGGAGGGCTGTAAGCTCCTTTAAAGCAGGGATTTTCCTCCTTACCCCCTTTTTGTTTCCTTATCTTTGGGGATTGGAAGCATCCCAGGCATAAAGAAGGTGCTTAATAAATGTGTATTGGGTCAGCATCATGGAAGCCAAGAAGTATGGATGGAAGAAGCATTTATTAGGTGCCTGCTATGTTCCAGGCATTGTATTAAGCCCTTTACAGATATTTTTCATCCTGGGAGGTAGGTGATGCTCATATCCCCATTTTGCAGTTGAGAAACACAGGCAGACAGAGGACTGACTTGCCCAAAGAATCTGTCTAAAGGGAATTTCTAGAAAGGAGCAGTGATCTACCATGCTTAAAATTACACTGAGGTCAAGAGGATTGAGGACTTAGAAAAGACAATCAGGAGCTCCTGGGTGCTGAGTCAAGAGAAGTCAGATCTTGACAGAGCAAGCAGAAATCTCCAATCATAATTGTTACTTGTGCAGGCCATTAAAAGGCAGCAGCCATTCTCATTTCAAGATGCAGTGGGACCATTTAGCGAGCAAACCCTTTATGTTCTTCATCAAATTGAATGTTGTATCCTTCTGGAATTTAGGTCATTAGATCTTTTCACATAAGAAAATCAGATTTTCCTTTCAGGAAACATTCAGAGTCCCTTTGTGTACCAGACCCTGGACCAGGCATTAGTTGTATATTTGCCATACATATATTTCCTTTCCTGAGGCTCAGATGTTGAAAGTGCAGGGTTTTGTTTGGGGTGGGGAGGAAATAAAGAGTAAGATTAGAGCGAGAGAGATGGTAACTCAAGGAGCCATCTGGGAATTTACTGGGATGAAAATGAAATAGTCATTTATGTGTCAAGCACTGTGCTTGAGGCTGAAGGTAGACAAAAACAAAACAATCTCTGCTCTCGGGGAGTTTCTGTTCTACTTGAGGCAGTCAGTTGAAACAGACAGTTGGCCACTACAGAGTTTCAGGATAATTTCTTGTAGGAGGAGTGCTCAGGATAGCCTTCCTTCAGGGGGTGGCACCTGAGCTCAGCTCCAAAGGACACTAAAAGGGGTTTGAAAGGGTTTCTGAAGGCAATAGAGAGTCAGGAATGCGTATCCCAAGCACTGGGGACTGACAGGGAAAGAATGAGTTTTGGTTTGGATTTTGTGAATTTGAGATGCCCGTGGGACATTTGACTGGAAATGCCCAGTTGCCAGATGCAGAACTTCAGCTCAAGAGAGTGACTAGCACTGGAGCCCGAGCTCCTGGGGTCTCTTGCTCAGAGCTGACTGATGAGTCTGTGGAGTGGGTGAGGTCCTACCTAGAGAGAAGAAGGTGCTCTCTTAGTGGTCCCCATTGCTGTGATCTGCTAGTCTTGTGTGCAAACAGAGCAGACCTCTATATCCAAGCATGACCACTTGAACCTTTTCTGGCATGACAGAAAAAAGCACCTAACAATTTTGGGTCAGTAGACATTCACTGGGTAAAAAAAGGAGATCTTTTTAAGCTTGAAAATTGTTTGGAATAAGAGTGTTTAGAAGCATTTTGAAGCTCAATCCCCCAAATTACTAGAATTTAAAAGGACAGTGGAAGCAATTTTCCTCTGCCAAGGGCCCAAAATATATGACAGAGTTTGAGGCAGTGTGGTCAAGATAGACCCTTTTGTGGGATTTTGGAAGATAATTTTTGTGTCTATAGAAAGGAAAATTTTACTTTCCAGTATGTTTCTGGGCTCCCAATAGTACTGCTACTTCGCTGTTCAGGTCAGGGCAGATCTTCCAGAAACAGTTTTTCAAATCTTCGTCATGTGAATCTGCATGTAGGGAAAGCTATCATATACAGGAAAAAAGACTTCTGTGGACCTACAGTGAGATGGCCCAGAGTTGGGAAGTCCTGAATTCAAATCTGACCTCAGACACTTAATAGCTGTGTGATCCTGGGCAAACCACTTAACCCTATTTGCCTTAGATTCTTCATCTGTCAAATAAACAGAGAATGAAATGGCAAACTGCTTTAGGATCTTTGCCCAGACCACCCCAAAGGAGGTCATAAAGAGCTGGATACTACTTAAATGACTGGATAGCAACATATCCTCTGTGGAGGTCTTATGGGGACACAATAGATAAGAATCCCGGGTGATAAGAATTTCCAGAGAAGTTGCTCTCTATATTAATATGGAAGCAGTGAGCCATGGAAGGATGTGTGCACACACACAACCTCTCCTGAGGCTTTCATATTGGTAGAGAGGGAAGAACAAGTAGAAGATGAATGCGTTTTTATTTGCTTAGCCCTTAATTGCCAAGGCTTATTATTTTATTAAAGGCTTCTAAGATATTAGCTAATGAAAATGTATTTGCTAAAACTACTTTCTTAATTGTAAATTTTAACTCAGTGGTGAAACTATTTGCTTATATTTAAGACAAGCCTTTACTAAAGTTTGGCATTTATTTGGATGATTTGTCCTATTGCATAATTATAGGAGCAGGAAAGAGAGTAGTTCTGACTGCTGTTTGCTCTTAGGGAAGAAGAAGAGGAAAGTTCATTCTTATTGTGGAATGCCTAGAAGATTGTCTGGATTAGAACAGTTATTTTCCAAACTAGCCATTCTCATTTGATTAAACTTTCTTTTAGGCCTGTGTGCTTTACCTGATGCCTTAGCCTGCCCAGAAGCCTCTGCCAGGAATTTAAGAAGAGGCCCCTGGAGGCTGCCTGAGCAGCACAGTGGGCAGCCTGAAGTCATCTCTGGGGCAAGCCGCAGGGGACAACATGGAGAGAAAGATGGACAAGAGGGGATGAGAAATACAGGATGTTTAAGGCTTTTGGAAAGCTATCATATATGTCCTCATATGTGTCCTCCAGGAACTGGAGCCCTGAAAGGACAGAGACAGTCTTTCATGCCACTTCTTTCAACCTAGTATACCCAGATAATTAATCCACAAGCCCTGAGTGAGGTAGTCTCTGTCCTTGAGAGGCATAGCTCTACTGGAGAAGACAAGACAGCAAATACCAGGAAGATGAGTGAGAAAGGGAGGGCGCCCTCAGATGAGGAGACCAGGGAAAGCTTCATGGAAAAGAAGGTAGATTTTCAGTAATGATCATTGTTCTAGTTAGGGCAATGCCTCCACTGTCAACTATCAGCTAAGAGATGGATTTATGTTTTCAAACCTAAAAAGAGGTGGTGGTCTTATCAGTTCGGAGATTGTACAGGAACCTGCTGAGAGTGTCTGGTGGTATCTAAGGACCTTACTGTCAGAGTAGCCACAGAGGGTTGCATTTAGGGGCCACAGCAGCTCTCCGAAGACTTGTAAGTCAAATCAAGAGTGTGAACTATGGCAGGAAGAATACCAGCTGCACAAACGGAAAGGCCTTGAGGCAGCTTTAGCTGCTCTGTGGGGGAATAAATAACAGGTATAGGCAACACTTGGGCCCACAGGTATATAGCTAGGTCTAGGGCATTCAGCAGATGCTCTCAGTCCCATCATCTTATTTGGTCCGGCCAACAACCTCCTGAGCCACAGAGAGGACATCATCTCGTTGTCTATTGTTGATAGGTAATATCAGTAATCAGGGTCCAAGACATGAGCTATGCTCACGGTCACCTAATTGTAAGTGAAAGGTTAGGTTTTGGACCGTTTGAAGCTCTTATTCTATTCCGTGCTTCCTTCTGACCTCCCTAGGTTTACAAGCCTGATTTGTTCCTTGTGTTCAAGGATTTCCTGTTCTTTTAATTCCATTTCTCCAATTCTCATTATTTGTCTCCTTTCTTCTGTCATTCTCTCTTGGTGCCAGGCCTAGCATTCACTTTCTTCTCTCTCTTCTACTTCTGTCTCCATGTACAATAGTCTGCCAGTGTCTACTTAGATTTAAAATTTTTAAACAATTATACAGCATATTAAGATTTACAAAGGACTTTTACATGCATGGCCTGATTTATTTACAGGGAAAGGCAAAGCTACAAAGAAATACCATCCCAGAGTAACTAGAAATAATTAATAAATATATTTACCTAGTTCTAGATTAGTCCTCCTTACCTAAACTATTCTAGCTTTCTATAGTTTTCTAGGCCATGCTTAGCCCATCATGAAAGGATGTTGCAAACCATAATATGCTGTCCAAATGTAGCCACCTGTTTTTTAGGTCAGGCCCCTCCAGCTACATTATGAGCCAGTTTGGGGATTTGTCTGCCTGGATATGCTGGATTACTGACCTTGTTGACTCCTCATCCCTGAGGATGTCTTTGTTTCATTCTCAGAAAGCAGAAAGTCTCCTTGTGCATGATTGCCTGTGTGTCACTGGGGACTGAGGGAATGTGTGGGCAAGATTCTGTCAATGATCTCTGAAAAATAATGGCAGATGAGAAGAGAGCTGCTGAATAGCCTGGGTGGACATTGGGTTGATTTAAAAGGATTAGGGATGGGGAGGGTTGGGGAGGCTTTCAAAAAGAGGCTATAGAATTGAATTTTAATTTCTGTCAGTTTTCTAGAATACACTATTAAAAGGGTGATACTTATTTTTTCCTTTTTAAAAATTTAAAAATTAAAAATTTGATTTGAAATTTTTTTCTGTGGTTACATGATTCATGTTGTCCCCCTCCCCTCTTCCCTTTCTGCTCCTGGAACTGATAAGCAAGTCCACTGGGTTATACATGTATGATCACTCAAAACTGGTTTCCTCATTATTCATTTTTGTAATTGAGTAATCTTTCCAAAGCTCCAAATCATATATCCATATAAACAAATGATAAATCATGTTTTCTTCTGGATTTCTACTCCCACAGTTCTTTCTCTAGATGTGGATTGCTTTCTCATAATTCCCTCAGGATTATCTTGGATCATCACATTACTATTAGTAGCAAAGTCTCTCACATTTGATCCTCCTACAATGTTTCAGTTACTGTGTACATTTGTTCTCCTGGTTCTGCTTATTACACTCCACATCAGTTTATGGAGGGCTTTCCAGTTCTTACAGAAATCCAATGATTTATCATTCAAAAGGGTGATACTTAGAAAGGAAAGCAGTGGTTATTGAGAATCAGTATGGATTAATCAAGAACAAATTATGAGGAGTAAAGTCAAACAAATCCAAATTGCTTGTTTGATATTTATGTAGTAGATATGGGTAATGTTATGTATTGGCCTACTTGGATTTTGATAAGGCCTTTTTAGTGGAGACTTGTGGACTTGCCTGTAACCCATTGTAAGTAAGAGGTTCTTTTTTTGTGTGTGTGCCATGAATTCTTTTGGCATTCAGGGGAAACCTAGGGAGCTCTTTTCAGAATAATATTTTTAAAAGCATAAAATTTTATTTTTAAAATAATATTTTTAAAAGCATAAAAAGTCTATTGGATCATAAAGCCAGAATTAAAATGAAAAAAATTTTCCCTGCCCAAATTCATGGACTCCCCAAAATCTAAAATGTGGATATAGAACCCCTGGGGAGGTGGGGCTTGTGAACTACAGATTAAGAACTCTTGAGTGAAGTGAATTGAGAGCTAGTTGAAGACAAGACTGAAAGATTGATAATTAAATGGGCCAAATGTCAGCCTGGAGGAAGGCCACCAGTAGAGTACAGGGACACCCATCTTGGGATTCATGCCCATGGTTGGAGGTGACCTGCCTATTTGCAAATGAGCGAATGGCAGATGGCCGGGAGGGAGAACTAAACATTTGTGTCCTGATAATGTCATCCAATAATAATCACATCCTATGTGGATGGTGCTAAATCAAATCAAAACAGGGGAAAAGTCTTCTGTTTGGGTTAACAGGAATAAAGCAAAATAAGCCTCAGATGAGGGAGGCCAGGTGCGATCCCTTAACAGGCCTGGCTTTTGGCAGGCCACAAATGTTAGATGAGTCAGCACTGTGCCATGGAAGCCCAAATGAGATGTGAAAAGCATGGTGTGCAGATGAGGGTTGTGATATGCCTGCTTGACTTGGCTCTGGCCAAGCTACATCGGAAGCATGGAGTCAGTGCTGGGTGTCACATTTGAATAAACATTCTGAGGGTTGGAACCCATCTAGAGGAGAGCACCTCAGCCTGGGAGGAGACTCACAAGGGCTCTTCATGCACTCTTGAAAGAAGGGTGGGTGGTGGGGCATTTGTACATACATAGATTCCGAAGGACAAATGAGAGCCATCTTTTCATAGGCCTGAAGGACAGCCATGTAGAAGAGGGAGAGGTAGAACTAATGGGTGGAGATTGTCAAGAGGAGGATTTAAGGGAGACCTGAGGACAAACCTCCTAACTAAGCCATCTCCAAGTGAGCCCTGGAGAACTACCTCTGAGGCATGGAGCTTTCTCTTCCCTAGTGGTTAGTGATCTTTGACTTAGTGAGCCAGGTCTTTGAATATTCTCCCAAAGGTCCTTTACAGTGCTGAGATTCTTTGGTCTAGTCAGAGCTTTAAAAACAAAACAACAATACTTACACTAAAGAAATAGGACAGAACAAACTGAAACTCACCTAGAAAAGAACAAAGAGTGTGTAAGAAATTCAGCCTCCTTCCCCCTCAGCAGCACACACCTGGGATTCCTGTGAATCCAGATTGTATCAGGTTCCTGTCTCTCAATGTAGACTATCCCCACCCATTAGCACTGAGTCATTCACCAGTAGGGTACTTTATTTCAGGCCTTTTGAGTCAGCTGAGGCATAACCTTAGCTCTGGAGCTCCCTGTATGCTTTGGGAGAAAGGATATAGGCACAGAGATATACCAGACCACAGGGCCAGGCTTGTTTGGGCTGTTACTGTCAGGAGGCTAGCAGGCTAGAACCTTGGAATGAGTGCTTTAAGGAGGTTATGGAAATCATCAACACAGTTGTCCAAATCAGACCCACAGGCAGAGGACAACCTGGTATACCTCCTGGCTCTGTGATAGTATTTTCTTTAAATAAATAAAATTAAGTTTGAACACATTAAGAGCCTGCTATGTGTGGGGAAGGTGTTAGATGGTGGGGATGCTAGAAAGAAAAAGAAAAGTAACAGGCCTTTCCCTTAAAGACATTACATTCTCTTGGGAGGTGGGGCAGAGACCCAGATAAATATATGCAGAGTGATTGTAAGAGAGACAGATACTGAGAAAGAGACCTAGACAGAGATGGATAAAGAAAGCTGGGAGGGGGGGAGGAGTGTGAGATTAGAAAGACTTCATGTAGATGGAGTCCTGCTTTGAAGGGAGCTAGGGTTTCTATAAGCAAAGGTGCAGAGGGGAATATTTCAGATGTAGAAGATCACTTGGGCAAAGGTGGGGAAGTGGGAGATTGAATGTTGTGTATATGGAACAGTTCTCAGTCCAGTCTTAATATAAAATAAATAAGACTGTGAAGGGAGGTGGGTGCCATATTGTGAAGAACTATAAATACTCAGCTGGGGAGTCTACATTTTATCCTTAAAGTAAGAGGCAGCCAGTGAATAAATTTCTAGGAGAGGAGGGTGACATGGTCAGATCTGCATTTTAGAAATATCCACTTGGAACTGAATGGAGTCTGGATTGGAGAGGGGAGAATGCAGAACTAGAGAGGCGAATTAGGAGATTGTTTCAGTAATCCAGATGTGGCGATCAGGCTAAGACTAGGGAAGAGTCTGGATGAGGAGAGAGAAAGGGACAGATCCCAGAGGTGTGCTGGAGGTTACATTGGAAATATTTGGAGACTTATAGTATGTATGGAGTAAGGGAAAAGGAGAAGACCTAGATCAAATTCAAGATAGAAAATAAATAGGATGTGTGGCACAGTGAGTGGATAGCACAAAATAAGCCACCTTGGAAAGTGAATGGAGAGAGCAAGGGAAAAATGGCAAGAGGCAAGACCAGAGGCCAAGGGGAGGGAAACAGAGAAGAGGAGAGGATAACACTGAATGAAAGGGGAAACATAAATGCTGATGGAGGCTTATTGTCAAGGAGGGATGACTCTTTGAAGAGGAAGAACAGAGAGCCCCCAGGAAGTGAGGCTATCCTTGGCCAGAGAAGAATAGCAATTGCATTCCCTTAATATATTGTTGTTCTACTATGGATTGATTGGCTTCTTAAGGAGCAGCTTATTTTAAATAGCTCTCTGAATTAGGTGGGGGTAATGTAATCTTACCGTCATTGCTGTGCTTTCAGATACCCCAACACAGCCTGTGAACTCCTGACCTCTGATGTGCCACAGATCAATGATAAACTGGGAGGAGATGAAACTTTGCTGAACATCCTTTATGACTTCTTGGACCATGAGCCACCTCTCAACCCTTTACTGGCCAGCTTTTTCAGCAAGACTATTGGCAATCTCATTGCAAGGAAAACCGAACAGGTAAATCAGTACACTTGGGGGTCAAGTCGCCTGCTTCTGGCTGGGGTGAATGTTTCTTGTTCATTAACAAAGTATAGCCACTGCCTAGAAATCAGACAGGGGCAGCCCAAGCCTGCTGCTCAATGCATGATAGCAGCAGACAGGTGTCCTCACTTTCCCTGAGGCGCTGCAGACTGGACTGAAGTGCTTTATACTCTTTCGAACTCCAGGATAGACCCTGTTCTGAGGTTTTGACTGAGTTTGCCAGGCCTGAGAGTTAGGAATGCTCTTCAGTGAGGGGAGAGCTCTAGAAAACCAGCAACAAAAAGGTCTTCTTTGCAATGTTGCAGTAGCTCATCAGTACTTTGGAGGCCTAAGTTCTTGGCCACCCTTAAAGTGGGCATCAAACCCAAACAGGAATGGGGAACAGTAAGCCATACATAAAGATCCCTTAGGCCTTATGCTATCTTAGAAAACCACATATCTATGTATTTCCTTTTTTATTAATTTTGTTATTCAGTCATTTTTCAGTCTGACTCTTTATAACCCCATTTGGGGTTTTCTTGGCAGAGATACTGGAGTGGTATACCATTTCCTTCTCCAGCTCATTTTACAGATGAGAAAACTAAGGCAAACAGAGTTAAGTGACTTTTCCAGGGTCCCACGGCTACTGTCTGAAGCCAGATTTAAACTCAGGGAGATGAGTCTTTCTGATTCCAGGTCTGGCCCTGTATTCGCTGCGCCGCCTAGCTGTCCCTTTTATTAATATACTAACACATTAAAATCAAATAGGAATGACATTTTTATCTGACTCTAGTTGTTCTTGAGTATTGTGGGTTACATGGTGTACATTACTGTGTTACAAGACTGTCGTTTCCACTGTCTGGATTCTTCTTTTCCAAGATGTCAGCCCTGCTTCTCATTCTCTATCCTGCTGTTTGTTTGTAGCTCCTCTGCTCTCCCTTTTTCAAAATCTCTTTTCAACCCTTTGTTGACAATCCACTTCTCCATTCTATCTCTGCTGACTCTTTTTTCTAAATTCACTGGGTACCTCCCCAGGAGACCTTCAGACCCTGTCCAGAACTTTTGTACTTTAATGTGTGTATTTGTTTGTTTTTATCTGTAGTTTAGTCATATACTTAAAAACCCTTCTAAAAGACTTATTTCCTTCAGAAGAACTGTAGTTTTCTTGATAAGAGTATTTTATTCCCAACATTGATTTATCCCTTCCTTGCCTTTGGTCAAAAGGTCAAACAAAGCCCTTCCTTGGTGACTATTCTCATGGTACTAAGCTGTACCATGCCCTGTAGTATCAATGAGGGCTGGTCATCATTGGACCACAGACAGAGTACAGCTGAGCCTTTGGGCTAGTTCAGGTTAGCTCTGGGTTGGCCTGAATTTCCACTCTGACCATGGGCCACCATGCTAGGATGATGTCTCTGGGGACAGTGCTTATGTCCAAAGTATGGAAGATTCAGAATGACTTCCTGCAGCTCTGTTCACCCACACACTTGGGGGCAGAGGAGTCTTTTCCCTTGCCCACTTCTGTCTCTTGGTATCAGCTCCAGTCCATGTCAGCTCACTTGCACATCAGATATTCTCTATCCCTTTGCCTTCATAAAGCCCAGGCTTTTTTGAAGGTCTTTGCCCAAGATTTTAGGGAGATTTCCTGTGGCTCACTTTGCTGTTGTTTTTCATGAGAGATTTCTTTGTTTTAGGTGATCACGTTTCTGAAAAAGAAAGACCAGTTCATTAGCCTGGTACTGAAGCATATAGACACATCTGCCATGATGGATCTGCTGCTTCGCTTGATCAGCTGTGTGGAGCCTGCAGCTCTTCGGCAGGAAGTCTTAAATGTGAGTGGAAGCCTTCGATCCTTCCTCCTAGGAGAAGCAGGAAAGTGAACCAGCCCATCCAGAGGAGATTGGAGTGCTAGAATCAGTCACTAATCAACTCCCCGATCTTCTGGGTCACCAGGACAGAGAGGCAGCACTTACTTTGTAGTTGCATTGGAAATTGCCATCATCTTGAGTGTTCCCAGGCTCTATCACAGTGGCCCAGGGTAGCAGAGGGAAGGAGCAGTGCTGCCATCCATCCCTCCAGCAACAGAGAATCACTGTATCCCTCCCCTAGCTGTCAGAGCCCCTGTCCCCATCATTGTGCTGGATGAGAGTCCATGACCCTGTCAGGCTACTGCTGGTGGGGAAGCTCCTGATCTCTGTATCTTCTGAGGGGTTGTGGAGACTATCCTGAGAAAGAGCCAACTTTTGGGAAATTATTCTGTTAAAGAAAAGAATAAGACTTTGTGTCTATTGTTTTTAGAATGGTACATTGGTCTTTTCCTGGAAAAAGTTCCTCCTCAATCTAGTCTCACCAGTCTTTCTTGTTTTATTTCATATTATTCCCCTTCATGTTTCTTCCTTCTCTTCTGGTAACTTTAAAATTTCCATTCTCTCTTGTGTACTCTTGTGATAACTCTTATCAGTAGTCCTGCTTAATTTCTTCCAGAGTGTTATTTACCAATTTAAGTATGTCAGCATATTTCACGTTTTTTCTTATCTGCATTGGATCAGTTATATACATTTTCCCACTGGCATTATAGATTTTTTTCTATCAGCATTATATCCTTTCTTTTAAAAAAAATTCTGGAATCTCAGTGATACTGAGATGGTAGTGCCTTGATTTAGCCTCCTGCCTGGTTTCTGAGCTAGAATTACTGTAAGCAGATTGCACTGTACAAATAGAACCCGTAGTACTCTGACATGGAAGAACTGAAGATGTAAGTCTCTAAAATACTTTATAAATTCCAACATTATATGGTATAAGACTGATTTTTATCTTTATAGAAAACCTTGCCTTTTTTCTTAGAATCATTAAGTATCAATTCTAATGCAGAAGAGCAGTATATGGGCTAGGCCAGGGGTCGGCAACGTATGGCTCTTTCTGCAGGAGCCATAAAGTCAATTTTTTTTCAGGCGCTGTTACAGGAGCACGCACTATGAGCACTGTACAGCTCTCAATCCACTGAACTACCCCGCTGCCCCCAATGGATTATTTGTGGCGTTTATGGCTCTCACGGCCAAAAAGGTTGCTGACCCCTGGACTAGGCAATTGGGGTTAAGTGACTTGCCCATGGTCACAAAGCTAGGAAGTACCTGAAATTAAATTTGAACCTAGGATCTCCTATCTCCAGGCCTGGCTCTATCCACTGAATCATCTAGCTGCTCCAGTAATACTCTCTAATCACTAACATAGTTTTGAATTTTGGGGGAAAAAAAAAAGCAGAGAAAACAAATTTTAAACACTAGAAACTAATAAAATGAGCTCATAACGTGGGCAGAAGAAATCTACAAAGTTGTCAGAGAGAACATTTAAACTGATAATTGCAAAAATATAAAATGACAACATTAACAAAACAGGAAGTGATGTCAAATGTTTGGAGAAATTAGATGGACCAATAATAAGCTGCCTAGAACATAGTACCAGGATGTGACTGCTTTTTGTAAAAAAAAATTGCTAATTTTATAAAAGTAATTGGTCAAATATCTATATTTATTTCTAAATATTGAAAAATTAGTCAATAGTCAGGGGACAACATTTATTAAACACTGTGCCAAGTAATGGAGATAGAAAGACAGGCCAAAAAAAAAAAAAAAAAAAGGTTCTCTCAGTAACTTAAATTGAAATCGAGAGACAAGTAGTGTGAACCATGTTCTCTCTAGAGTGGCCAGAAGGCACTCTCAGAGGAGAGGAGGACTGGGAAAGGTGGCCTGCAGAAGGTGAAATTTGAGCTGAAAACTAATGGAAGTCCAGAGCCTCAGGAGGCAAACCATTCCAGGTATGCAGGGTAGGCAGTTCAGGCTCAAGGGCACACTCAAGATTGGGAAACCGTGGCCCCAAACAAATGACAGAATGATGTTCAAATTACTCACTACTCGGAGCAGATCAGGACAGTCTCATAACAGCTTCAATTGGCACAAAATCACAAGAACTTAAAACTGTTGTTTTTATTAGTTTTGAGGAAAGAGGTTTAATAGTCTGTCATTTGTAGGACCATAACGGGTCTAAATTTCCTAAAAAGCAAGCAGTCTCACAAAATTCAATTAGATTTGAAAAACTGATGATACTTTGCAACTCAGTGTTTATATTACTGGGCCACATCCTACTGACATACTTAGAGTTGCTTCCTTTGAAATATCAAAACAAAATAAAATAGTAAATGTAAAGCTCCCTGGGAATCATGTATATATTTGGAAAATATGCTATTGTTCTAGATTTCCTTCCCTTTCACAACCAAATTTCTAGAGAAAAGTGGTCTCCATTTGCTGCCCTACTTCAGTCTTTTGTATTCTGGCTTCTGACTTCATCACTGCTGAAGCCACTCTCTTCAGAGTTACCAAAGAGCCAAGTGACCAGTTTTCTATTGAATTCTAGCTGCTTCCTGACTTCTCCTTCTTAATCTGTCTTGACTACACTCATATTCATGCTAGATACATGTCAAGTGGGGGGCAGCATTCTTTTAAAAAACATGACTTCTGGCTTTTCCTTTGTAAGCTGTCAAATGTTTTCACTCTTCTCCACCCCTCTTCTGCATTTATTACTATATTGGCTATTCTCTCTTCTTTGGGTTTTTGTAATACCTTTCTTCCTGGTACTCCTCACTGTCTTGACTGCTCCTTCTCAGACTTATTTCCCAGTTCATCATCCATATCAAGCCTTTCTGCTGCAGGCATTCCTGAAGGCTCCATCCTGGTCCCCCTTCTTCTTTTGGGGACCTTATCAGGTTCTATGGGTATAATTATATAGCCTCTATTCAGAGGCATCTCAGATCTATATATTAAGCCCCAACCTGTCCCCTGAACATCAAACTTATATCATAACCAACTGGTGACGTTTCAAACTGGATAGCCCAGAGACAGCTCACGCTCAGTATCAACCAAAATGGAAATGATTCTCATTCCTGTCTGACCTAGTCCCTATCTAAACTTCCCTATCTCTGTTAAGGTATTACCATTTGTCCAGTCCCCCAGATTCATAGCCTTGGCATGATCTTCCATTCTTCCCTCTGCATCACTTCATATATCTAGAAAGTTTGCTATTTATCCCATTACAGTAATTCTCCAGTCTGACTCCAGCCCACATCACCCCACTCAGTCTCACCCCTCCGTTCAGGACATCTCTTGGGGTCTAGAGTTTCTACCAAGAGAGTTCTATTGGTTTTATCATTCATTTATTATAAATCATATTATATAAGTATTGCATGTTCCAAATATCTAGGGCTCAAGATATGAAAGGTGCCAGAAGCTTGGAGTTTCCTCAGAAGCCTGCCTGTTAACAAATGCTTTCTGCAAGAAGAGAATCCAGAGGCGTTGAATGTAATGAGCACAGAGGATGCCACTTTTTTTTAGAAAATGACATTAATCCTATTTTACCATACAGGAAATGACTGGTTTGTAGTCAGCTGTCCATGTGCAGTGAGATCAGCCACTGGTTAGGGCAGTGGTCAGAGATGATACTCAAACAATAGGAAGACTAAAGAAGATAACAGAAGATAGCTATAGCAGCTCCCACGCAATCTGCTTCAGTTAGCCATTGAATCTAAGACATGAGAAGTGGACATAAGTAAAGATGATGATTCTATCACAGTTGCTTAGAGATTTTTACAAAAGGCAAAACAGTCACCAAAACAAGGAGACCAAGAAAATTCTTCAGCCAGGAAATATTTAATCTCCTTGTTAAGTAGAAAGAGCTGGTTTACAATACATGCTTATTGCCTTCCTTTTAATTTCCCCTGTTTTTTTCTTCCAGTTTAAAAAAAAAAAAAAAAGGAAACCACAAGTGGTATTGTAAACATTTTTCTGCTGGGGGACCACTTCTCTGTGCTTTAAATTATCAAGCAGTTGATCCCGAGTCATAATGGGAAAGGACTTCTTTGATTTCTGTTATGGTCCAACATATTCTCATTAATGGGTTCTTTGTCTGAGAAAGGGGTCTTTCTGAGTATTGGCCACATAGGGGTCACTAAACGAGTGCCATAGGGAGAGTTGGGCTAGCATGGTACCCCATTACCAAGTTAACTCATGGGAGGAAATCTATAAGGGATAGGGGAAGGTAGAAAGGATACAGCAGAAACCACTTGGGTGAAGTTCAGCAAGGTCAAAGGAGGGGCATTTTAAGTGAGGTGTGCTCCAGAGAGCCCAGAGAAAAAGAGAAGATAGATGAAGAAGCTCAGTGAATTGGACAGGCATTCCTTAAGCTCTCTCTCTCTCTCATGCCCCAGCCACTGAACTAAGTACAGAGAAAGGCAAAGACAGGCCTTGTCCTTAAGGAGTTTAAAGTCTTATATGAGAGACATATGGAGTTGAATGAGCAAACAACAAAGTATCAAAAAAGTGATATAGTGGATAAGTTGGAGAGAAGCACCTAGTCAACATTGAGGGGAACTGGGGAAAGCTTCTGGCTGAAGGGGAGATTTGACCTGGAACTAGAAGGAAATCAAGGAAGCCAGGAGAAAGAGATGAGGAGGGAGCACAGCCTGGAAGAGTGCCCAGTCAGGAAATGTTGTTTGCAGGGGAAAGCAAGGAGGCCCATGTTACTACAGCAAGGAGAGTAAGGTGAAAGAAGACCAGAAAGGGGAGGTGGAAAGGTCTTTGAATGCCAAACAGAGCTTCATATTTGAGTCTAGAGGCAATAGAGAGCTCCTGGAGCTTACTGAATAGGAGGTGATATGGTCAGATCTTGGCTTTGGGGAGATCACTTTGATAGCTGAGTGGAAGGTGGACTGAAGTCAGACAGACCAACCAATAAGCTTTAAAATTGATCCAGGCCTGAGATGATGAGGACCTGCTTGCACCAGGGTGAGGACAGTGCCAGAGGAGAAGAAAGGGAACTGTAGAGCATATTCTGAAAGCAGAATAGATTGATCTTGGCAACTGATTGGAAAGTGATCACAACCATTAATATTACTATCCACCTAGTAACCTCAAAGGTTGCTAAACCATAAGCCTTTGTTTCATTGTCTTCTAGGGAGAGGGAAAAAGGCCATGAAGGAGAGCTCTCTAGTCCCTGTCCCTTGGACTTATTTTAATCTTGTCCTTCGTCTAGTGACTTGAGAAGCTGCTTCCAGGGATTGTGCTGCATAGAGCTGTGTCAGAGGGCAGATAGGTGGCATCACTGACAGGCAGGGGTAAACCAATGGGAGAGGGACACCTTTCATACAAGGGAAGAAGTGATCCTTGGAGTATAAATAGTCAAATGTGTACATACTTGTGTTTTAGCCACCCTAAAGCATTTCGAGGGAGATTTCGGTGCCCAGATCTTACATGGCATTCAGATGATTTAAAATTTCAGACTTGGGAGGGACTTTAGTGGCTATATAATTAATTTTACCTCAAAGAAAGAATAACAAAATTTTCTCTGTAGCACACTTGATGAGTGGCCATCCAGCCAGCCTTGTCTGCAGACCCCCAGTGAGAGGGGGACCCGGGACTCCTCTGGTGTCTATTCCCCTTCAGGATGGTTCAGAGAGTTAGAAATGTTTTCCCGACCATTGTACCTCCATTTGTCTCTTTGCCACTTCCTGTAATGGCTTGTGGTTTTGCCCTCTGAGGCCAGACAGAGCGAGGCTGATCATCTTCCTCCATAACAGCCCCTCAGACACTCAGATGACTAGTATGTGGTCGCTCTAAACCCCCAGCTTACAGTGCTCCAGTCCGAACTTCCTAGTTCCATGACATGAACTCAAAGCCTTATCAGTCTGACTGCTCTCACTTGGATATGTTGGAGCTAATCAGTGGCCTTCCAGGATGGCCATGTCCAGGACTGGACCTAGTATGGGGTGGTTCTAGGAAAAAGACAACCCAGTAGTGTATTGCTAGATCAAAGGACATGTATTCTTTTAAAGCCCTTTGAGCATAATCATGAGTTAATTTTTGAAACATGTAATAAACAGTCATAAATTTATTTTAACACTCAAACTTACACGATAGGATGGTGGACCAGGGCAAATGAGTCCCTAAATCTAATAACCTAGTTTCTCCACCCAAAATCCCACTCTAGGTCCTCACAGACTTTCTTCATGGAAGTTGAGGCTACTCTCGCTATTCTCTTTCACTCTACCTAAAGAAAATCTATCTACCTAATCCTTCTCGGCTGGTCCACTAATAAATCAAATACAGATCTTATAACATTTAGTGGAATGTATATTCTTTATATTGTTGTTGCATGTAATATACTTTCTCAATCTTCAGATCTCCTCTTCTCATGTTGCCTGATGGGCCTCTTGTA
Organism: Gracilinanus agilis; assembly: GCF_016433145.1. NCBI lineage: Eukaryota > Metazoa > Chordata > Mammalia > Didelphimorphia > Didelphidae > Gracilinanus > Gracilinanus agilis. Next base: position 306,204,328 of record NC_058134.1, read on the forward strand.
TGTATGTAATGTTGCATGAAACTATATTTAGAAGTGTGCATGTGTTTAATGATGCATTTATCTTACAAATTTTATGTCCATTCCTCTGGTCCTCTTCTCTGGAAAATCCTTACTGTCTTCAACCGCAATGGAAGACTTTACATCTATCCCTTTTCACTTTTGTCTCAAGGCAGCACAGCACAGGGAGAACTGGATTCAAGTTGTGCCTCTGAGTGACCCTGGGTAGGTCACTACACCTCTGAACTGTAAGAAATTTGCAGAAAAGGTGTGACTCAGTTGGCATTGTTGATGTTAGCTGGTCAGCTAGAACTCACTACAGAGATTAAAAACAACAGGTCTGGTCAAAAACAAACTAGCAAACAGGTATCATTGGGTCAGTGTTCTAGATAGTAAAGACCTTTTTGGATCCTGACTCATTTATTCAGTAATCTCCTATTAAGGCTCGACTTTGTGTTAGGCACTGGGGGATACAGAGCCCAAACAAAACCAGCCACCCTCAAGGAACTTGCTTATGATTTTGGGGGAAATGGCATAAACCCAGAAGAATAAACACAAAATGTATATAGAGTAGAAACAAAATTATGGGGAGTGGTATGAGTTTTAGCAAAAGGAGAGATAGGAGGGTGCTTCTGAGCTAAGGAATATTGGTGGGCTGAGGAGGGCAGGCCACAAAGTAGGGGAGAGAGAATGATGTTGTCACTTAGTTGAGAGGGAGCCTGATGCCAGATTCTAAAGAGCTTTAAAAACCATGCAGAAGCATTCATAAATGGAAAGAGGGACCTCTGGAGTTTCTGGAACAGGGGAGGAGCATGGTAATACCTTTATGCTCATACGGTTATATGCTTTAGGGATACCATTTTGACACTTGTGTAGAAAGTGGATTAGAGAAGGGAGAAACTGGAAGCTCTTAACAGTATTATAGTCAAAAAAATGATAAGAATAGGAGCAGTTAGGTGGCTTAGTGGATTGAGAGCCAGGCTTAGGGAAGGGATATCTTGGGTTCAAATCGGCCTCAGACACTGCCTAGCTGTGTGCTGCTGGGCAAGTTACTTACCCACCATTGCCTAAACCTTACTGCTCTTCTGACTTGGAACCAATACACAGTATAGATTCTGAGATGGAAGGTAAGAATTAAAAAAAAATAGATGATGTAATTCTGACCAAGGGTAGTGACTGTGAGAAAGAAGAGGTTGTGGATAGCAGCAATTGGCAGCTGATTAGATAACAAAAAAATGAGGAAGGTGCAGAGTCAGGAATGATTCTGAGGTTGTGAACCTGGTTGGTTGGAAGGATAGTTGGGCCTCCTTGATAGGACTATGGGGATTTAGAGGAAGGGAGCATTTGAGGAGGAAAATAATGAATTCTGATTGGGATGTGTTGAGTTTGAGATGCCAGATGCCTCGGAAACATGAGTTAGAGATATAGAATAGGCAAGTTGGTATCACGGCCCTGGAGTTTGGGAAAGAGACTAGGTTTGGACAGCCAGAGTTGGAAGTCATTTGCAGCAAGATCCTGAAAGTATCCATGTGGAAGCTGAGAAAGAGTAAAGAGAGAAGAGTAGGTTCAGGACAAAGCCACATCTGTACATAATGACGAGACATGAATGACAATTATATTGCGGAGCCTGATCTGCTAGAGGAGAGAATGAAAACTAGAGAGTAGAGAATATCTTGGAGAGTGTTGGTGAAGTATTGGCATGTGTACCCAGCTGGCACTCTGTGAACTACTTCATTCCCCCTCTTTCCAGTGGCCAAGGACATTTTTTGCATGCTCCCCCTCTCCTCTGTCTAGCCCCCAAAACAAGCACTTACTCCACTCTCAGGTAATGGAAGGGAGGCTCACAGACAGCTTGAATTTGCCCTCTTGGAACTTGAACTCAAAAACCTTCACCAGTGCTGGTCTAGGAAGATCACCAGTGTCAAAGGCTGCCAAGAGGCCAAGAAGGATGATTGGGAAAAGGCCATCAGGTATGTCAGTTGAGACCTTGAAGACATTTATTGATGAGATTAGAAGCTAGATTGCAAGAGGTTAAGTAGAGAAGAGAAAGAAGAGACAGTGAGTGTGTATAACTTTTTAGAAGAGTGATTGTGAAGGGAAGAGAAAAATAAGATGATAGCTTGAGGGAATGGTAGGATCAAATGAAAAAATTTTAAATATAGAGAACTGGGCATATTTGTAAGCAGGAGGAAAGGAGCTAATAGGTAAAGATAGGTTGAAATAGAATGAATTATCAAATGAATAAGTGTTCATAGAAAGGGATTGGCCTTGGCAAGGGGAAGGGCTGCTACTTTTTCCTCAGAGACTGGGACAAAGGAAGAGAAAGTGAGGGGTGATGTTGAGGTGATCAAAAATATAGGATTAGAGATGAGGTGATTCTCAATGGGTGGCTTCAGATTCTTTCTCCCTACCCCCATGAAAGCATGAGGATAATTCCTCTGCAGAAATGACTCCAAGAGGCTTGTGAGAGAAGAAAAAGTTTGGAGCAGATGTTGTGTTGGGGACCAGTCAGTCAGCTAGCTTTAATAACTGCTCACTATGTATGGTATAAAAAAAAGACAAAAACAGCCCCTGATCTCAAGAAGTTTCCAGTCTATGGGGGAGACAGTAAATCTGTACAAAGGATACAGTTAGGATAAATTGAGAAGTGATCTCAGAGGGAAGATACTAAGATTAAGCCTGGCAGAAACTTTTTGTAGAAGGTGAGAAAGAAGCTAGGAACATTTTGAGAGGGAGATGAGGAGGAAGAACATTCCAGCCATGGGGGACAGCTAGTGAAAATGCCCCTTCAGGAGATGGAGTAGAATGTGTAAGGATTACAGAGTCCGTGGAGGAGAACAGTTGTCAGAGGACTAGAAAAGAGCCAGGTTATCATGAAGAGGTCCTTGAAACAATAGAGAGCCTCTGGAGTTTTATTGAATGGAAGTGAAGGGAGGGTGTTCGGTGTGACATAGAAGACCTACATTTTAGGAAGATCATTTTTGACATCTGAGTAGAGGATGAATTAGAGAGACCAATTGAACCCTATTGAAATAGTCCAGGTGGGAGGTAATGAAGGATGCTGGGGTGCTTATTGCAGTGTTGGAAGAGAGAAGGGGGTATATAGAAGAGATGCCCTGAAAGTAGAAAGGATAGAACTCAACCACTGATTGGTTATGGGAATGAGACAATGAGTCATTAAGGAAGCATAGATTATAAGCCTGGGGGACTGAGAAAATGAAAATTTGCAAGTAAAGACAAAGTCAGTTATGAACATGTTGTGTGTCTGCAAGTTGTCTAACTTGACATTTCTAAAAGACAGTTGGAGATGCTGGACTAACTGTTGGGAGAAAAGCTAGGTCTAGAGCAGTGATGGGCAAACTTTTTAAAGAGGGGACCAAAGGAAAGGAAATGCTCATCTGTCAGTCTGTTGCCTTAGAAGGCAACTCTTTCCAAGTTTCATTGTATTGTATCCTACTCATTGTATTCATCAGATTAGGAATAATGTTGCTCAGTGGTATAGAACATTTCAGGGGGCAGCATCTGGCCCACAGGCTGTAGTGTGCCCATCACTGGTCTAGACAAATTGACTTGAGAGCTGAGATGATCATTAATTAAAACCTGGGAGTTGATGAGATCATCAAGTGAAATATTATACAGGGAGAAGAGAAGAGGGTCCAAGACAGAGCCTTGGAGCAGGAGTCAATAGTAAAATAAAATAGAAATGATATGCATCACTAACAGTCCATTTGTGATTTATGTAGCATAAGTTTGTGGTGGCCCAAGTTAGCACAATTTAATGAGATTTCTTCCATTAGCATTCAGCAGCACATAAGTAAAAGTGGAGGAAGCAGATGGTAAGACTGGTCCAGTGTTAGTTTTGGAAAGAATGGACTTCTATAGAACAAGGGGAAAAAAGGACTCAAGGGTAGAAGTCAGTGTAAAATTGACCTTGTTAACTAAAAGGTGAAGATTTTGAAGTGAGGAAAATAAAACCAGAACAGGGGCAATAGTCTGGAAAAGCAGAAAGGTTTGATTGGAGGCATAAAGGATAGTGAGAGAAGGAAAGATAGAGGTTATGGAAAGATAAAGATATTTCAGATTAAAGAATTGTAGAAGTGGAACATTTGTATGGGAAGATATCAAGAATATGGCTATCCTTGGGTAGTAGTGGTGGGATGGTAGACCAAGGTTATTCTTCCACTCTTATTCACCGCCTGCCCTACTACTGACTCATTGTCTGGATGCGCTGTCCTGTATAAACAGTCTCTTTTTTTCTTGGAAAGTTGTAACTAAAGAATATACAATTCTCTCTATTTTTAGCTCTGAGCCCCCAGCCAGAGATAGCTCTGGCAAAACACTTCATTGTTAAATTTCTCTCTGTTTTCTCAGGGTTGTTCCCCCTTCACAGTTGTTTCCTCCAAACTATATTTCCAGTAAATACCCTCAGACTAGCAAACGTCTGTGGTTAACACCATTTATAAGGATAAAGTAAATGTTGAAATAAGAAAGGTAAATAGATTTTCCCTATGCCAAGGGGAAAAAGACTTCAGACTTCCATGCTACAGTCCAACAGGAGAAAGGGAACACAAAATTATTGCCTTGGGATCTCTAATCCTGTGGACTGTCAGGGACACAATATTTTTCCCAATATATCTTATGCCCAGTCAGCCCTTTCAGCCTCACTGCCAGAGGTCTGGCGCTCTTTTCTTAGGATGACTGCCTCTGCTTAGTTTGTCTTTTCTCAGGGCCTTCCCTCCTCTGTCTTCTGGAAGTTTCATTTCCCCATGATGCTTCTTATGTCTGAACCAACTCGAACTGGTCAGCCAGGCCACATGAGGCTCCTACATAAGGTGGGATAGGAAATCTATCTGGATGGGTCAAGGAAATAAGTCAGGGAGAGAGATTGACTAGGAGACATGGGAAACTGGCATAGGCCCAGAGAGGCACTGTGCCCTTTGAGCAAAGCAAAATTAGTCAGTAGATGAACTCCCCCCACCTGCCATGAGATCCATATATTTGGAGACATCAGCTCCATTCCCAGTGTTCATGTGAGCTATTTGTGCCCAATCTGTGGTAGAGTCTTGCAGTTTCATAATGGTCTGACCTGCTACAGTCAGACAGTGTACACTGACCCCATCATTGCAGTGTGAAGGCCCAGCTGAGATTATGGAGCATTACATAACCTAAATTTGAGGTGGACTGAGTCAGCATGGCTTCATGATTTTTTTTTTTTTGCCAGTTATACAGCTCCCTCTTCTTCAGTGAGCTTCATATTTGTTTTTAAGTGCTCACTTATTAAACCCTTTCTCCCTCTCTCCCTCCTCCTCTCTCTTTATTCTTTCTTCCTTTTTATGGCATTCTTTCACTCTCCGGACATAGGAGATGATTTACAGTAAGGCAGAATAAGATTTGGGAAGTGGGATCAGAATGAAGTGTTTCACTGGGATATATGCTATATAAAGGGGGAGTAATGTGAAATAATACATTCCCCACCTCCCTGCCCTCCCTCCCCCCCAATAGTTTGAAGCCAAGGACTAGTAGAAGAAAAGATTATGGAGAAATTTCAGGATGAAAGGGGAGATTAAGAATAGAGCAGGGCTTGCAGAAGAATTGAGGACAGGAAGATCCTAGAGGACCTCAGGGATGGGAGCAGGTGGGCTTTATAAGTTGCAAGGCAAGGAATGGGCATTTTGGTTTAAACTTATAAATTAGCAAGCCAAAGAGGCATGAACCATGGAGATCAAAGGAGATTAGAATTGTACAGGGCTTAGCACAGGGCCTGATATTAGTGGGTTCTGTACAGATATTGGCTGCAGCTCTAGCTGCAGCTGCTATGATTGCCACTATCACTGCTGCTACTGTTGCTATTATTTCTAGGACATCTACTTGCTCCCTAAACTTTGACCAGCCAAATCCAATGTCTTTGGGACATAAGACACGGCTCTGACCCCGGTCAGGTGACCAATACCCCCGCCACCCACTTCTACCTGAGTTCATACCCTTCTCTGGTCATGTAGAACCTGCGGTCAGTAGAGTATAAAAAGACCCAGAATCCATCCTCTCAGGGAGGCAGTGTACACATCTGAGCCTATCTCCTGGCCTTTCAGTATTACCCTCTACATTCATAAATTCCTCTTTTTATTTTTAAGCTAAGTTTTGGAGTCTTGCATTCTTGCAAAAGGTACCCATCCCAAACCCCAAGGGCTCACCTCAAGTCCCCCACAACACTCTTAGAAACCCATTCTGACTCAAAGTTAAAAAAAATGTTAAAAATAAATACATCATTATTAAACAGAAACCTATCTTGATATGCCTCCATCCACATTGTTCTCTCTTCACTTCTTCTTTCTCCTCTCCTCTCTTCTGTCCCTGTCTCTCCCTCTCCTTCCCCTTTACCTCCATTTAACTTGTAGTTATTTATCTGTGTACAGGTACTGTAGTATTATCTAACCACAGCTGTAGAGCTAAGAGTGAAAGGGAAGAGCAAATCTAGACCTTTATTTTCCATGAGGAAACTGAATCTCAGAGAATGTTACTGACCCTGGTCATCCAAATTATATGTGACAGAGACAGGATTCAAACCTGGGGTCTGTGTTCCAACCCCATACTCTTTCCACTTTACCACCTTGCCTCTACTGAGGGCTTCTTGTGTCCAGGGGCTCTTTTCCTTGTTTTTATGTATACATCAACCAGTCCAGAACCTGGCACACAGTAGGTTTTTCATCATTGCTGGTTGTTGACAGAAATGCTTGACCCAAGATCCTTTTCTTTTTTTAGTGGCTGAATGAAGAGAACATCATTGAGAGGCTTGTGCAGCTGATCCACTCAAGCCAAGATGAAGATGTGAGTAGAAAGCCGAGCAGTTGTGACACTCCTCCTCAGAAAAAGGGCCATGGGCTCCCCACATACATGCATAACCATTGAGAGGCCAGTGTCTTTGGCTAGATTGTATGGCAAGATGGCAAAAGTTTTATAAGTGGATGTTCCTACTCAGGTGGTCTGTTTGTAAGCACACTGCTCCTTGAGTGGCCTGGCTGTGCTACACTGAATGAAGGAGGGTCTGTTTTCTTATATGGAGAGAACTGAGAAACAGAAGGAACAGGACAGAGCACTGTATATATGTGGGGTTGGGAATTGGGGAGGAGGATAGTTATGTGATACTCCACTGAGCCTAAGGGAAAGAGCCCTGTTCTGCCCCCAGAAGTGTCTCTAGGGGCAGAAACATAGGCTGATAAACCATGAATCTACCATTGTGGGAGGAAACTGAGGTTTGAGATACTACCTCTAGGGAAACCACCATCAGAGAGGAAAGAGTTAGAAGGTGAATAATAAGGGAAAATAAGGAAAAAGGACAGACATGACCCAGGATTTTAGGAAGAAAAAACTCAGAGACCTTAAACATAAGCAGATAGATCAACATGGACAACTTTAATAGCAGAAGGAAATATGGCCTCCAAATCCTGTAAATGAGTTTTAGCATCTATGAATAAATACTGCAAAACAAAGGAAAATGATCAAGCACTTGATTAGATGAGAGGACTTTGCCAAATTTGAGAAAATGGAACCCCAATACTTGCTTCCTAAATGGATTAAAAGTAAAAGGAGAGCGTATGTCCTGCCCAGCAAAAATAATTGTCAGAACAGAAAAAAAGGTGAATTTGAGAGATCCAATCTCAGCAAAGAAACAGAAGTGAGAACAGTTAGTGGTATTGCAAACTCACAGAAGTGGAGGACAGTGTAGCTGCTGTCTAACCAAATGAAACCTAATGATCTTGAGGACAGGATGCCTGGAAAGAATCTAAGGATCATAGACCTCCCAGAACAGGAAAAGCCAAAAACCAAAAAGCATCAATGCAAGAAACATTACAAGAAAACTCCCATAGAACTTTTGAACTTGGAAAATGAAGTATCAGTTAAAAGAATTCAATGATCACTTGGAGGTGGGAGAAGATTGCAAATTCCAGTACACATATTGGTTAATTTTAACAATTGAATTAGGAAACAATAGGTCTTTTAAGTAGCCTGGAGATAGGGGAAGGAAATCCAACTAATGCAAGACTGCTTTGCATCAGAAAATGAAGGAGAGAATGGAATTATGTGTTCAGCCTTGCAACCTGGACATTCAATAAAAAAGCATTTGAACATTCTTAAAAAGAAATCCACACTGGAAGATTTCATTTGCTTCTCTAACACCCCAAACAACAGAAATGCAAGAAGGAAAAATTAATGCATCGGCTATATACAATTGCAGATTAGAGATAGTAGAGACACCAGCAAGAGACTTCTTTCCAAAAGTATACAAGGGGGGCAGCTGGGTAGCTCAGTGGATTGAGAGCCAGGCCTAGAGATGGGAGGTCCTAGGTTCAAATCCGGCCTCAAGACACTTCCCAGCTGTGTGACCCTGGGCAAGTCACTTGACCCTCATTGCCTACCCTTACCACTCTTCCACTTATAAGTTTAATACACAGAAGTTAAGGGTTTAAAATAAAAAAAAAATAAAAGTATACAAGGATATGGGGTGAAGGGAGAAGTCAGTTGGAGGTCACAATGGAGAGGCAGGACAGAACCTGCCAGGTGAATCAGTGTGGGGGTGGGGGACACATTACAAAAGTAGAGTGAGACAGGGAAGAGGAACCTTTATTTATTTTTTAAGATTTAAATTTTTTTTTTTAGAAAAAATTTCCGTGGTTACATGATTCTTGCTTTTACTTTCCCCTTCACCTCTCCCCCCCCCCCATATCCAACACACATTTCCACTGGTTATAACATGTGTGATCAATCAAGACCTATTTACATATTATTGATAGTTGCATTGGTGTGGTCCTTTCGGGTCTACATCCCCATCCATGTCTGCATCAACCCATGTGTTCAAGCGGTTGTTTTTCTTCTGTTTCCACTCCTGCTGTTCTTCCGAAGAGGAACCTTTAAAGCCATAAAGGGGGACTTCTACTGATGAATATCCCATGAGTAAAGGAAAGTGAGCATTGTCCAAGGAGGACCCATTCTACCTTTACTCTGGGGGTAACTGGTACCCATGGAAAACAGAAGAAATGGATCCTGGGAGGAGATTTCTAGACCAGAAAGAAGGTGATGGGGGAAAGGCTAATGCCTTAGCAATGGGCTTCATTATCAACTATGTGGGGGGGAGGAGTTTTGCCATCAGGCTGTGTCTTCACCGTCAACCATAAGAATTGGCTTTGTTCTAGGAATGAGGTATAATGGAAAATTGGAATCTACACAGCAAGTTCCAGACTGTGGAAGAAACTGCCCAGAGGGGAGAGCCCAGAATAGATACAAAGTCCATGAGGACTTTTTTCTTACTCAGAAGAGAGTCTAGATAATTATAGAGGCCTGAACCAGAGATTGAGGGTCTCTGAGAGTAGACAGAGAGGGTGGAAAGTGAAGAGATCAAGAGAAATCCTCTTTGGAAAGGAGTACATCAAATGAAATTAAAAAAAACCTAACAAACAGTACTAGTTTAAGGCAAAGACAAGTGGGGAAGCCACTTAAAGAGGGAAAAAAAGAGGGGAAGAAACAAATAACTAGATAAAAGTAGGGAAAGAAAGTGGAATTATTCATCAAAATTCCAAAGGGAAAGGGAGAACAAACAAAAACAGGGAATCAGGGGTGAAGGTAAGAAAGCCAGTGGAAATAGGCCTTAAAAAAGACTCAGCTAACACTGAAAAGTACTATTTACAGTGTAACTTGGGGGGAAAAAAGCAATATAAGCCTCACTCTTGTAACTTTAAATGTGATAGGATTAATCAGTCCATTATAATGAATCAGTGACAGATTGGATAAGAAAGCAAACCCCTCTAATCTTTCACTTTGAAGGAACATATTTAAATAACAAAGATACAAACAAATTAAAACCTAGAAGATATGGAAGAAGCTTATTATATACATCAGATGAATCCTAAAAAGCAGGAGCTGCAATCATTCTATCTGATGAAGCAAAAGCAAACATTCAAAAAATAAAAAGGAATATACAAAAAAAATGACATTCTGCTGGATGCTGGATAAACAACAAATCGAAATCAGCAGTAAATATATATATGTTCCAGATTCCCAAAGGAAGCATTAACTGAGCTAAAAGAAGACATAACATAAAAGGTATAGGAGAATTTAATGTCCTTATCTCTGTTTGGATAATTTTAACAGAAAGAAGGAAAAATATGGAACTCAATAAAAACTTAGGCTAACTTATTAAATGGAACTGCAAATGAGAATGCATATTTCTTAGCACCACATAGAGCTTTTAACAAAAGTTGACCATGTATTAAGGCACAGATATCGCAAGCAAATGTAAAAAGGCAGAACTAATAAATACATCCTTTATAAACTATAACACAATAAAAACTGTTCCTTAGTTCAGGGACCATAAACAAAAGACAGAGGTTCAAATGAAGATTTAACAATGAAATTCCAAATAATGAGTGGTTCAAAAACTGAATTGTCAGACTTGGCTGACAGGGAGTCTGACCCAAGGCTAATGAGACAGAGAGTCAAGTTATGCAACAAGGTTTTATTGTGGGAAAGGAAGGGAGGAGTGGAATCCCAAACCTGTGGATGGCTAGAGGGTCTCCAACTGGGTGGAGAAGGGGCAATCTTTCATAAAATCTGGGATTAGGTAATCTGGGACTTGTCTCATTGGCTGTTTCAGGGGAGAAGTAGCTGGTTCCTGTGATGTATAGTTCCTAACATGGTATAGACCGGTCATGGGCAAACTATGGCCTGCAGGCCAGATGAGGCCCCCTGAAATGTTCTATCAGGCTGCACTACACTATTCCTAATCTGATGAATACAATGAGTAGGATACAGTACAATGAAACTTGGAAAGAGTTGCCTTAGAAATAAACCCACAGGTGACCATTTCCTTTCCTTTGGCCCCCTCTTTAAAAAGTTTGCCCATCACTAGTATAGACAGTATAGATGCAGAACATTAATCTGTCATGGACTTGTCAGGTCACAGCATGGGAAGTAACAGTGCCCTATGGAGTAGACCAATTGCTTTGTTCTGGAGTTCTAGCAGGTGCAGGGTGTTTGGGCAGGGAGAGGGTCGCTAACAGGGAAACGGGGGCTTTGGTCCCTAGGTCTTTCATTAATCACAGAAAAAATTATGTCCAATAAAATGATAATGATAGAACAATGGACAAGAATTTCAAAGATGCAGGTAATGAAATCATCAAGGAGAAAAAATAACATCCCTATAAACATACATTAACAAAATAGAAAAAGAGAGGATTAATAAATGTATATTTTTTAAAACTAGGAAACCAACAAATAAACCTAAATTAAGCACAAAACAGTAGATATTAAGAATTATAGGAGAAACAAATTGGAAGCAAAACAAATAAGACTTAAAGCTGGCTTTTTGAAAAGTAATAATTTTAAAAAAAAATTTTATTGTCATGCAAAACACACTTCCACATTGGCCATTGTCATAAGAGCCTACTGATACATAACCAAAACCCCTAAATAAAGCCAAAGATACACTGATATGAAAGATGACTCCAACAGCTCTTTCTCTGCAGGTGGGACAGCATTCTCCATCATAAGTCTTTCAGGATTGTCCCAGATCATCAAATTGCTGAGAGTAGCCAAGTTTTCATAGATAATCATCATCCAATTTTGTCATTATTGTGTATGATATTCTCTCAGTTCTGCTTATTTTGCTCTGCATCAGTTCCCACAGATCTTTTCAGATGTTTTAGATATCATCCTGTTCACCATTTCTTATAACACAATAGTATTCCATTGCCAACATATACCAAAATGTGTTCAGCCATTCCCCAATGGAGGGACATCCTCTCTGTTGGAGTTCAGTAGCCACAAATTAATATATTCGTATAATATACTCAGAAGGGAGGCTGAAGTCTGAGAGAGAATAGATGATGAGGGAAAAAGAGAGGAGAAACAATTAAGGAAGAAGGACTCAAGAGATTGAGGATTCAGCAACCTGGGCTCCAGTGGGTGTGCTCTTCTGATGGTGGTAAGAGAGAGCGAGCTACACGTGTCCCCAATCTTTTATTGCAGAATCAAGGAATGGGGAATGGGAGGTAGTTAATGAACATGTGACATGGTAGAGGATTTGACATTGGCTTAATTGACAACCACAAGATCAAAGAGGAGGAGGTTAATCAAACATGTGACCTGGTAGGAATTCTACTCTGTTGAGGTAGGAGCTAGGACCCTGTGGCAGTTAACGCCCTGCCCAGGAGTTCTCTTCACCTTTGGACTGTAGGTTTGGAGAGTGGTCAATGATCAAGAAATAATATGACCATGAGTCTGGTTCATGAGCACATAGGTTACAATATTAGTACATCAGTAATACTTGAAAGATTAGAATATACCTGGGATGTCACAGATACAGACCTAGTAGAGGTTTTACCAGATCAAGGAGTCTGCATTGTTTTATGAATAGTTCCAAATTGCTCACAACTCCACCAACAATGCATTAGTGTCCCAATTTTGCCACATCTCCAACATTTACCACTTTCCTTTGCCTGCCATATTGGTCAATCTGATAGGTATGAAGTGATACCTCAACATTTTTTTAATTTGTACTTCTCTAATCAAGAGGGATTTGGAACATTTTTTTCTTATGATTATTGATGGCTTAGATTTCTGCATTTGAAAATTGCTTGTTCATATCCTTTGACCATTTGTCAGTTGGGAATGGCTTGTATTCTTATACATTCAACTTAGTTCTTCATAAATTTGAGAAATTATCAGATACATTTGTTGTAAAATTTTTTTCCCAGTTTGTTGTTTCCCTTCTGATCTTGATTAGCTTAGTTTTGTTTGTACAAAAGCTTTTACATTTAATATAAAATCAAAATTATTCCTTTCACATCTTATAATACTTTATCTTTTGTTTGGTCATAAATTCTTCCCTTTTCCAAAGATCTGCCAGAAACTATTCTGTGTTCCCCTAATTTAGTTATGGTATCACTCTTTATATCTAAATTATATGTCCATTTTGATCATATTTTGGTATAGGGTGTGAGATATTGGTCTATACTGAGCTTCTCTCTTACCGTTTTCCAATTTTCCATCAATTTTCATTAAAGGTTGAGTTCTTAGAGGCAGCTAGGTGGCTCAGTGGATTGAGAACCAGGCTTAGATATGGGAGGTCCTGGGTTCAAATCTGGCCTCAGACACTTCCTAGCTGTGTGACTCTGGGCAAGTCAGTTAATCCCCATTGCCTAGTCCAGGGGTCAGCAACCTTTTTGGCCGTGAGAGCCATAAACGCCACAAATAATCCATTGGGGGCAGCGGGGTAGTTCAATGGATTGAGAGCTGTACAGTGCTCATAGTGCGTGCTCGTGTAACAGTGGCTGAAAAAAAATTGACTTTATGGCTGCTGCAGAAAGAGCCATATGTTGCCGACCCCTGGCCTAGCCCTTACTGCTCTTCTGTCTAAGAACCAAAACACAATATTGATTCTAAGATGGAAGGTAAGGGTTTAAAAAAAAAAAGTTCTTATTCCAAAAGCTGGGATCTTTGGTTTTATCAAAGACTAGGTTGCAATGGTCATTTACCCCTGTATGATGTGTATCTAATCTGCATTGACCTACCATTCTGTTCCTTAGCCAGTACCAGATTGTTTTGATGATTGTTGCTTTATGGTACAGCTTGAGATCTGATACTGCTATGCCTCCTTCCTTTATATATATTTTTTCATTAGTTAACTTGATATTCTTGACCTTTTGTTCTTCCAGATGAATTTTGTTATTTTTTTTTAGTTCTATAAAATGATTATTTGGTAGTTTGATTGGTATGCCACTGAATAAATAAATTAATTTAGGTAGAATTGTCATTTTTATTATATTAACTTAACCTACCCATGAGCAATTAATATTTTTCCAATTGTTTAGATATGATTTTATTTATAAAACTAATAAAATTAATAAACCTTTAGCTGATCTGGTTACAAAGAAAAGGACAGAAAACAAAATCAGTTAAATAGCAAGTGAACAAATTAAAATCGCAACAAAACTTGAAAAAATTAAAAGAATAACGGAACATACTATGCAGAGTTTTATGTTAACATAACTGAGAACACAAAAAAGAACACCATAAAAAAAAATCTAAACTACACAAGCTATCCAAAGACCAGGTAGAATTCTTAACTAACCCCATCCAGAAAAGACATTAGATCTACCTATAGAAGAACTACTGGTGAGGGGTGGGAGATGGGGGATGGGATGGAGATTTCTGGTCCTGACCAATTCCCAGGAAAATTCTATCCAATTTTAAAAGAACAATTAATAAACATACTTTGTCAATTATTCTCAGAAATTGAGGGAAAAAATCACTATTAGAATTTTTTTTTAATGAGACAAATGTAGTTTTAATACCTAAACTCAGGGAAAGAGAAAATAGAAGGAAAAAACTATAGACCAATGTCATTAATGAATATTGATTCAAAAATTTTAAACAAAATCTTGTCAGACTACAGTGATTTAACCAGGAAATCATTATGATCAAATGAAATTTTTACCGGGATGGTTCTACATTAGGAATACAGTCAACATAATTAAGCACATTAAAAACCCAAACATCCAAAATGATATATGGTAGATGCAGAAAAAACCTTTGACAAAATGCTTATTTGTGCTAAAACAAAGCCCACCCCACAAAGTGTAGGCATAGATAGACTTTTCTTTAATCATCTCTCTAGAACTTCTAAATAAGGGTCATGTGCAGTAAATGTGGGAATAATGCTAGGATCCTACTCTTCCCATTATTATCTGAGATAATTCTGGAAATGCTAATGATGCTTGTGAGATAAGAGAAAAAAATAAAGGCAAGAAGATAAGTCAAGAGGTGTGTATCCTTATTTGGTGGTATATTTAGAAAATCCTAGGGAATCAGCAAAGATATTGAGACTATAGCTGTAGGTTTCAAATTGAACTCTAAGAAATCAACAGCATTTCTCTATAACAAGACCCAAGAAGCAAAAATAGAAAAGAATCACATTACAAACAACTAAAAAATGCATAAAATATCTGGGGATTGACCTACCAAGTAGCACACCAAAGATTTGTATAGGGTTAATTACAAAATACTTTTTTTCTTTAGCATATTTTTCCATGGTTACATGATACATGATTCCCCCCTCCCCTTTCCTCCCCCTTCCCAAAGCCTATGAGCAGTTCCACTGGGTTATATATATATCATTGTTCAAAATCTATTTCCATGTTATTCATATTTGCAGTAGAGTGATCCTTTAACATCAGAACCCTAATCATATCCCTATCGCACTACATGATCAAATCGCACTATATGATCAATCATATATTTTTCTA
The DNA here is from genome assembly GCF_016433145.1 of Gracilinanus agilis. Lineage (NCBI taxonomy): Eukaryota > Metazoa > Chordata > Mammalia > Didelphimorphia > Didelphidae > Gracilinanus > Gracilinanus agilis. The sequence goes on from NC_058134.1 coordinate 306,219,621, forward strand.
ATGCATTACAAAATACTTCTTAAAGAAAGAAGGAATAACTTAAGTAGCTAGAGGAATATTTCATGCATGCTTATTAGTCCCTGCTGAATATAATAAAAATGACCATACTATCAAAATTAATTTACACTTTCAATGCTATACCAATCAAACTATCAAAGGAATACTTTATAGAATTTAATAAAGTTCCTTTGGAAAAACAAAATTATCTAGGATACCTAGGGAAATGAAGAAAAGAAATAGAGATAAAGGGGGAATAGCACTTCCAGACCTCAGAGTATGTTATAAAGCATTAGTCATCAAAACTACCTGATATGGGGGGCAGCTGGGTAGCTCAGTGGATTGAGGGCCAGGCCTAGAGATGGGAGGTCCTGGGTTCAAATCTGGCCTCAGACACTTCCCAGCTATGTGACCTTGGACAAGTCACTTAACCCCCATTGCCTACCCTTACCACTCTTCTGCCTTGGAGCCAATACATAGTATTGACTCCAAGACGGAAGGTAAGGGTTATTTAAAAAAAAATTTTGTAAAAAAACAAAAACAATACTACCTGATATGGGTTAAACTGGGAAAGAGAATTAAAACATACTAAATAAGGGAGAAAGAAACATTAGAACACAGTAATCAGTGTTGAAAACAGAAAATACCCAGGAAAACCTCATTTGATTAAAAAAACAAACTGCTAGGAAAACTAGAAAGCTGTCTAGCATAAGTTAAACTTAGACCAACATCTTTTTTCCCCCTCAATGACATGTAAAAATAGTTTCCAACATTTTTTAAAGAATGTTGAGTCTTGAATTCTTTCCCTCCTTCCCTCTCCCCCCAAACCCCTATTCTTGTTGTGATATAGATTTTACATGTGCAATCATAAATCATTTTTCCATATTAATCCTTTTGTGGAAGAAAATTAAAATAGAAAAAAAAAGTAAAAAGTTTGCTTTGGTCTGGATTCATTCGCCATCAGCTCTTTTTCTTTGGAAGCAAATGGCTTTTTTTTTTATCATGAGTCCTTTGGGATGGTTTTAGATCTTTGTATTGCTGAGTATAGCTAAGTTATTCTCATTTGTTCATTGTTCTCCTGGTCCTGCTTATTTTACTCTGCTTCAGTTCATCAAAATCTTTTCAGTTTTTTTTGAGCTCCTCCTACTTGTCATTTCTTGTAGCACAGTAGTATGTCATTACAATCATATACTATAACTTACTCTGTCATTCCCCAATTGTTAGATATCCCCTTACTTTACAAATCTTTGCCTCCCACAAAAAGAGCTGCTTTAAATATTTTTGTAAATACAGGTCCTCCTTTTTGCTTTATCTCTTTGAGATACAAACCTAGTAATGATATTGCTGGGCCAAAGGTTTTGAACTGTTTATAACCCTTTGGGTATAGGTCCAATTTGCTCTCTAGAAGGATTATATCCATTCACAACTCCCCGAGCAGTGCATTCATGTCTCAATTTCCCCACATCCTCTCCAAGTTTTATCATTTTCTTTTTTCTGGCAGAATAGCTAATCTGATAGGTGTGGAGTGGTACCTCAAAGTCGTTTTAATTTGCTTTTCTTCTAATTAATGATTTAGAGATTTTTGTATGATTAAAGAGTTTTAATCACTTTATTATATATTCTTTGACCATTTATCAATTGGGGAATGACTTATATTTTTATATATTTGACATTTCTCAATATGAGAATTGAGGCCTTTATTTGAAAGACAAAACATTTTACAACATTATGATTACTGTGTATTACTCTCCATCCTATTTCCCCCTGTTTAATCTCTGACCTCTACCTCCCCCAATTCTCTCAGTCTCATCCTACTTCTATCCCTTCTACTTTTCTGCTAGGTAAGACAGCTTTCTATACCCAGTTGATTGTATATGTATATGTTCTTCCCTCTTTGAGTGAATTCCAATGAAAGTTTCCCACAGTCTTTTCCCCATCCTGCCCATCTTTCCCTCCAGTGTGAACTCTTTCATGCCTCTTTTATGTGCAACCATTTACCCCATTCTGTTTTCCCTTTCTCTTTCTCCCAATGCATTCCTCTTTCTCATGCCTTAATTTTTTATATCATCTCATCATATTCAACTCATATCCTGGTCCTCTATGTATACTCCTTCTAACTAGACTAATAATGATGAAGTTCTTTGGCATTTCAAGACTATCTCCCCATGTAGGGATGTATACAGTTTAACCTTATTGAATGTCTTTTGACTTCTTTTCCTGTTTGATTTTTTTATGATGCTCTTGAGTCTTGTATTTGAGAGTCAGATTTTCTGCTCAACTCTGGTCTTTTCATCAGGAATGTTTGAAAGGCATCTATTTCATTGAATATACCCATTTTTTCCCCCTGAAGGATTATGCTCAATTTTGCTGGGTAAATGATTCTTCATTGAAGTCCTAGCTCCTTTGCCTTTGGAATATCATATTTCATACCCTCCAATTGTTTAATGTAGAAACTGCTAAATCTTGTGTTTTATCCTGACTGTGGCTCCATGATGTCTGAGGTTTTTCTTGGTTCCTTGCAATATTTTCTCCTTGACTACAGAGTTCTTGAATTTGGCTGTAATATTTCCTTCAGGAGGTGATTGGTGAATTTTTTCAATTTCTATTTTGTCCTCTGGTTCTAGGATATCAGGGCAGTTTTCCTTGATAATTTCTTGAAAGATGATGTCTCTTTTGATTATTATGGTTTTTATGTAGTTCTTAAATTATCTCTCCTAGATTTTTTCCAGATCAGTTGTTTTTCCCATGAGACATTTCACAGTTTCTTCTATTTTTTCATTATTTTGACTTTGTTTCTTGATATCTAATGGAGTCATTAGCTTCCCACTTGACCAATTCCAATTTTTAAGGCATGATTTTTTTTTTCAGATTTAAATATTTTATTTTTTTAGAAAAATTTTCCATGGTTACATGATTCCTGTTTTACTTTCCCCTTCACCCACTGTTTAGCCCCCCCCCCCCCCATATCCAATGCACATTTCCACTGGTTTTAACCTGTGTGATCAGTCAAGACTATTTACATCTTATTGATAGTTGCATTGGTGTGGTCGTTTAGAGTTTACTTCCTAAATCATGTCCGCATCAACCAATGTGTTCAAGCAACAGTTTTACTTCCGTGTTTCCACTCCTGCAGTCCTTCCTCTGAATGTGGGTAGTGTTCCTTTCCATAAATCCCTCAGAATTGTCCTGGGTCATTGCATTGCTCCTAGTACAGAAGTCCATTACATTCAATTTTACCACAGTGTATCAGTCTCTGTGTACAGTGTTCTTTTGGCTCTGTTCCTTTCTCTCTGCATCAATTCCTGGAGGTCTTTCCAGTTCACATGGAATTCCTCCAGTTTATTATTCCTTTGAGCACAGTAGTATTCCATCACCAGCATATACCACAATTTGTTCAGCCATTCCCCAATTGAAGGGCTTGTTTTTCAGTTTTTTGCCACCACAAAAAGCGCAGCTATAAATATTTTCGTACAAGTCTGTTTATCTATGATCTCTTTGGTGTACAAACCCAGCAATGGTATGGCTGGATTAAAGGGCAGGTAATCTTTTAGTACTCTTTGAGTAAATAGTTCCAAATTGCCATCCAGAATGGCTGGATCAATTCACAACTCCACCAGCAGTGCATTAATGTCCCAATTTTGCCACATCCCCTCCAACATTCATTTACTCTCCCCTGCTGTCATTTTAGTCAATCTGCTAGGTGTAAGGTGATACCTCAGAGTCGTTTTGATTTGCATTTCTCTAATTATTAGAGATTTAGAACATTTTCTCATGCGCTTATTGATAGTTTTGATTTCTTTATCTGAAAATTAAGGCATGATTTTCTTGAGTCAGCTTTTGTATCTCCTTTTTCATTTGGTCAATTCTACTTTGTAAAGAGTTCTTTTCCTCAGTGAATTTTTGTACCTCTTTTTCCATAAAAGTTCATTAGAACTTTTAGAAGTTCTCGTCAATGCATTTTTGATATCTCTTTCCATTTCGCTAGTTGTGCTTTTAAAGAAGTTCTTCTCTTCATTGGATTTTTGTGCCTCTTTTAACTATTAGCCTCTGTTTTTTTGAGTCATTAATTTCTTCAGTATTTTTTGTGCCTGTTTTACTAAGCTATTGACTTTCCCTCCTGATTTTCCTGCGTCACTCTGTCTTATTTTGACTATTTTTCTTCTACCTCTCTTATTTGATTTAAAAAATCCTTTTTTAGATCCTCCATTAATTCTTTTTGGGTTTAAGGACAATTCATATTTTTCTTGTAGGTTTTAGAGGCAGCAGTATTGACTTTGTTGTCTTCTGGGTTTGTGTTTTGATCTTACCCGCCACCAAAATAACTTCCTGTTTTTTCTTTTTTTGTTGTTTGCTCATTTTCTAGCCCTTTTCCCCTCCTTTTAATGTAATAACTGTCCATTGAGCTCTGTATTTGTGGTGAAGGAAGCACTTTTCCAAGCTTCAGGTTCTTTGTGCAATTGCCTTCCGAGCTGTCTCTGGGGGACCTATCTGCTTTCAGTTCTTCCAAGGTGGTATGATGTAAGGAGAGATGTGTTTAATGTTCTTCTGACCTGTGTTCTGCTCTGTGAGATCAACAATCACTTAAAAAAACCAAAAAACAACTCTTACCTTCTATCTTAGAAACAATACCATTTATTGTTTCCAAGGTTGAAGAGTGGTAAGGGCGAGGCAGTGGGAGGTTAAGTGACTTACTCAGGAAATGTCTGAGGTCAGATTTGAACCCAGGACCTTCTGTCTCCAGGCCTGGTTCTCTATCCACTGAGCCTCCTAGCTGTCCCTCACACATGTTCTTTTCTCCCTTTGAACTGTGACCAAGGTCCATTGTGGCCACAAGTGCTGGTGTGTGCCAATGCTGTTCTTGAAACCTCTTCCCAGGAATGCTATTGAATCTTCATTTGGATCTGTACCCAGAACTAGGGGCTCCTGCATTCTCCTTCTAAGCAATTGTCCATCCTCCCATACCATCTGTGGCTTAGAGCTCTCAAGTTCTTGGCTGCTGGGTTCAAATCTGGCCTCAGACACTTTCTAGCCGAGTGACCCAGGGCAAATCAATTAACCTCCATTGCCTAGACTTTACCACTCTTCTGCCTTGGAAGCAATACGCAAATATTGATTCTAAGATGGAAATTAAGAGTTTTTTTAAAATTGCTCTTGTATGTTCAAAATGAAATCATACAAAAACCGAGGGCAACCTTCTCCTTGAGCATTAAAGATGGCAGAAAAGCTGGTTTTGATTTGCATTTCTTATTAGGTATTTAAACCTACTCATGAGGTTGTGAGAGCTTTGCAATTCTTTTGAAATCTATACATATCTTTTGACCACCTATTTATTGGGGAATGACTATTAAGCTTAAATATATAGTTTTTGAGTCCAGCACCTCCTGTCTTTTGTAATAGGGAATATGAACCCTGGTATCGATTTGTATCAATAGTTGTAAGTAGGCTATTGGGTTTTAGGAGAATCAGTTGTTGACAGTTGGAGAAAATGGCTGGTCTTGGCAGTTGAAATCTGCTAGAGACTGCTTATACAAAAAACCCTACTTATTGTAACGATAAGAAAGGGCAAGGATAGAATATAGGAATTAGGATAGGAGTTATTAAGTCTATTTATCCCTAAATCTAATCAATACTAACTAATAAACCCAGTTCCCAATCTGCCCCAGGAGGAGCACCTTCTCTGATTTCTCAGACCTCACATAATCTCCTCAATCCATCTAAAATCTAGAATATCTAATTAAATTAATCTAATCTATTTAGACTCCTTCTTATATTATATCTTCAAATAATTCAACTTCGATATCTTTTTCCAGTCTCTCAAGCTCTAGCTTTTCACAGATACTAGAGATTCCACAGAAATGATGTTCTCTTCTACCCCCCTGGTAGATAAGGGAACAGTCAGAGTCACACTCACTCTGTCCTTGAGTCCTTCTTCAGCCTTTCTCAAACACAAGATATTATTCCCAATCAGTTATCTCCCCAAATCCTCAAGGAATATCAGAGGAAAACCTCCAATTGTCCACCCTCTGAGCCTCAAACTCAAAGAGTGTGGCCAGTAATCCTAACTGCCTTTCCAAAGGGAACCTGAGAATTCCTTCCCAATGATCTCATTAGGATTCCACTGTCTGAATTAAAGGAGTCTGGCTTATCCAACCCTATTACTTATTCCTAGTTATCAAAAATCTCTAATTATTTAGTTAATTAAGAATTTACTCACTACATTTTGGGCCTGGCTTTCAATCCCCTGAGCCACCTAGCTTCTCCCCTTTGTTTTATCTTTATAGATGTAAACAGTAAAGGAGTGTGATGAATATGGGGTATCCTCTATCCTACTACACAAACATCTTTATTCTGAGCAATAATTCTCTTCTGAGTCTAATGGGATGGTTTTTGTCATTTCTGATTATTCTCAGAGACAATCAAATGCTTCTCAGACTCTATGTGATATTATCCGACTCAGCAGAGACCAGGGCAGTCAGACGCAAGAGATTTCTGAGCCTGATCCTCTCCTTACAGCTCTGGAGTCGTGAGTACCCATTAACACCTTGTCTTACAATATCAGGTCAGCTGGGTCCTGCCAGATTTAGAGAACATTGGAATGTGGGCTTTGGTTTCAGTTCATTTTTGTCTTTTCATACTGTCAGTCAGGGCAGTTTTCAGAATGGACTGATAATTCTTCATGCCTGACATTCTGGTAAAGTAGATGCAGCAGGATGTCTGCCAGGGTTTCCCGCTGTTTGGTTGAACATTTGACATGACAGCGTCACCAGTTCCCTTTCAATCTGACCTTAGTGGGGATTTCAATTATGCTTTCTCTAGGGATTGGGGAAACACCTTTTCTTTTTCCCCCTTAGAATGCCCGAGATAAATTTCATGCATTTTCATTTCCCTTGACAGTAACTCAAGTGTCTATTTAACAGACAGGAATGTGTGGAGCAGCTTCTAAAGAACATGTTTGATGGAGACGTGACTGAAAACTGTTTAGTCAATGGCACTCAGATTTTACTGACATTGTTGGAAACAAGGAGATCTGGGTAAGTCATTTCCTTAAAAGAAATGCCTTTGTATAACATCTAACTGAAACACTTATTTAGGACATGAGAAGTTTGGATTCATTTTGCTTATTATACTACCATCATTCAGTCAGTAAGTTAAGAAGCATTTATGTATTAAGACTCTACTATGTGCCAAGCACTGTCTTTGAGGAGTTTACATTTACAAGTAAGAGTATATGTAAGATATGTAAAAAACACACAAGGGTAATCTAGGATGAGAGGCCCTAGCAACCAGGAGACTGGAATGAGGATGATGGGTATTCCAAGAGTGTGGCACAGCCAAGGCAAAAGCATGGAGAAGATTGGAGGAATGTGAGTCCAATGATCAGCCATAAAGTCAGGGGCAGGGAGAGCAGCTAGGTAGGTGGCTCAATGGATTGAGAGCCAGTCCAAGAGGCGGGAGGTCTTGGTTGTTCATATGTGGCCTCAGACACTTCCTAGCTGTCTGAGCCTGGGCAAGATACTTAACCCCCATTGCCCAGTCCTTACTGGTCCTCTTGGAACCACTACACAGTATTGATTCTAGGATGGAAGATTTAAGGAAAAAGAAAGAGAGGGAGAGGGAGAGCCCAAGAGCCCACTATAAAGTGATTGCAAGAATGGGAACGGATAGAACCACTACAAAACACCCAAAAGGGAATGGTGCAGAACAAGCTCTCTTTCAAAGAAGAAATAGGAGAAGGCACCTGCCTCTCATCAGAGTGGGGCTCCATGGAAGCTCTGTATTACAGACTGTCAGTGGACTGGCTGGTTTTGCTCATTTTCCCCTCCTTCCATCCAGACAGGATGGCTGTCTGGAAAGGGGGAATGCCAGGTTAAAGAAAAAGATCAATAAAATCTATTTTTAAGAAGAAATAATTCTAACAATTCAGATCATCCATACATGGAGGACGCTGCTCCTGTCAGGAGCTCAAACAGAGGCAAAATGACTGTGTGCTAGAAGTGCTATCGAGGACAGTCATGAACTGGCTAGGGACTGGATGAGACTGAATCCCAGGACCTCAAAATGCCTTCTAAATCCTAGATTCTGTAAAGTCTGGGGGTATAAAGGCCAGTTTTGTTAGGGTTCTATTGATTGAATGCTTATACAAGTTCCTTCCTTGTCCTGTCCTTTCACAGCCCCCATTTTACCTTCATATATTTCAGCTTAACTCTTATTTCCAATATGCACTCATCTTAAAATTATGTCTCATTTGGTTCAGCAAACATTTAAGTGCCACTGTGGGCAAGGTACTGTGGGTACTTGACATCCAAAAAGAAGATAGCCTTCTACCAGAATGATAACAACATGTACATAGATCAGTAAATCTAGGGTAATTTAGAAGAAACAACATTACCTTTGGTGTGGTGAGAAAGTCTAGGAAGGCTTCATGGAAGGGATGGCATCTGAGACCAGCTTTAAAAAAGGGCAAAGATTCTGAGACCATCCATTGAAAAGATTTATCTACTTCCTAGCTGTGTGACTCTGGGCAAGGTATTTAACCCCAGTTGCCTAACTCTTACTGGGCAAGTTTCTTAACCTCCACTGCCTAGCCCTTACCACTCTTCTGCCTTGGAACCCATACTTAGTATCAATTCTAAGCCAGAACTTAATTTTTAAATTCTTATTTTTTTTTTTTTTTACAAATGCTTACCTTTTGTCTTAGAATCAATACTGTGTATTGGTTCCAAGTATTATGGGGAAAACCAGGGCAGAAGAGTGGTAAGGGCTAGGCAGTGGGGGTTAAGAAACTTGCCCAGGGTCACACAACTAGAAAGTGTCCTAGGTCAGTTTTGAACCCAGGACCTCCCTTCCCTAGGCCTGACTCTTTATCCACTGAGCCATCTCACTTACCCCAGGATTTTTTTGAAAAAAAGAAAAGATTTTCAGTAGTCAACTTTATTAGATTTGGGTGGCTAGAGCCTTCTAGGGTTTCATGGCTTTCCCCTCCAGAGAAAAGGTCTCTATTAATTATTATTTTTTAGTTTTTCAGTTATATGTAAAAGCAATTTTTAACATTAATTAAAAAAACTTTTTAGAGTCCCACATTCTCTCCCACCTTCCTTCCTCTTCCCCCTCCCTAATATGGCAAGCAATCTGATATAGGTTATACCTGTGCAGTAATTTAAAACATATTTTCTCTATTAGTCATGTTGTAAAAGAAAACCCAGAAGGTCTCTGCCTAAATGGACAAAGTTATCAGTGACTGCCTTTCTTTTATATCATGGATGGTTAAGGAGTTAGCACACTGATGCCCTTCCAAAGATGTCAGGCGTACCAAGTTGTCTTTGTCAAGAGCCTTCATTGGGAACATGGTCAAGGCCACCCTGAAGCTTTAGGACAGAATGGGGTGGGCAGAGACTTCACTGTATAGACAATGTGTCTGCTTTGTGGCCGGCTCAGTTTCTGCTCTAGATCGTCCTAGGAAGGATTAGGGGAAGGAAGGAACCAAGTAAGTACTTATTGGCACAGAGGGCCATAGAATGGTAGCGTCAGTGTTCCCTCTGACTCTCACAGTGCTTCTCCCAGGCAGGAAAAACTGACTGAAGGAGCAGAGGCTGAGGTGCTGTCCACCCTGCTTTTCACTATAACCCCAAAAAGCACCTCTAGGGGCTGATCATGGAAGTCTAGCTTCCTCCCTCCCCAGAAGAGATTAGGAATTGCTCAGGATACTTTCGAGAGTGACAGTTCTTTTTGAGAAGAGGAAGATGTGTGAACGTTGAGTAGCATGGTCTGCTTCTCTCCTTTCTGAAATCTGCAGGGTGGAGGGCCTGATGGACTCCTTCTCTCAGGGATTTGAAAGGTCTTACACTGTCAATAGCAGCATATTACATGGTATTGAACCATGGTTGAAAGACTTTCACCAGCTTCTTCTCAGCCCTCCAAAGGTAAGTGCCGTTGAGCAGCTGGCTAATGGCTACCATCCCCCCTAAATCATGGGCATAACACTGTTCCAGGAATTGTGGAGAAGACAAAGTATAGGAGAGAGACCAACAGCCATGAGATTGCCATGGGTGATTGGACACACTGGGTGAAGGGCCTCCACTGGATTTTTTTCAACTCTCCCTTCAGTAACTGTCGGAATTCAGGAGAGACAGAGGGGAACTGGGCTTCGTAGTTTCCAGAGTGAGAGTCTGGAAAGCTGCCTGTTGAGAGATGATTCTGCTGGATGTCATCCTAGTTACTAAAAGGAAGGAATCCTGTTTAAGATGCTCAGGTGCCCTAAGGGCTGTGCATGGGCCACGTAGGACTGAAATGGAGAGACTAATGTTTTAATTAAAGAAGAGAGAATCACAAATCCTGTGTGAGTCCAGTTTAAGAAATGGCAGTCTTCATTCATTTAGCATAGCATGGTTTTCAATCATCTCACCTACACTAATAGTAAGAGTTTGGGTCCAGAGAAATAACCACCTCTTCTGAATAGGGCCTAACTTTTACAGCCCACTGATTGTTCTCCTCTTCCCTTTGGTATGGAATGGCAGCTGATCTTGGCTACAGCTAAGGGAAAGGCAGCTAGGCAGTAGAGTGGAGAAAGTGCTTGGGTCAGGAAGACTCAAGTTCAAATGTGGCCAGAAGTATGAGCACTTAACCTCCCCTGCCTTGGTTTCCTCAACTGTAAAATGAGGATAATAAAAGCTCCTGCATCCCAGGGTTGTTTTGAGGCCCAAATGAGATAATCTTTGTAAAGCATATTGCCTGGAACATAGTAGGTGCTTAGTAAATCCTCATTCTTCTCCCTTCCTGGCAGCTCAGAGCTGTGAGCTCCAGATGCTGGTTTGAGTACTACCTGTCTGGCCTGGCCTCGATTTCTTGCTTGGTAGGTGGGTACTTATCAGGAGCCAGAGATGAAGATGGTACCCCAGCTCAGGAAGTGTAACAGCCTAGCTTGTGGGCCTTCGCTAAAAAGAGGCATACACATACCAAGTCGTATTTCCCATTTCTCAGAAAATGTCTATCCTGACCACCATTGGCATCCTGGAGGAACCCCTGGGAAATGCTCGACTTCATGGGGCCCGGCTGATTGCTGCCTTGCTGCATACCAACACACCCAGTATTAACCAAGAGTTGTGTCGGCTCAACACAATGGACTTGCTACTTGTAAGTAGAATCCTAGTGCTTTAAAGTCCTGGAGGAGAAATCCTCACAGCTCCATTCCTTCTCTGTGGACCCCAGAGATCCAGAAAACACTATTTGCAAAGGCAGCCTAGCCCATTTGGATATGCTTTTTTTTTTTTAATTTTTAATTTTTTTTCCCATTACATGTAATACTGAATTTCCACACAAGTTTTCTTAAGTTATGTGATTGAACTTGCCTTCTTCCTCCCCTTCCTGATTTGATCTGGATTATACATGTATTATCATGCAAAACATATTTCCACATTGTTCATTTTTGTAAGTGAATAATCATATAAAACCAAAACCCCAAACACAAACACAAATAAATGAAAAATCAAGTGCTTTCATCTGCATTCTGACCCCAAAAGTTCTTTCTCTGGAGGTGAATAGCATTTTTTGTTCTAAGTCCCTCAGAATTGTCCTGGGTCATTGTATTGCTGATAGTAGTTAAAACTATAGTAGTTGATGAATGTACAATATTGCTGTTTCTATGTACAGTGGTCTTTTGGTTCTGCTTATTTCACTGCATCAGTCCATCAAGGTCTTTCTAGCTCTTTCTGAAACATCTTATTCATCATTCCTTATAACACTATAGCATTCCATTACCAACAGATAACGCAATTTGTTTAGCCATTCCCCAATTGATGGACATCCCTTCAATTTCCAATTCTTTGCCACCACAAAAAGAACATCTATAAATATTTCTGGACAAGTACATTCTTTCCCCTTTTTTTGATCTCTCTGGGATACAGAGCTAATAGTGCTATTTCTGAACCAAAGAGCCTTTTGGGCATAATTCTAAATTCCACTCCAGAATGGTTAGATCAATTCATAATTTCACCAACAATGCATTAGTATCCCAATTTTGCCACATCCCCTCCAACATTTATCATTGTTCTTTACTGTCATATTGGCCAATCTGCTAGATGTGAGGTGGTTACCTTAGAGTTGTTTTGATTTGCATTTCTCTAATTGGGAATGATTTAGAACAGTGGTTCTAAATTTCTAGGAAAAATATTACTTAGCCCCCTGGAAATTAATTTTTTAAAAAATTTTAATAGCAATTAATAGGAAAGATAAATGCACTTGTGGCCATCACTGCCTCCCTGGATCGCTGCAGCACCCTTTGGGTTTTACTGCCCACTTTGGGAATCACTGATTTAGAACACTTTTTCATGTGATTATTGATAATTTTGATTTCTTCATCTGAAAACAATCTATTTATGTCCCTTGACCATTTGTCATTTGGGGTATGGCTTGGTTTCTTGTACAATTGACTAAGTTCTTTATAAATTTGAGAAATTAGACCTTTGTCAGAGGTTTTTGTTAAAAAAATTTTTCTCTGACTTGTTGCTTTCCTTCTAATCTTGGTTTCATTGGTTTTGTTTGTACAAAATCTTTTTAATTTAATATAATCAAAATTATTTATTTTACATCTTGCTATGTTCTCTATAATAATTAAAATGGGTTTGACGAATATAAGAATTAAAAAAATTGTTGTGGTCACCGTTTTAAAGTTAAACTATGAGCCAGTAGGCTGTTAGTAGCTTTATTTACAGCAAGGTAAAGATATTAAAGTGGGAAATACAGAAAGGAGGTAGAAAATATCGCCTAGCTAAAAATACCCTAAGTCCTAATCCTAGTGCCTCCAGACTGCAAATGTGAATCTGAATACGAATCTCACCAGTCCACAAGAGTATCTCTAGTCAGGCGTTCCAACAACCAAAAACCAACACTGAAGAGGCTGAGCTGCAAAGGGCAGTTTTTTATTCCAAGGAGGCAAGAGTCTCACCCAAGTAAGCATCCTTCTTCAGCCTGAGTCTCCAGTGAAGGAAACCGAAATCCAAAGAGCCAAAAGATGCTGAAAACCGCTGAGAACCTTTGGTGCACACGAGGCTAAGACCACCAAGAATCCCATCAGAGCTCCCGCTTATATACAATTTTCTCTGTCCATCAGCTCTCCTGTGTTATAATTATGGGAGGTCTCTTGATCTATATAACACCTGTCACATCTCAGGAATTAATCACAGCCTTTCTGTTTGCCTAGCACTGCCTGGGGAAGGCAGTGCTTATTGCCTTTTAGGATGTGAACTTTCTTTATTAGTGACTTACTAAGTGTTAAGTTGGGGTTCTTGATTGATTAACTTAAAATAGATAAAGGGAATAAAAATTCCCTTTCATCTCTATTTCTTTTTTTTAAATTTATTTATTTGATTATAAATTCTTCCCTTCTCCATAGATCTGACAGGTAAATTATTCTATGTTCCCCTAATTTACTTATAATATTACCTTTATGTCTAAATAATTTACACATTTTGACCTTATCTTGGTGAGAGATAATGATCTATACCTAATTTTTTGCCATAAACCCCAACCCATTTAGGGGATTAGAATGACATTAGAATGGCTTCTACAACTTGCACCCATTAGTATTCTTTCTTCTGGGATTGAGGAAAGTTATCCTGATCCCTTTTCCACATGTATATCTTTGCAATATACAAGAACAATTTCCAGGAAAGTTTTCCAGCCTAAACATCAACAAATCTCTTTGACCATTTTTCCTTTGGCTTGGTTTCTAGTCCCTTCACTATCCTGGGCCCCCTTCTCTGGGCATGCTTCCATTTCTTATTGTTTTTCCTCAAATTTGGCCCTGATGCCTCAGCTAGGGACTGACTAGGGTGAAGGACAGTAGAATTATTGCTTCCGTCAAGTCAATATTTATTAAGTACTTATTGTATGCAAAACACTATGGAAGTATTTATTGGAGGTTATAACAAAACAGCCCTTGTCCTCAAGGAGCTTTCCCCTCTTCCCTCCTTGTCCATAGTGCTTCTAAGAATACAGCTGAAGAGAAAACTGGCCTTATTTTCCCCCATGTCACTATGTTAAGCTTGTAGTTCATTATACCATCTGAGGCTGTTTCCCTTTTTAATTATCAAACATTTGGTTTTTTTCTCCCTCTCCTCCCCCACACCCCCACCACCCCTGGAAAAAAAAAGAAAAACAAAATCCTTATAACAAATATATACAAGGCATCTAGGTGGCACAGCGGATAGAGTCCCAGACCTGGAGTCAGGAGGACCTGGGTTTAGATCTCACCTCAGACCCTTACTTATTTAACTCCATTTGCCTAGCCCTTGCTTGCCCCTCTGTCTCAGAGTTGTTACTAAGATAGAAAAGTAAACCTTTAAAAAAAGAGTATTTGCTAAGGGGCAACTGGATGGTACTGTGGAGAGAGCACCAGGCCTAGAATAGGGAGTACTTGCATTCAAATGTGACTTCAGACATTTCCTAACTATGTGTCCCTGAGCAAGGCACTTAACTCTTTCCACTTTTCTTTCTTACCCTTGCTACTAAGACAGAAGATAAGGGTTTGAGGGTAAAAAATGAGCATATGCCTAGAGGAAGCAGTTTCAGTAGACCACTATGGAGCACCTTGCAAATAAAGGGGTCTGATTTCATGGCTTAACTTTGGCTGCTTACATGTCTTTCTCACTCCCAAGCTCTCGGTCATGTTCTGGGTAGCATTGTTACTGTCGGGGCATGCTTGCTGTCTAATTGGGAAGATAAGACAAAGGAACTAATTAGGGAATAAAATGAGTCTATAGTTAAGTGCCAGGAAATGTGGTAAAATATGATACATTTTCTATGAGGACAGGTGGGTTGAGGTCATCTAACACAGGGGTATTCGAATGGGCCTGGCCTAAGACCAGAGTCCCCATGTATGACCTGCTTTGTACCATCTGTCTCTGAGGCATGAGCTCACCTTAGGGATCCAAAGACATTTCAAGGAATTGGTCGTGTGGCATCAGGTTCACTGTAGCAAGGAAACATGATTATCTAGCCAAGAGCAGACTTCTCTCTTCCCTGCCAAGTCACAGCAGTAAGCCTTTATTAAGTGCCTTCTATGTGCCAGGCATTGTGCTAAGTTCAATACACAAAAAGGGGAAGAGACATTCCCTGCCCTCAGGGAGCGCCTAGTCTGATGGGGGAGAAAGCATGTGCGAACAAGATTTGGACAGTTTCAACTGGAGATGATCTCAGAGGGAAGATGCTAAGGTTAAGGAGGACTGGGAAAAGCTTCTTGGTGAAAGTGGTTGGAAGAAAGTTAAGATAGAGAAAGAGACTTTCAGCAGGAGGACTAGCCAGCAAAAATGCCCAGAGTCAGAAATGAGGGAACAGCCAGGCCAGTGTCACTGGATTGCAGAATAAGTGGGGATGGGGATGTGAGGTATAAGAAGCCTGGCAAAGGGAGCAGGACTTTAAAAAAACAAGCTGAGAACTTTAGATTTTGATCTTGAAGATAATGATCAAAGTAGCTTATTGACTGAGGAGGGTAGTATGGTGAAATCTGGGCTTGGGGAACATAAATGAGTGGAAGATGGCCTGGAGAGGGGAGAGATTTGGAACAGGGACCTCCTGTATAGTTTGGAGGGGAAGAGGGTCTGTACCAAAGTGAAGACAGGATCAGAATAGAGAAAGGGGAAGTACACAAGAAATGACAGCAGAAGTAACAGAGCTTGGCCCTGATGGATGTGTGGAGTGAGAGAGAGGAGGGGAGCAGTTGAGGCTAACAGCTAGATTTCTAACTCTGGTGGCTGGGAGGAAGGATTAAGGAGTTTACTTCTGGTCATGGTTGAGTTTCAGATATGTTTGGGACAGGCAGCTGGATTGAGGTTGGGCTGGACAGACACATCTGAGAATCGCCTACATAAGAGATGGTCGTTGTCTCTATAGAAGCTGATGAAATACCAAGTGAAATAGAATAGAGGGTGAAGAGAAGAGGACTCAGGGCAGAGCCTTGGAGTAGGCTTACAGTTAGCAGAAAAGACTTGGGTGAAAATCTAGACAAGGACCTAGAGAAGAAGGAGGAGAGCCAGGTCTGAGTAATGTCTGGAAAGCGTCTACCAGGAGAGGGTGGCCAACAGGTCGGAGTGCTGTGAGGTCCAGGAGAATGAGTGCTGAGAAAAGGCCTTTGGATTTGGCCATTCTCCACCCTGGGGAGGGTCGGTAGTCAGAAAGTTGCCCTCTTCCATCTGAGCAATGGCAGGGTTTGACCATGTGCCCTTATGTGGTAAGTGCATGTCAGGCTCTTAGCAGGGGTGCCCAGGGACTGCCCTGGAGATGTCTAAGTAGCTATTCCATGTCTCCTTTTGCTTTAGGACTTGTTTTTTAAGTTCACCTGGAATAACTTCCTGCATTTCCAAGTGGAGCTGTGCATCGCAGCCATTCTGTCCCACTCTGCCCGGGAAGGTGGAATGTTAACCAAGGAATCTGATTCCCGAGAGGAATTGCCTAATGGAAATGGAAGCTTGGAAAAAACTGAGTGTGTAGAGATGAACTCTGAAAATGTTATGGTGACACATGTAAGTCCAGATGCCACTGCATTGGCTGCTTGTAGTCTCTGGGGAGACCTTTATTGGCCTTGAGTAAAGGCCACATCAGAGGCGAGTGTGGCTTGGCTAGAGCCGATGCAGGGCCCCCACCCCCAGCATCCATCTCCAGGGCATCATGGGGGCTGCAGGGATGTAACTTGTCTTCTCCTGCAGCAAACGGAGACCCTTCTGAGCTCCACAGATTCTTTAGGGAAGGCACTCTGGAGACTCTGGCGCATTGCTTTATCCTATGTACATTGAACAGTGCCTCTGCCCCTCAGGGGAGTGGCACAGAGAGGGGCATAGGCCCAGACATGACCTAGCGACCTGCCTGTCAAAGAGCTAGGCAGGACATTGGGCTTTGGCCTTTGCATCAGACTGGAAAGCCTGGGGATGGGAGTTTGCCAGATGGCTCACTGTTCTGAGGGATTACGGGCCTAAGCTACAGGAAGAGGCAAGAAGCACTTGTCAAGAAGCCTTCCCCAAGGTCCCAGCCATACTTCTCATTCCTGACAAAACCATATATTGGTTCATATATAATGAGATTTTAAGTGCCCTTCACAGAGAAAGAACCAGAACCAGGAAGGCCTCAAATACTCAGAGGGGTTAAAAGCCAGACAGACAAGCAGCCATTTGAAACTACCTTGGTCAAAATCTAAAGTAACTTCCTTCTGTCTCTCCCTCCAGCTGTTCCAGAAGTGCTGCTTGGTACAAAGGATCTTGGATGCCTGGGAAGCCAATGACAGAATCCAGTAAGGGCCTGCTGGGCCACATCGAGGCACTGTGCCATGTTCAGAGCCTCGTTATCATGCTCACCTTGTCCTCAGAGGCACTGTGCTGGGGAGGAAGTGGGAAAGCTTAGCTCTGTGATGGCAAACCTATGACACATGTGCCAAAGACAGCATGCAGAGACCTCTCTGTGGGCACACATGCCATGCCCAGCAAAGTTGCTCCCTTCCCCCTCTCCACTGTGCTTCTCCACCCCACCCCTCTGTGCTTACTTCCTCCCCTAAGTGGAGGGCTCAGGCCACTCCCCTTCCTTTCTTTCTCCCCTGTCTGGGAGTAGGGGCTACAGATGGGCAGGAGCAGGTCTCCTCTCCCACTACTGGGCCTGGCCCCACCCACTAAGAGATCTCTACTTTCTTCCTTCCCTCCCACTACTGGGCCCCCCCAAAAGCTAACTGTGCTCCCTTTGCTTCCTGCTCCCATCCAACATGGATCGCAGCCCAATAGGCAGGCTGGGCTGAATTCAGGGGCAGGTTTCATGTGGCTTCCCTCCAGGCTACCCTCAAATGCAGGGGATGAGGGTGCATCGAGGGGACTCGATCTCTGAGCCGCTTCCCCTCCAGGCTTCTCCTACCTTCCCTGCTTAGCAAAGCCTGACAGCAGCTCCCTCCTCAGCCTCAGTGTGGCTAGATGCAGGGTTGGGTCCCTGTGGCAGCTAGAGGCAACTTCCCTCAGGGCGCAAGCCTGCTAGGAGCCCAGTTCCCACCCCCTAAAAATGCGTGTGTGGGGATATTGCACACATTGTGGGGCACGGCACAGGACCCCCAAAAAGTTCTAAAAGGTTCACCATCACTGGCTTAGCTTGTTCCCTTGTGTCCATGAAACAGAAGCATCCTGGCCCTTATTGGCAAACACCTTTTGAGGGAGTACTGAGGCCAGGGAAACGTGAGCCTTGTGCTCCAGCTTGGGAAACAAGATACAGAGTGTGATTCATTCTTTTTTTAATGAGGTGACAGACAAGTGTTGAGGTTGAGGTACATGTACAACAGTAAATGTTAGAGAGAGAGATGATGGGGAAAGGTTTGTGGAGAAGGAGGGACTTGAACCAGACAGAAGGGACACCAATAGAGAGACTCATCACATGCAGGGGCTCAGGGGCAATGTGCCCAGGCATTAGGATAGGCCAATGAATCAACTCATTTGACCAGCATGGAGGGCAGAAGGAGGTGGCAATGTGGTTGGAGATGGAGCCAGATTGTGAAAAGCTCTGATGTCCACTTAGGGCAGTGATTCCCAAAGTGTTCACTACTGCCCCCTGGTGGGTGCTGTAGCGATCCAGGGAGTGGTGATGGCCACAGGTGCATTTATCTTTCCTATTAATTGCTATTAAAATAAAAAAAAAATTAATTTCCAGGGGGCTAAGTAATATGTTTTTCTGGAAAGGGGGCAGTAGAGCAAAAAAGTCTGGGAACCACTGACTTAGGGGATGTTAAGAGGGCTGTGTACAAGGATTATCTTATTAATGAAATGTAGGACAGATTGAAGGAGGGGACTCTGGCAGCAGAGAGAGCATGAGGCCCTTTGACAGTCTGGACGTAGAGAGTGCCAGGAGAATACCAGAGATGGGGAAAGGGACAAACTGAAAGGATTTGGATAAATGGGTGTGGGGAAAGGAAGGAGAGGAGAAGTCCAAGGGGCCTTCCAGGTGGCCCAGTAGAGAGAGCCAGGCAGGCCTAGAGAGACAGGGTGTTCTGGGTTCAATTGTGGCCTCAGACACTTCCTGGCTGGGTGACCCTGGGCAAGTCACTTACTTTCCATTGCCTCACCCATACCACTCTTCTGCCTTGACTCTTAAGAAGGAAAGGAAAAGTTAAAAAAAAAATAATTCCAAGGTTTTAGCCTTGATTAGCCAAGAGAATGACAGACATGGGGAAGCTGGGGACAAGAGGAGTTGGACTTTGAGGTGCCATTGAACCTGAGGACTCTGCAACCACATACTGAAGTTTCTCCCTGCCTCGATTGCTCCTGGCCTTAGAGGAAAAGCAGTAATCAAGGGCATTCTGAAAGGGTCTTAGATTTTCCTGATGCATGCGTGTGAGTTTCCCTAAAGCTGTCAGGAATCCCCTTTCCTTTGTCCCAGTGCTAGCATGGGCTGGAAAGAATGGGGTTTCTTTGGGTGCAGTGTGCTCTTTGGAGGTGTCTCAAACTCAGTGGCAAGAAGCAGTCAAGGACCTGCCGAGGTGTGCCAGTAGCAGCCATTTTCTCCACTCTTGTCTTCAGGGAGCCCCATTGTCTTTCAGAGAAGTTCCCTGGGTTCCACAGGCTTAGGCCTGAGAAGAGATGAGCCCCATCCATCTCTCCTCCTTCTAGATGTGGTCATTGGAGTAGAAAGGAAACGGGAGGAAGCTGAGCCATCGCCTTGGCCCAGCTTTGAAGAAGGCTGGCTGCCCTTACTCTCCAGCAGAGCATTTTCTCCCTCACTTGTGGTGGAGTCAGGCCTTTCCTGTGCTCGCTTCATTCACCGCAGCTTCTTCCCCAGAGCCCAGGCCCTGAGCTGTGCAGCTGTTGCTGCCTTTGTTCTCTCTGCCTTGGCCTTTGCCTGTGAGACTTGAGTTTCAGCATTGTTCCTTTTCTGAGCCACAGAAATGACTTTGGAAAAGGAGACCACTAGGAAAGCAAGGGTGGGAACATGGGAGCATTCCTCCCCACGAGGGACGAGGCTTGTCTGCCTTGGTCATCTGGAACATGGCAAAGGTCTTGCCAAGTGGCCTGTTCCTGCATGGGGCAATGATCCCCATCCACCACCTGCCTCTGGATGGCAGTATTCCATTGTGGTTACTTGGTATGACTCCACTCAGTTCAACTAGTCTTGGGCACCAGACCAGGCAAAAACATGCCTCCCTGCCCTGATCCCCCAAGAGCTTGATTTTTCCTTACAGGATCCACTACCTTGACAGGGAATGGACGCCCATTTGAAGAGGCAGGCTTTCCTGAGGGTTCAAGCAGGCTTTACCAAGGATTGGCCCTTAGCTGAGCCTGAAGGAAGAGGGGTGTTCTTAGGGGCAGATCTGAGGCCAGAGCCTGTTATAGGAAGAGGGAGAGCTGGTGCATGGGGCCTTGTGGGAGTTGGAGAGCAAATGGAAGGGAAAGAAAGAAAGACTGCTTGGGAGAAAGCTTGCTGAGGAGAGGGAGGCCAGCCATGTTACTAGCCCTCACATGGAAGCTGTTTGCCATTTTCTGTTTGCACTGTGATCCTTCCTGTAAAGGCTTGGAGATGTCTGCTCTCAGACACAGGGGCCCAGCCCGGAGCCCTGAAGCTCTGGGGGGCGAGGGGCAGGCCAACAAAAGCTTTGCCTCTCAAGGGTTGTTACCAAAATAACAGCTTTCATTTATGTTACTTTGTCAGAGGTGGGCATGCTGACCCTGGCTCTATTGATGACTTTGTAGGGCAGAAGGCGGGATGAGGAGGGGAAACATGGGCCACCTCACCCGAATAGCCAACGCTGTTGTCCAGAACATGGAGAAGGGCCCTATTCAGACTCAGATCAGCGCGTTCATCAAAGGTATGGGCCTCCTGTTTCTACTGTCCTGAAGCTTTCACTCCCTGTGGCTAATTCTGGGTTTCACTACAATAAAGTCCCTCTTAGATCTCAGGCCCCATTAGCATACTGCAAAGACATCCGTATCAGCGGCTTCCTTCCTCTCCTGTCCAACTTTGCTCTTCTCAAAGACGGTCCCTGAGGTTTGAAATATGACCCAGAATCAGGCTTTCAGAACTGGAAGGGACATCCCTTTGAGTCATCTAGTCAGATGGGTCCTGAACAGGATTCCCTCTCACAGCTTCCCCGTTCAGCTGACAGACCTCCTGAACAGGGCAGCCCCAGACCAACACATGAGCCAGTCCCCATGCCATGTCATCAGTCTAGGTCATCATGAAGGAGAGTCCAGCCAGTCAGCAAGCATTTGTGAAGCTTCTGCCATGTGCCAGGCACTGAGCTGGGAGCTGGGGAGTCAGAAACAAAAAGGGAGCTTCCAGCATGGACTTAACTAGGTAGATAGAGTATCCTGTCAGGGGAATTGTTTTGATGCTAGAGAAAAAGAGAAGGAGAAGGCGGAGGAAGGAAGGGAGGGGAATGGCTTCTCCAACATCTCTAGGCTAGTCCTTAGGAGGTGGCCACCCAGTCTGTTGCTGCCTGGTCCAGACTCAGCTTTTGCAGCTTGGTCGGGCCTGACAGGCCCTTTGAAAGCCCAGGATTCTCTGCCGGGATGAAAATGAAAGGAAGATGTAATAAAGAATAACTCGCCCTAGAAAGAACCCAAGTTTTTAAGCAAGTCTGGATGTTGAAAACTCAGAGGAGGTCCAAGAAGTTCTTGTTTGAAGATCTGGGCCCAGGAATGTAAAGCAGCAGCACCCTGCCAGCAAGGTCCCCGGAGGTGGAGTGGGGTGGGTCCTGCTGTGCTCTAACAAAACTGAGAAGGAAAGTTTGGGGCTTCTAAGCTATGCTTACTCGTTTCTGAGGCCTGGAAAGCCATCCAGACAGGGCCTTCTGCCATTGCCAGTGGTTCTGGGCTCCTTTGAGCCCCTGGCATTAGCCATAGGAGCTCCTTCAGCAAAAGAGACCAAGCCAAGTGCTTCAGATGGATCTATTGGATTTTGTTTGTGTGGTTATTCCTTTCCCCATGCACATTGCAGCCCCTCCAGGCCTGAGCAGATGGTCCCTAAGAGTTTCTGAAGCCATAGTCCTCTTCAAATGTCTTGTCCTTGAATGACATCCATGTCTGGCTTCCCCTTAGTATCTGCTCTGACTGAGCAGGATTCTCTGGAAAAGGGTAGGCCTTGGGGGTCTGAGATCATTTAAGGGCCCAAGGGGGCCTGGCTTTGGCTTGAAACAGAGCTTTAGGTGGGGGGGGTGAAGATGAATGCTCCTTTTTACCCTGTTAGCTGATGGGGCCCCTGGCAAGCCCTGAAGAAGAGGCAGAAGAGCCTGGCTGTCTTGGGAAGCAGGGACGTCCTCCTGCCAGAAGTGACCACTTGGTGACCACTTATTGTCTGAGGCTCTTTGTGGGGAGGGTTTGGCCTCAGTGACTGATGACCCATGCCAGATCAGAGCTGGCTGTTGAGTCAGAGTCATGGGGGGGCCAGGTTGGCTTTACCAGTTCACCTCCTTAAAATGAGGGGTTGGCCACCTTGCCCTGGATCTTGCCTTGGAGCTATTTTGACGGGGGAGCTGTTTTCCCTCCAGAGCTTCCCGAGGACTGCCGAGGGCGATGGGAGAGTTTTGTGGAAGAGACACTGCCAGAGACCAACCGGAGAAACACCGTTGACCTGGTGAGAACCCAGACCTTGGTGGCCTTCTGTTTTTGTGTTCCACCTCAGGGTGTTGGCGGGGAGCAGAGATGTGTGTGGACAGACTTTTGGGCATGGGAGGCGAAAGGGTCAGCATTTCACTGTTTCCCAGTCATCGATGGTCACCAGGTTGGCCCCTTAGCTCATTTCCTTGAGTTGGTCCAAGTCCAACTCAGGACAGGGTCAGCCTATGTGCTACAGGTGAGGCTGAGGCCAGGAACGCAACTTCAGGAGGCTTAACAGGACCAGTCCACAGGGCCTGGCTACCAGGTACCCGAGGTCTCCTGTGAGCTCAGGGTCTGTCCCAGTGACCATTCTCATGCCTGTCTTGGGCCAGGCCTCAGTTGTATGTAGCCACCTCCTCTCTGTGGCAGAGAGTGGCAAGAACCTTACTTCTGTATCCTGTGGGCCCTCCCTCTGTGAGGCTTTTTTGTCTCAAGGCCCTAGCGCCACTGAGGAGCTCCCCCTGGCCCCAGACCCTGACCTTGGCCATCCTGGGCCTACTTCTAAGAGGCAGCCCCTTTGGCTTTGGGGGTGGGAAAGCTGACCCCTGGGGCTCCACACTCACTGCCTCCCTGCCCTGCTCTGGGGCTGGCTGTGTTCCAGGTGAGCACCCACCACCTTCACTCTTCCAGTGAAGATGAGGACATGGAAAGTGCTTT
Organism: Gracilinanus agilis; assembly: GCF_016433145.1. NCBI lineage: Eukaryota > Metazoa > Chordata > Mammalia > Didelphimorphia > Didelphidae > Gracilinanus > Gracilinanus agilis. The sequence continues at coordinate 306,242,876 of NC_058134.1, forward strand.
TCCCAATGAGCTGTCACTTCAACAGGTTAGTACCATGCCTGGGCCTTCTTCCTTTGGCCCCAACTCCTCCAGGGAAGCATGGAGAGCTTCTGGGCCCCAGAAGGGTTATGATACCAGGAGGCATGTGATGTTCCTGAGAGCAGGGAGAGTTTGCAGGTGGTGACAGTTCAAGAGAGGGTTGGAGAATAAGCCAGAAACAGTGGTTCTCATGGCTGAATGGTCAAGGACCTTGGGGAAGGGCTTGTTCTCCAAATGCTTCTTAAGAGTGGCTGGGTAGTACAGTGAAGAACCCTGGCTCTGGGGCCAAGGGGCCTGGGTCCAAATCCCACCTCAGATGGGGATCAGCTGAATGACCTTGGGGAAGTCACATAACTTCTCTGGGTCTGTTTGCTCAGCTCCAAATTGCAGGGCTTCACCTAGACTCCTGCTCTCTTTATCCATAGAGAATGCAAAGAGTGATTGAATATACTTGAGGAAGGGTGGTCTGGCTCAGGCTGAACTGGGCAAGGGACACAAGTTGGTGAAGAAAACAGAGAGCGATGAGAATTCAGAGGGTGTTTCAATGATGCCCACTTTGGTTGATGACCTGGGAGCCTAGGCAAACTCTTGTCTGTTAGAGTAAGAGCTTGCCCACCTGCTTTAACTAAAGGCAGAGGTTTGCTCACTATTTAAAAGAAGGCCCAGGGACAGGTTGCCATTCTGATGGGGCCTCGGGGTTTCCGCAGGCTTTCTCTGAGTACCAGATCCAGCAGATGACGGCCAACTTTGTGGACCAGTTTGGCTTCAACGATGAAGAATTTGCAGACCAGGATGATAATATCAAGTGAGTTCGCCTGCCTAGTTGGTGAGGGACAACCTGACTCTGGCTCCTGGTCAGCTCTGGTAACTTGGCCAACCTCTCCCCATACCTACCCTTCTCTGCCACTTCCCACAGCATGGCCCGGGCTCCTTTTGCTTCATCTTAAGTTCAGTTTATTTTTGTTTTCAGCCCCATTTTCTCTCCCCCTTCCACCTCTCCCATTGAGAAAGCAAGAAAAAACAAGCCTTGTTACAAACACATACAGTCCAGCAAAGCAAATCCCTACCCTGGCCACGTCCTAAAACCTCAGCTTGCACTGAGCCATCAGCCTTGTCTAGAGGGGCAGCTTCCTCCGGTGTCCTCGGGAATCGAGGTCGGGCACTGTGCCCATTGGCATGCCTGAGCCTTTCCATCGTGTTTTGTGGTTGTTCAGTCATGTCCAACTTCTCATGACCCTTTGGTGGGGCTTTCTTGGCGAGGATACTGGAGTCAGGAGGCCCGAGTTCAGATTTGGCCTCAGCAGCTTCCAAGTCATCAACCCTAATTGCCTCGCTCTTGAGCTTCTGCCTTAAGAGTTGTTACTAGGACAGAAAAGGTGAAAAATCCACAGCTAGTAAGTGTCTGAGGCCAGATTTGAACACAGTAAGATGACTCCAAGTCTGGCACTCTGTCCACTGGAACGTCCGTTTTATGTTGTGATCTTTGTGGCTGTTGTTCTCCTGGTTCTACTCACTTCCGCTGGCCTCCGTTCATGTCTGCCCTCCTTTTTCCGAAACCATCCTCTTCCTCGTTTCCACCCAGCAGCCACTCGCTCCCTTTCAGTAACTTGTTCAGCCATTCCCCCATGGATGGGCCCCCCTTGGTGACCTTCGGCTCTCTTCTGGACATTCCAGTGACTTCCCAAGTGGAAGTGCTAATGCTTGTGCTGTGGAAATGTTAACTCTGAATAGTCAGTATTTTCTAAACCCCCCCTCACCTTCCATCTTAGAATCAGTGCTGTGGATCAGTTCCAAGGCGGAAGAGCCATAAGGGCTAGGCAGTGGGCTTAAGTGACTCGCCCACAGCCACACAGCTAGAAATGTCTGAGGCCAGATTTGAAACCAGGACCTCCAGACTCCGGGCCTGGCTCTATCACCCAGCTGCCCTGAAGAGTTCAGATTTTTAGATCACATTATCAAGCACGTGTGGATATTGGTGGCCTCTGCCTTCAGTGTCCAGCTGTCAGAAGCTATTCGATGCACGGTCCTTGTGGGACAGGGAGCTCGGGGTGGAACGAGGGGCAGGGCAGGATGCAGGGTTTGCCAGTTTTGCCTCCTCACCACCGCCATGGCAGAGAACTGAAGGTCAGAACTTGGATTCTGGGCCTAATTCGGGCAGCGTTACTGTTACACGCTGGGTTTGAGTCACCCCACCTGAACTCCCTCCTGCCGGGAGCCATAAGCAGGCTTTGTGCTACGGGATGAAGTTTCTTGAGGACCGTGAGCTCGGCTGAGCACAGGCTGCTCCCAGCAGCGCCTGGCCATGGTCATTCCAGAGGGAGCTGCCCCGGGCGTTTAGCTGTGAGGAGGCCCAACAGCCTGGCATTGTCCTGCCCTAGGAGAAGCCCCCGTCGCCTTCTCCAGCCTTAGTCCCCCACTCTGGCCAGGCCTTGGCTGGACAGGGCTGCCAGACTGCACAGTCAGGGTGGCCAGGGGCCGAGGCGGGCAGGCGGGCCCGGCACCTTCTGCGGTCTGAGCGCTCGCGTCTGTTTGTTGCAGCGCACCTTTTGACAGGATCGCCGAAATCAACTTCACCATTGACGCCGATGACGATAGTGTAAGTGGGCCTGGTGGATCCTCACCGCTGCTCGGGGCGGCGGGGTGGGGATGACTTGGAAACGCAGGCCGTTAGTCCGGACTCTGAATCCCGACCCAGGAGCCGCGGCCTGGGCACCAGCAGAGGTAGAGGAAGGGCAGCCTGGCCCAGCAGAAGTGCTGCAGGGCATACCTTGGCTCGGAGCACCCAGAGAGCCTCTGCTCTGGCCTGCAGGGAGGCCCCTCTCCCTGTGTCTTGCCCTCCCAGGCTGAGGAGGTCCCAGGGCATCCCTGTAGAAGGGGGGCTGGGCTCTGGGCCCTCGGGTCCGCGGACCCCCAGAGAGCTCTGGGAGCTCATCTCATTGCACCTTTGTTTCAGCCCAATGCATCTCTGTTTGAAGCATGCTGCAGTGACCGCATCCAGCCCTTCGATGACAATGAGGAGGAGGAGGACATCTGGGAGGACAAGGAGGTCAACTATGCGACCCAAGCGAAATCCCGGACCAGGTGCAGTGAGATCTCCCCCTTGGAAAGGCCTTTAGCTGCTGGCCAGCCAGCCCAGGGCCCTCTCATTCCAATCCCTGCGACTCCAGAACCATTTCTGCAGCCCCCATGCTGCCAGACAAAGCAGCCTGTGCCTGATGGTGCCCAGATAGGAAGCTCCACGTTTAGGGAGGCATTTCACGAGGGAAGAGCTGCCCTGGGAGAAGGGGGTACCTGGGTCGTGACCTGTATGGGGGTGGGGGGTGTTGTACTGGGGCAACAGCAGAAGCAGCAGCACCGTGAGGGTTGGGGTAGCAACTGGAACTTTCCGGTCACCAGAGAGCATCTAGCTGGCATCCCCTCTGTCCCCTCCAGCCCTGGGGCTAAGCTCTTCAGTGCACCCCACTGGCTGGGGGGCTTCCCTGTCCAGATCTGCCCCTGCCATAGCCGTGGAGTCCATGGGACCTAACACACATGGAAGTTTGAGGGCCTGCTGCTGGTCAGTCGGAGGCTGGATTTGAACGCAGGGCTCCCTGACTCCTGGCTTAGCCCTCGGGCTACCTCCTTGAATGTGCTTTATGTGAAGGCTCAGGATGTGCTTGTTAGGGCATGTTCTAGTGGCCTCCTCCCAGGCCAGCCCTGCACCTGAAGCCATGGCCTTGCAAGTGGGACCCTTGGGCGCGTGGCTTGTTGTCACCCCCAGGTGTGGGTGCCTTAATTGCAGACCTGGCTGACACGGCTTCTTCCTGCATTTCCTCAAACACAACAAGAAGGTCCTCGAAGTGCCCAGAGTACCAGTTTGGAGCAGGGAGATCTGAGTTCAAATCCACACTCTGAATCTAACCAGCTGGGTGACCCTGAGCAAGCCACTGACCTCTGCTTGCCTCCATTTCCTCAGTAGTAAAATGGGATCATAACTGTACCTCCCTCCCATAGTTCTGGAGGGGATCCAGTGAAATAATTCTAAAGAAAGAGCACTTAACACAGCCTGGCACGTTTGGTTGTTCGGTCAGCTCAGTCATGTCTGACTCTTTGTGACCTGTTTTCTTGGCAGAGATACCGAAGGGGTTTGCCATTTCCTTCCTCACCTCATTTTACAGATGAGATCAACAGAGTGAAATGATTTGCCCAGGAAGTGTGTGAGGCCAGATTTGAACTAGGTCCTGCTATCTCCAGACCTGGTGCTCTATCCACTGGGCCACCTGGCTAAAGACGGGCCTCATTGGGTTTCAAGAGGGATTATTCTGCCCAGGAAGGGAAGGGCTGCAGAGAAGGCCCAGAGGTGACCATGGTCAGCCAGAAAGCTGGTTCTGCTTGCTGGTCTCTGGGTCATTTCCTCACTTCCTACAGGAGGCCTTATTTAGAGGGAAACTGATAAAAGTGCCTGGGGTTGAAGGAGGAGGCTGCAGTCGCTTTGCCTTGATTTGGGGCCAGATTTCTCCGGACAGGTCTTCCTGTCACTGGGTTTCTGGCTGCCCCCTCCCTACCCTTGGGTGACCCTCATCCTCCAGCAGTCCATTCCCCGGAGCATCAGGAGAGTAGAATGTCCAGGCAAATAGAGCCAGTCCCCCAGCACCTGCCTGATCATTTCCCTTTTGTCCTTTTAGGTTTGGTGCTTCACATACCTCAGAGTATTCCCCCCAAAGTAATTTGGAGAACGGGGATCAGGATGGCAGCGAGGACTCAGAGGAGGACGAGGGGGGGGACGATGGCCCTCGGCTCCCAGAGCGCACCAGCTCCTCCAATATCAGTCTGCAGGGTGACTTGGACTCCTCTGAAGGTAAAGAGCCTCCTGGGGAAGCAGAGTGGGTGTGGGGAAGCCTCAGGACTTCTCTCAGTCACTGAGTCCTCCCTCCAAGCCTGGGCCTGAAGGTGAAAAAGGAGGGAAACAAAGGCACCCTGGGCCGGGCCTGTTCCATTCTTCAGAAAACGATGCTTTGCGTGTAAGGCAGAGTAGTTTGGGGTCCTCTGGGTGTGTTTGTGGGGACTTCCCCCTCATTCTGCTCTGCACAGGTCCCTTGTCCCAGGGCTGCCTGTGGCCCCAAAGGCCCCTCTCGTTCCTGCTCCCAGGCCATGGCCTTGCTTGGGCCCCCACGTCACAGCCGTGTCCAGGGGTCAGTAATGGGCTTCAGGTGCCTCACACGGCCTCTATACTGCATCTCGTCCCCTTGTCACAGTAATGCCTGTTCTCTCCTCCTTCCCCTCCTCATCCCCTCCTCACCCCCCAGGCTCTGGGTGGACGGCTGTATTTGATGAGCCTGTAAATTCCAAGCCCCCTCCCTCAGGTGTAGCCATGGACATTGGCTCTCGGGTTTGGGATGCGGCCGCTGCGGACACCTGCACTTCCGAGGAAAAAGGCTGGGCCAAATTCACCGACTTTCAGTCTTTTTGCTGGTAAGAGAAGCTCTGCAGGGAGCGGGCGGGAGGGAGGACAGACACTTTGGCCTCGGACCCCCGTGTCCTCGGGGCTCTCCCTCAGACGTCTGGAAACTTGTATGGAGCCTGGTGGTCCTCGGCGGCCCAGAGATTCTAACGGACCTGGGCTAATTTCGGCCTCAAGGGTGATCAAATCAGCACCTGCCGATTCTTAGCAAGCTGCCTGCTGCCCGGGGCCAGGCTGCGGCCACGCTCATCCCAGGCTTTTTTCCAGCTCAGAATCGGGTCCTCGATGCAGCTCTCCTGTGGACACGGGAAGCAGCACTTCGGAAGGAAAGCCTAAGCAGGGCCAGGACAAGACCTGTGAGTGGGCACAGAGCTCCCAGGGGAGGGTGGAGGGTTGGGGGGAGCAGCACGTGGCGTTTGGAGACCCAGGCCACGAGGCGCCAGCCTATAAAAAAGCACCCCCACCTCTGTCCCTGCAGAGATGAGGGAGGCTGGCCACTGCCGAGGTACCACAGGAAAAATGGCTCTGGGGTCAGCTCTCCCCAGTTGGGCCTTGGGGTTCCACTTCTAAATGAGCTCCCTAAATAAAATTCACACAAAATAATTTGTATGTCTCTGTGGCTGAGCAGGTATCAAGGAAGAGATGCTGGGGTTTGGGAGCACTATGAACCTTGCAAGTCACAGGATGACTTTTTATCAGATATTCCAAAAATAACAGTTTTTTCCTTGAAAATCTGGACATTTTTCTTCATGGGTTTGGTACCCTTGACCCAAAAGAGGCAAGGATAAAACTGTGAAAAAGGCCACGTCTCAGCATGGACAACCCAAGCCTGCCCAAGTCCAAAAGGTCCTCAGTGGTCGCAGTCCAGGGCCTGGCATTGGAGGTGGGGAATAGACAGAAGAGGCCTCGGCTTGTTTGACCCCACAGGGTCAAGTGGAGGCTCATGTCCCACCTTAGGTTTGCTTAAATGTCTCCCAGTTGTCCTGCAGACAGAAAGCCTGGGTTGCCCCTGCCCGGCCTGGTTCTCTAACCAAGTGTCCGTGGGCTCGAAGCCCCAATCCCTATGGTCTGTTAGCCCGGCTTCAGAGAACAGAAGGGAAGGGGCACCAGGGAGGGGGCCCACGGAGCATTGTGCAAACACCAGAGTGGGCCACCTGTCACATCCCACGGAGAGTCTGCATTGGCTAAGGAGTGGACAGCAGGGCTGAGGAGGAGGCACACTCTAGGAGAGGCTGAAATAACTAATGTGCAGCCATAAAAGAATGCTGGATGTGGGCTGGCCGGCCTGGACCTCTCCTTTTGCGCCCTGAACCTTCGATGCTTCTGGTGCTCCTAGGGAGAAGGCTCAGGGCAGATGGCACAAAAGACAACAGTACTTCAGGTTGCCTCTGGGTTCAAGGCGAGTTGTAGGAGACCTGCAGGGAGCACGGGGCTGCTTCTGGGGCCAGCAGTGATCCTCGCAGGTGTTTGGGGAATGAGCACAGAGGCACCCCTTGGCCCGAGTAACTGGTGGTTCTTTTCCCTTGTAGTCAGCCCAGCTGCTCCTTGTGTCTGGAATGTGTGTGTGGCAAGGAAGGCCCCTCTGGTGGCCTCCGACAGCAGCTCCTCTGGGGGCTCAGACAGTGAGGAGGAGGAAGAGGAGGAGGAGAAGAAAGCAGGTATCGTCATAGAAACTGTCAGCCCAGGACCCGGACAAGAAGGCCTCAAGTTGACTACGGAAGCCAAGGCAGAGATATCTGTCATTACCAGGTGTGAGAGGAGGATCCAGGGTTAGGTGTGGGCTCAGAGTGGATGCCCAGTGGGACTGGGGGACGGGGCTCCCCTCTGCTCCCCCAGCTCTGGCAGCACTGCCACCCCGGTGTCATGCCCAGGGTGTGAGAGAGGGGAGATGATTGGGTTCCTGTGTTCTTCTGCTCTTGGGTAGATTCTTGAATACTTACCAAAGAAATTAGGCTCCAAGGGTCAGTTCCTAGGTCCATAGCCATAATTATTTTGAAGGCGATCAGTCCAGAAGTGTTCATTTCCTCTCACGGGCACATCTTAGATGTTCTGGAAGGAGGCATACATGTGGGCAGCCTTCAGCCCTGGGGGCTGCCCCAGAAGATAGTATGTGTCCTCAGTGGGAGCTGGAGGACGGGCCTCCTGTCTGACGGGACACAAAAATTTTAAAAAGCAAGACTAGCTAACATGCTAAATCTGAGTGACGGAGCGCCCCGGGCATTCTCTCAGCTCAGCTTGGGCCAGGCTGGCTCCTTTCAATTCCCAGGTTGGGCTTCGTTCTGGCCTTTCTCTTTACATGACTTCATTTGGCATCAGGGTCATTGTCACACTGCCGATTGACCGCTCCAGCCACGTGGAACTCCTTCCTGATCACCAGGCCCCCACTTTATTTCAGTTCTTTGCTCCCCCAAAGAGTGACCTGGATGTCACTTGTTTTAGCAGCTTCACATAAAAGCTAGGCTTGTGTCGCCCTGGCTATATATGACTTCCTGGGGGAAACACTGAGGACAAATTGGATTGTCCTTTCTCTCCCCCAGCCTTCCCAGGCTGTATTTCCCTCCAGGCTGTTAAAAGTCTCCCCTAGAACTAAACTCTCGTTCATCTCTGGGCCTTTGGGAGGTGGCCGTCTGGGCTCAAGGTGAGGGTGGCTTGCTGAGAAGCCGCACGCACACACACGTGTGTCCAGGCCTCTGCCCATCCCTTGGGGACCTCCCCAAGCCCAGGGAGCCTTCACCAGGGGGTTTGCCTTGGGGCACTCAGGCCAGCAGATTCAGCAAGATGGCGGCCCCTTCCCACCGAGCTCAGGCCAACTGGTGATGCCTTCTTGCTGATGGGACGTCTGGAGGGGCTCCGTCATCAGTGGCGGCGGTGGCAGCAAGGTCTGGGCTGCCGGGCATCCCAGCGTGCTCCGTGCCTTTCCTCTGCCCTCTCTCGCTCGTCTTTCTCTTCTCTCGCTCTCCCCCAACCCTCGCCTCTCACCATGACTAGTGCTTTGAGGTCAGAGGGTGGATAGCTGCGGCGGGGCCCCTCTCTGGTCACAGAGGGCCAGGCGAGAAGGCACAGCTTGGGAACAGAGGTTTGATTTGGGCTCAGATCACCCCGGCCTCTGGGGCAGCCTCTGGGCAGCTCCTGGGCTTCCTGGCCTGAGCCCTCTCGGCTCACGGAGGAGAAGGGGCCAAGTGCTGGCTCCCGAGGCCTCTCCGGGTCTGCCCCAGGCCCTGCCTTTGATCACGGATAGAAACAGGCCTGCAGCCAGCTCCCGCTCAGGTTCCACCCTGGAAACTGGGATGCAGGTTTTCTGCTTGTCCCCTGGCTCCGGCCTGCTCCCGTTGCGCTGGCTGGCTGTAGGAGTGCCCGGTTTGGGGAGGCAGAAGAGGAGGAGCAGCAGAGGGAGCAGCGGCCAGTTTGGCCCTCCCATAGCCGGGAGGGGGGAAGAGAGAGTGGCTTGGGCCAGGCTGTAAAGGCGTAAAAAGCCACCCAAAATGGACCGGTGGACAAATGAGAATGTGATGGGAGAGGCCTGGCGGCGCTCTGAGAGCCTTCCCAGCGGGGGAACCAGGGAGGGCTTCCCAGAGGAGCCGCTGCCTGAGCTCTGAAGGGTCGTGGGAACGTTTGACCAAAAAAGCAAGCGGCAGCCCTCGCCCCCGAGACCCTCAAAGGAGCCTGCTGGGCCCCTGGAGAGTCGGAGGGACCGTGCGAGCGAGGCAGAACAGCTCGGGGTTCAGTGGGGGCCCCGCTCCAGGATGCTTTCGGCTCCGTCACCACCCACAGAAAGGGCCCTGGATCCCCGGGACAGGCCAGGCTGAAGACCATGTCCAGCACCACGCCTCAGCCACTAGGGGGTGCTGCGGCCACTAAATGCATATCTAGTCAGAGAAATGGGCATTTCAGGGAGGCCCCTGGAGAAGCAGGGTGGGCCTCCTGGAGGAGGTGGCAGGGGGTCTGAGCTATGAAGAGAGTTCAGGTTTCTAAGAAGAGAAAGAGCCTGCCAGGCAGGGCCCAGGGCAGAGCCTGCAGAGGCTCCCAGACTCCTAGATTTGGTTGGAACATGGCATATCCAGGCCGGGGCTGGGGGGAGGTCTGGGATGTCCCTGGGGTGGGGGTGGGGGTCCATTCTTCATCCCACACACTCCAGGGTCCCCTGTCATGCAGCCACAACCTCCCGGGGCTGGAGACAGACCCAGAGGGGTCACCCCGAGGGGGAGGCAGGGCCACGGTCAGGCCTCCTACCCAACACTCCTGGCACAGTGAGAGCCCTGGCGCGGAGCGGGGGGCCAGGGAGATGGAGGCCGGCCTTCCCAGATGGGCACATGCAGGAGGCCTGGAGGGACAGGGCAAGCCCAGAGAGCCAGGTTCGAGCCATGGGGCTGAAGTGAGAGGAAAGAAGAGATGGAAGCGCCCACGAGGGCCCGGCGGGCAAAGGGCAGGCAGGACAAGCCAAGGGGAAGGAGGCTGGACACGGCCCCGGTGACAGGCGGGGCTGCGGGGGCCGCGGCCTCCCCGAGGGAGCGAGGCAGGACTTCTGAGACGAGTGTGTGCGAGACCGAAGGGCAGACAGACGGACCCAGAGACGGAGAGGTGGGAGGGAGGCAGGGGGAGACGTCTGACTTTTCGGGCATCGGTTCCAATGAAGCTTTGCCTTCTCTGCCAGCACCGAAGAGCCTCCGGGGACCCCCAAAGTGACCGTGTCAGAGAGGGGAGTGACGAGCGCCCCCCAGCCCTCCCTGCAGCCCCTGAGCCCTGCCAGCGTCATCTCAGCCGCAGCAGCCACAGCAGCTGTGCCCACGGCAGCCAACACCGCCGTCCTCACGGCAGCCACCACCGCCGTCCTCACGGCCGTCCCTGCAGCGGCTACGACGGTGGCCGCCACGACGGTGGCCGCTACGACGGTGGCCGCCACGGCTGCCCTGGAAACGGTGATGAGAGACAGGTGAGCCCGGGCGGCCGCACAGAAGGGATGCCGGGTGGGCCCCCCTCGGGGAGACGAGCGGCCACCGGGGGCACGTGAGGGCAGGGCAGGATGGGAGGAGGGTGCCGAGCCTCTGCCCTCTCCAGAAGCCCAGGCTCCCCGTTCCCCAGCACGCCTGTGCAAAGCCAGGCCGTGGGGAGGTGGATGGCGACATGGAGGGGGTCCCTAGACCCTCGGAGTCCTCGGTCTAAAAGGTCTCCTTGTCTTCTCCCCAACCCCATCCCTTGCTCTGTAGGAAAGAGGAGGCGCCACCGTCCCCAGAAGCCACGTTAAACGGCCCTGCTTGATGCTGCTGCCCCCTCGAGCCGCCATGTCTCCCTGGGGCTGGGCTGCTTCCCACTTAGGCAAGAAAACTACCTGGTGATGCAAATGGTCTGTTTTTTTATTTTAATTTTATTTTTTAATAAATGCTGCATTGGTAAAGCTGGTGGTTAGGACCGGTCACACGACGGCCACAACCAAAACCTTTCTTAGCAAACGTTGGCGACATTTGCATTGTCTCACGTAGCCCCGGAGGCGCCTTGACCAAGCGAGTCTTCGGCCTGCTCTCTCCCTGCCGCCTGCTGCCTTCCTGCCCTTTCACCTGCCCCGAGTGTCGAGCCGTTCCTGTGTCTCCTCTCCAATGGGGGCCGTGGGCAGAAGCGGAGGGGCCGGGCTCGCTGGCCCGCGTGCTGCCCTGTATAGCAATAAAGCCTTATGGGACGGAGGGAAGGCCCCGGGTGGGGGGAGAAGAGCGGACACCAGACCCCAGGTGGGCAGGGGACATGCTGTCCCGAGGCCTCTCCCGATGCCCCCGTGTCCCCTGCTCCCTCCGCAGCGGTCAGGGAGGACTAACCAGCCTGTCGAGAAGGGGTCGCCTCAGGAAGAGCTGGGCGCAGCCGGCCCGGGACCTCGTGGACTTTCCCACGAGCCTGTGGGGAATCCGGGAGCTGCTTCCGGCCTCGTTTCTAGTGGTTTTTTTTCTCATGGATGCAGGAAAGGCCACATTTTTGCACTTTGGAACCCAAGATCCAGACTTCCCGTGTCCCATCCTTCATCCCCTTCTCCCCCAACTCCCTCCCGTGCCCGCCTCCTGGCAGAGCATGTGCCCAAGCGAGGTGAGCACCAGCTTGGCAGCCCCTAGCCCGGGATCTGAAGACCTGAAGGGGCAGGCCCAGGCGGGCCAAAAGATATCCCCGGAGGGTCCAGCCTGAAACAAAGATGAGGAAACCTCAGTGGATAAAGTCTGGCACCCCAACCAGAAGGCCACCGGAGCGCGGCCCAGGCATGGCCATCATGTCCACCGAGTGGATGTTGGCACGTCTGGGGCTCTCCGTGCCACCAGTGAGAGCCAGCAGCCAAGCTGCCGAGCCCATCCCAGGATGCACCGAGAGAGGGAGCGTCCGGGGCCAGAAGGGGACTGTCCTCTGACCCTCTGACCTGCTCTGATCCCATCGGACCCTGGCCTGCAGCTCTGACCGCCCAGTTTGAAGAGAGACCAGAGCAAGGGAGCTAGGAAGCTGCTGTCGGGCCCAAAGGGGGGAGCAGCTCTCCGTCAGCTCTGCTTTGGAAGAGGAATCCGACTTGTTCTGTCTGGACTGAGAAGAGCTGGGAGCGGTGGGAAGGGCCGAGGCGGACTGGCTCCTTAGAAGAGGGGCGCCTCGAGAGCTCCTGAGCCCCCCCCCCATGTGGCCAGGGCTGGGAGGTGGATGTGACCAGCTGCGGCGGGCGCCTGGGAGATCCCGGGGAGCCCCAAGCCTGCCTCCCCCCCAATGCAAACCAACCAGACCGTGACTGGTTCTCCCTGGACTGGTGGGGGGCCGCCCCCGGACAAAGGTGACTGAGAGTTGTGGCGCGGCCCTGGCTCTCGGGACGAGCTGGCTGGGGCAGGGCAGGAGGCGGCGGTGGGTCCCTTGTCGCCTGCCCCCACGCGTTCCCCGAGGCGAGGCCAGGCCAGCAGGCACGGAGCAGCCTGGCTCTTGGCAGCTTCCTTCCGACTTGAACCGGTGCCCTGCCTGCCTGCCCCGAGCGGCCTCTCCAGCCCCTCCCTCCGTCCTCCAGACAGCTATCGGGGCCCTCCCGGGGCCTGGCCAGCTGGAAGTGGGGCGGCACGAGCTGGGGCCCGTCCTCCCGTCCGTACAGGATGTCTGTCTGTCTGTCTGTTCTCTCCTTGGTCTTTGATTTGCTGACTAGGTGATACCTTGAAAATCGTGGTAAACATATCAAATGTACACTCTGGACTGTGCGTGCTTCCTCAGCGGGGGGCGGGGGGCCACCCCGGGCAGCGCCTCCTATCCCGCGGGGGGCGGGGGGCCACCCCCACACTTGGTGTACCGTGACAGCCATTGGACCTAGCCTGGCGTCTAAGGCCCAGCTCTGCAGAATCCGCGCCTACCAGGATGTTGACGCCCCGCCCCCTGCCAAGATTTGGGGTTCCCAGCTGGGTGACACGTTGCCCCCCCGTTTTATGTCCACCCAGTCTCCCAGCCATGTGGGAGCCCCTCTATGGGAACGAAGGCCGTCGCTCGACGCCTCGGGAGTCGGCCTGCCCCTGGCCGGGCGGGCACCGTGGGGCGGCCTCCCTGGGTTGTGCCAGGCGCCTGGTGCCCCCAGGCTGGGCCGGGGCAGGAAGGGCTCGCTAGGCAGTTCCATCAGGTCTCTTTATATAATCCTTTGTTCTAGACACAATACATGGGGGGCCCCGGGGGCCGGCCGGACACATTTACAGAGACTGGGGCGGACACGACCTCCACGAGTGACCGAGGGGCGGCTATGTACAGGGCCCTCTTGGAGGCCGCCCGGCCGTCTGGGCACGGGGCTCCTCCTCGCTCCTGACGCCATCAATAAATTAGTCAGGGGGCGGCGGGCCTGCCCGGGGAGGGGGTGGAGAGAGGCCAAGAGCCATCCCTGGGCTTTCCTTGAGAGGGCAGACACAGCCTTGGGACCCCCCCAGCTCTGGGTCTTGGGGGTGGGGGTGGGCGGGGGGAACTCGCTGAGTAGGCCCTACCCCAGGCCGAAGGGTCGGGGCGTGGCGGGGCCCGGGACCCCCGGAGTCTATGTACAAAGTCAAGTGCTGAGGCTGGGGGGGTTGGGGGCCCCCACCCTGGTGCGGATCCCAATACTGTCTGTCGGACGCCCGGGGAGGGTGGGGCCTGTAAACAAGGGCAGACGGGTGGCCCCGCCTCCTGGGCCCCCCTAGTGGTTTGTAATGACTGGAAGCTCAAGTCCGACCCCGGAGGCCCCGTGGGCCGGGCCAGGCCGGGCCGGGGCTCAGGCGTCCGACAGGCAGCTCTGAAGTCGATCCACCCACTGCTGGGCCAAGTGGACATCCTGGGCGCAGAAGTTGTAGACCCGCCTTGTCGTCTTCACCTGAGGGTGAGGAGCCCGTCAGAACCCCACGTCCTGGGCCCGCCGCCCTTCCCCCTACCCCCCACCACCACCCCTGGCTCGGGCCGTACGTCAAAGAAGGCCTTCTCGTCCACCGTCTTGGGGGCCCCCATGGTCGGGGTTCCGGCCATCACAGATTCCACTTCGGCCAAGTCAATGATCCCTTTGCACTCGGTGTCCACCCGGTGATCGTAATAGCGCAGCTGGGGGGGCAGAGAGAGCGTGAGTGGCTGGCTCTGGGGGGGCCCCGGCCGCCCTGCCCCCCGCCGCCCCGCCTTGCCTGGTGCTTGGTCTTGTCCAGCACGAACCAGCGGGCCTTCCAGGGCTTCATGAAGGCGCCCTTCTTGTAGAGGGTGCCCTCGTAGGACCTGCGGCACAGGGAGGCGCCGTCAGTGACCGGAGCCCTCCGGGCAGGGCCCCACGGCCGGCCTCGCACCCACCAGGCACCCATCCGGGCACCCACCTGTTCTCACTCTCGGCCGTTTGGAACTGGCTGTAGAGGGTGCTGGTGCTGCGGCGGGCCGCCTGCCGCCCGCTGGACGGCGTTGAGCCGCTGCTCTGGTCGCTGTCCAGGCTAAGGCTGAGCGTGGAGCCCACCGGCCCCTCCTGCAGGTAGACCCCGAGCGAGCGCCGGTGGTGGGACACGCTGGACATGAGCAGGGAGCTGGGGGTGCTCTGTGGGCAGGAGAGAGGCCGGGCCTCAGCGGGGCTGCGGCCCCCTCCCCACCCCCCCTGCCTCCCCTCCCCCTTACCCGCCCGTCCTGTCGGGCCTCGCTGCGCTGGGCTGCCTTCACTCGGTCCCACGTTTCCTTCCAACGCTCCGAGGGCCGGCCCAGCTCCGTCTCCAGCC
>NC_058134.1:306262321-306294583 GCF_016433145.1 Gracilinanus agilis
GGTGGGACACGCTGGACATGAGCAGGGAGCTGGGGGTGCTCTGTGGGCAGGAGAGAGGCCGGGCCTCAGCGGGGCTGCGGCCCCCTCCCCACCCCCCCTGCCTCCCCTCCCCCTTACCCGCCCGTCCTGTCGGGCCTCGCTGCGCTGGGCTGCCTTCACTCGGTCCCACGTTTCCTTCCAACGCTCCGAGGGCCGGCCCAGCTCCGTCTCCAGCCGCTGCAGCTCCTGGGAAGAGAGGGTTCGTTGGGGGGAGGGAGGGGAAAGCTGGGGGCCCCCTCTGGCCCCCCAGAGAGAAAAGGGTGAAGCCCCTTCTGGGCCACCCATGCCCCGTGGTGCAGTGACCCCGGGGCTTTGGGGAGCCTCCTGGTGGTGAGGCCCGTGAGCTCGGGGCCCCAACAGAAAAGGGGGCCGGGCGGAGCACCAGGCGTCTCCTCGTCCTCTGCCACGTCCAGACGGAGGGGTGCCGAGGCAGCCGAGCAGGGGCTGTTGGGGAAGCGGAACAGCCGTTCTCCCGACTCCCTGCCTGGGCTCTCGTGGGCCGGGAAGGCCGGAGAGGCAGAGCCCAAAAGACTGGCACCGGCTGGGGCGGACAAGAAAGGCTCCGGAGGGGTCAGGGAGCTGCAGACCCCGGCATGTGCCAATGACCGCAGGCGCACCTCCAGCCTCTCCGGCCTAACCTCGAGCCCTCTCCTGACCATCCCTCCGGCGGACCCCAGAATCTATCTGAGGGGGCGGCGGAGCACGGCGACCCCCGTGCCTCCTCTCACACGCACTCCCCGCCGGCAGCAGCCCGATCCACGTTTGGCTTCCTCGGTGCCCCCGATGCCCCCGTGCTCTCCAGACACCAGGACCCCCAGCCCTTCTCTAGTCTCACTCCAGCTCTTCAAAGCTTTCAAAGCCGAGGTGCCCAGGACTGGGGCAACTAGGTGGTACAGTGGTTAGAGCGACTCATCAGACACTTGTAGCTGTGTGACCCTGGACAAGTCAATTCACCCTGTTGGTCTCAGTTTCCTCCTCTGTCAGATGAGTTGGAGAAGGAAATGGCGAAAGCCTCCGGGATCTTGCCAAGAGGACCCCACACGGGGTCAGACGTGACAGAACAAGCCGGGCCTGGACCCAACGGCCCGATGGGGTCTGACTGAGGGAGCCTCACGGCAGCCGGCCATCTCCAGGCTACCTTCACCTCTCGAGTTTCCCGCCCGCCATCCGGGCCTCCTGAGCCCTCGGGGCCACTCACTGACTGGCAGCCGTCCCAGAAACGCCTGGAGGCGCCCCTCTGCAGCCCCCCAGCCTTCCCCAGCACCAGCGGTGTCACCGAGGATGTGGAGGGGAGTCCCCCGGCGCCGGCGCTGCTATTCCTGCGGCTCCTCCTGCCCGCCTGCAGGCCAGAACCTCCAACTAGAGGCCCCAGGATGGTGCTTCCCCCGGCCTTCGGGGTCTGGTCCCCTCCCGTACCGGCTCGCCGTGCACAGCCCTCACTGCGGCCCCCCAGGGATCTCACCCGTTGGTGGGGTCTGACCCCGATAAAGGGGGTGCGCCTGGCCTCCGACACAGCCTGCACAGCTCAGACTTCTCTCGGGGGCTTCAGAGAGCTCGAGACCACGGTGGTCGCCTCTCCTCTGCCACCCTCCCCGTGCCCAATCCGCTGCCTCGGGCATGGCTCCTTCGCCAGGCCCCCATCTCTCCCTCCTCGTCTCCTCTCACTCGCCTCTGAGTGCGTCCTTGGGGCCTTTTTCCTGGAAAGTGGTGCCACCCCCCTTCGGGGCCCCCCAGTGCTGCCTCTCCTAGGCCAGATGCCCTCCCATTGCCGGGGTCTCTGCCCGGGGAACCCCCTCGGCCTGCGGAAGACACGGCCGGGAGGGCCGGGCCAGGGGCCGGCACGAACCTCCAGCAGGCGCGAGATGGCGTCGGGTTGGGCCCGCAGACGGCTGTCATAGCACGGCCAGATGACGCGGCGCCTGCTCTGGGGGGCCCCGCCGTCGGGCCGCTCCTCCTCCAGGGGCTCGGGGGGGCCCTGCGCCAGTTCCCAGTCGTAGGGGGGGCCCTCGGCCAGGGTCTCGCGGGTGTAGAAGTCCCAGACCTTCAGGTTGGACACGTTGCTGTAGGGACGCAGCACCTGGGCGGGGGAGGAGGCGGGCGGGCGGCTGAGTCGGCCTGCGGGCCCCGGGCCGGGCTACCCCCGGCACCCCGCGGCCCTCACCTCGGTGTCCTCGGGGGCGTACATGTAGTTGTAGAACACGGGTGTCTTCTTGCTCAGCCTGTCCACGTACTCCCACACGGACTTGCACGCCTGCTGGCTCTTCCTCTCGCCCTTCTCCTCATACAGCAGGCCTGGGGGAGGGTCCAGAGTTCAGACCCGCGGGGTGCTCCCCTCCCCCAGCCGCACCCCCTCCCCCGCCCCGGGCCACCCCCAGCCTCACCCAGCTCGATGCGCTCGTAGTCGGAGTCCAGCAGGAAGGTGCGGAAGCGGTGCGACACGTGGTGGTAGCTGAGGAACTTGAGGTAGAACTGGCTGAACTCAAACTCCATGGGGAACTGGGAGTGCACCTGGGGGGGCAGGGCTGGGTCACGGCCGGCCCCCCCCCCAGCAGCCCCACCCCCACCCCCCGCTGCCTACCTGGTGCACACAGTCCAGGAACTGCAGGAAGATGGGGGCGAAGCCGCTGCTCTGGCCGGCCAGCGTGTGGGCGCCGCGGTGTGTGAAGCGATGTCCGAAGGACAGCCACTCCTTCTCCACCAGGAGCCGGAAGCCCTCCAGGGTGCGGTAGTAAGGGTCCGAGAGCAGCTGGACCAAGGACACCACCTGCCCCCCCGCCCCAGTCAGGGCGTCAGACCACACACGCATGTGCACACATGCACATGGCACACACACGCAGGGCTCACGCGCACCCCGTTACCTGTGTGGTGATGTCCCAGCCGTCTTCCAGGCTCACGAGGACGGAGGAGCCCGAGTCCAGCAGTTCCACCACCAGCACGGACACCTGCAGCAGCTTATGAATCTGGGGAAGGCGGGCGGAGGCGTTGGCCGCGCCGTGGGTCCCCCCACCCCCCGACGCCTCCCTGCCCCAAGACTCCTTTCTGGGTCTCCCCCTCCCCACAGCCCTCCTCCACCCGAGCCAGCTGCGGCCCGCCTGGGCAGACAGAAGCCCCCGTCTAGCCCTGGGTCTGTCGTGGCTGCCACCTAAGTAAATCTCTCATCTCCCAGACAGGAAGCTTGGGGTACCCCTGGCTGTTCCCTTCACCCCCACACCTGAGCACCCCAGGGAGAGGTCACCCAGCTATGGAGAGTGATGCGCCCAAATGTTCTCCAGGCAGTCATCGGGTACAATTTGCACCCCAAACCTTCAGAGGCAAACCTTTCTTGCTCAGGAGGGGGGCAGGCCAGACAAGGGGTGGTGGTCACCCCCTCTCCCTGCCCCAGGCGCCTTCCTGAGACAGTGCAGGGACCAAGGCCGGCCTCCCCGTTTCTTTGGCTTCCTCCCTGATCTCCCGCCCTCCCAAAGCCCCCCCCCCCGGCGCTGCTCGGCCCGCTCGTCCTGCCTTCTGTCTCACGGCTTCAGAGTGGGAGGGGTGGGGAGAGGCCCTTCCCGCCCAGCCCCCCTCCCTGGCCAACCTGGCTCAGCCACTCGGACTCCTCGAGCAAGCGCAGGTAGGAGGTCGGGCTCTGCTCTCCCGCCAGGCAGCCGGGCACGCACGCCTTCAGGAGCTTCTTGAAGCTGGCCTTGACCTGCCTCACTTCAAACACCTCGATGGGCACCAGCTCCCACTGCTGGAGGGGGTCCGGCCTCACGCCCTGCGCGGCGGGGAGGGGATGTGAGGGGTCAGACGGGCGCCAGGTGCGGCCCAGCCCCCTCCCCACCGCCCCGACCCCCCACGGTCACCTTGAGCTGGGCCTTGTCTCCGATGATGTAGAGGGCCGCCCGCTGGGGCCGCAGGAAGCCTGGCTCGGAGGGGGCCCCGTTGGGCTGGGGGGGCCCCAGCAGATCCTTGCCCGCTAACCTGGAGCCCACGTCCACGCCCAGGTTGGAGGCTCCGCTGCGCCCGCTTGCCCGGATGCTGCCCCACTTCCCTGCAGGGAGAGAGCGGGGGTGAGCGGGCCGGTGGCCGGGGGAGGCCGCTCACTACTTACCTCGGAGGCGGGCAGACTCCCGGTCCCCCTTGGGGGAGGGTCCAACTAGGGCCCCAGTGAATGCTCGGGGTGAGGGCCGCGAGGCCCAGAGTTAGTGCTGGGGCAGGAGGGGAGGAGGCGCCTCCGAGCGAGGGCCGGCAGCGAGTCTCTGGCGGGCAGACGGGCGGCACGTGAGAGCCGGGCCGCGGGCGGTCGGTGCTGCGGGTCAGGCTCAGTGAGGGTCCGAGAGAGGGAGTGAGTTAATGGCCTGGGGCAGTGAGGGGACACAGGCAGAGTTAGTGCCCGGGGCTTACGGTACCTCGGGGCGCGCTCCGTCTGGTGACTGACGCTGTCGTGGGGTTGGATAGAGTAGTGACCCTGGCCCTGGGACTGGGTGCTGAGGGGGCACAGCACAAAGACAAGACTCAGGCGCCGGCCCTGCCGCGGCCAACGCCTGGCCAGGCCGGGAGGCCGGGAAGGAGAGCTGCCCTTCCATCTCCCCCCCAGACCGCCGCCACGAGGCCCTGCTGCCCGCACACTGTGGCTCCTCGGGGAAGGCCGTCACGGGCTTGGAGAGCTGCCTCAACCCCTCGCCTGGACCGTTAACTCCTGGGGCAGGCGGGGGCCTTCCTGCCCAGCTCTCGGACAGACTACCCCGAGGTCCGAGCCTCTGGCCTCTGCTTGCATGAACAGGCAGCAGGCTGGGAGACGGGAAAGGCGACAAAGCCTCCACGGAGGCCCCCCGGGGGTGCCGTCTTCCCTCCAAACTCAACTGGCCGAACAAGGCGGCCCAGGAGGGTTTCAGGAGACACTCGGCTGAGTCCAGAAGTGGGGGACGGGGCAGGGATTTGAAGGCATTAACCAGAACCAGCCTCAGGGCGTGTGGAACTGGCCAGCCCCCCAAATGTGTCCCTCTGACCCCCAGACCTGCCCACCGAGCTCTGCACCTGCTCACCACCTTCTCTCGCCCCAACTCTGCTCAAGTGCCCGCAAGCTCTCCGGCACCCCCGACCCCCTCTTGGTACTGTCCTCCGCGGGCCCACTCGAGGGTCTCCCAGTCAGCTCACACTGGCTCCCCCGTGTCGCTCCCAGACACCCTGTAGCTGGCCGTGGTTGGCCCCTCGAGCAGCGCCCCGTTCTGAGGGACGGGAGCGCCCTCTGTTCTGACACGACCCACGGCGCACCCCGACCCGGGATGAGCCAAACAAGAACAAGCCAAAGCGACAGGGACGGACGGCAGCTGCCCTCGCACGGTGGGGCTAACCACTGGGCTAGATCACAAAAGGGCGCGTGTCCTCTGACCGTCTCCCCCGCTCCATACGCAGCTACAGGGTGCCCGGCCCAGTGCTGGGGGGACAGCGTGCCCCGGAGAGGCCGCTCTAGCTCAGCTTCAGCCCGAGGGCCCAGGCGGTCACCCAGACCCCCCTGAGCTTTGCCTCGCCCCGTTCTGGCGCACACCCCAAACTACCTCACGGGACCACCGCCCGAGCACCTACTGTGTGCGGGGGGCCCCGGGTGTGGGGCAGGGACGGCGGGGGCGGCCCCACACCAAGGTGGCCCGAGGGCCCCGGGCACTCACCGTGACTGGCCATGTGCACAGACGAGAAGCCGCTGAGCGTGTTGCGCCCGGAAGCAGCGTCGGCGTGGCGGGGCATGGCGCTCACCACCGCCTGGAGGTACTTCTCCTGTTCCAGGCTGCTGGAGTCGGCCTGCGACTGACCTGGGTGGGGGATGGCATTCGGGTTGGCGGGCGAGGACATCCCTGGGGCCCCTGGCAGCCTTGGGCACTGGGTCCGGTGCCCCCCACCCTGGAGTCCTCTGGGCTGCCCCGTTACACACAAGGAAGGCCAGTTGGCTCGCAGCCCCGGGGGTGGGATGCTGAGGCACAGGAGGGGGAGGAGGCTGAGAAGAGCCAGGGTGGGCAGCCAGTCACCTGGGGATGGGGCGTTCTGAGCCTTGAAGAGGCCCACCACGCCTTTGCCGTGCAGCCCCCCCGAGCGCAGCAGCACCGCCTTAGACCGGCCACTCCGCCAGCACACGACAGGGAAGCGATTCTGCCGATAGCAGCGGGAGATACGCTGCAGGGTGTTGTCCTGGATGCTCTGGGGGACAATCAACAGCCCCGGGTAGCTGGAAACCAAGAAGAATGGGGGGCTTGGGGCTGGACTGGCTGGGATGCCCGTCCTCCTGGGCCACCTCTGCTGGCTCCCCTCACACTTCCCAACTCTACCCTCTGGGCCCTGGTGGGCTCCCCAGGCGGGACTGTGCACTGTGAGGAGGAGGAGGAGGACGGCACAGTAGGGATCGCTTGTGTCATCAAGTTAAGGAGTCCTGGAAGCTGGGAGCACAGCATCTCCCAGGCCACCCACCCCTCCTAGGCACAGCCCTCATATCAGACCATAGTCCGGCCCTGGAACGTCCAGCCAATGACCTTTGTCTTCCCCTATGTCGCCCCAGGACTAGAGAGCCCCCCAACAAGCTAGAGAATAGTAATTTCTCCCAGAAATCCTCACATCTCAAGGCTAAGTGCAAAGCTCTCCACCTTTCAGAATCCAGGGCAGCTTGGAGGGGCTTTGGTCCCAGGAGTCCCTGCCCCAGACTCTCCTCTCTGAGATTTCCAAGGTTCCCCGACCAGCCCTGCTGCCTGTCCTGATTCCAAAGTGTTAGACGTTCGGTCTAACCTCCTGATCTTCCCCCAAAGCAGACCTCTGGTCCCCGAAGCCCTGCTTATCCTGCCTGGCCACTCAGATGGAAATGCCCAAGGGGGCCTCCAGGGAGGGGAGTCTGAGGCACAGGAGGTCACTTTGGGACAGTTCTCATATGTCCCAAGTTTCCTTTTCACTACTGAAAATCTGCATTGCTTTACATCCCCCTGGGGCCAACTCCTCCTACACCCCCTCTACACCCCACCCCAAGTCTTTTCTTATCTAGATCATCTGAAGTCTCCAGGTCCCTCAACAGGCTTTCACCACACAGTTTCCAGGCCTCCCGACCATTCTGCACCCCTTTTCTGGCATACTCCAGCTTCTCCATGTCCTTGCCTAAAAGGTGGCCCCCAGGCCCAGACTCAGGCACTGGGTCCAGCTGTGGTCTGGCTGGGATAGAAGGGAAAGACAGAAGGCAGCCAAAAGCACTTTGGCTTCTGTGGTTTCCCAGAGGCAAGTAAAATCCCACGAACAGTGATGGTGAGCCTTTCAGAGACCGCACGCCCAAACTGCAACCGGCACGTAGCATGTGAGCCCCCACCTTACCCCAGACAGGGGAGGGACGAAGCGCTCCCATTGGGCGGCTGGGTAGAGGGGTGGGTGATGGGAGAAACGTCCTCAGGCTCACGTGGAGAGGGGAAGGGGAGCAGCCCCCTCTGGCATGCGTTGGCACACCAAAGCAGCCCTAGACCTTTCTCGTGTGAAAAGCTGCCACAGCCTTCTGGTCCCAAACTTGCCACATAATCTTACTGTGATGGCCGGGGCCCTCGGCCCACTTTGTCTGCTCTCACTGTCAACATTCCCTTCTCTTCCTAGCCCTGCTGATGACCGAACAGGCCAAACGCCATAATGGTGCCCTGTGCCCCTGATCTGGCCTTGCTGGGTCACTGTGATGCCTGCCTGTGGCTGCTAAAGTCCCTGAGCCACACTGATAGAGAAGAAGGGAGAGAAGGGAGGAAGGAGGGAAGGAAGAGAAGGCAGGAGGGAGGGAAAGAGGGGGAGGAGGGAGAGAGGGAAGGAGGAAAGGAAGGAAGGCTTCATTAAGAACCCTGGTGTCACATTCTGTGCTAATTGCTTCTTCTCTCTGGATCCTCACAACCTAGGAAGAAGATGGGAACTCTAACCCCCATTTTAGTTGAAGCAACGGGCAGACAAATGTCTGAGGCCACGTTTGAATTCCTGTGGCCCCACAGGCCTCCCAAGTGGTGGTGGCCATCAAGGGACAGGATATGGGCCTCTTGAGCTTTCCCAAGGCAGAGATCAGTTGGGTACAGGCTAAGGCAGTGGTCACTGCCCTACATCTGTGTCACTGGCAGGGGATGCACCAACCTCCAGCACCATGGTTCCTGTCAGCCCATGGACTGTGGCCCCTCTTTCTGCCAAGACCTCTTAGGTGTCTCTGCCCAGCCCTGAGGCGTCCCCTGGGCTCCAGCCTCCCTGGGCTGGCCCCTTCTACCTTTCTTATTTCCCCTAATGGACATCTTCCCAGTCCTCCCCCCACCTCCACCACGGCCTATTAATGGCCAAATTCTGCCCACTTTGTCTTTGCAGACGCTCTTAAACCTGCCTCGTGACCCCAACCTACGCCTGCCTCATTCAAACCCCTGGAACCTTTCCCAGGACCACAGGAATCCCTCCTCTAGAGGGTTTTCACTGGCACCTGGGAGAGAGAATGGATTCGGGAGCTGGTTCTGGGGCTTCCTCCATGTGGGGCCCGGGCACTAGGCCTTAGTTCCTTCATGCATCCTTCTGGTCCCAACCATGTAGCTGGTTCAGAAGCCCCTGGTTTCTGTCTCGGACCCTTCACCTTCCACGCCACTGAGGCTGACCTTAGAGCTTGGCGCCTCTGCTCACCTGCGGCAGATGGCATACATTCGGTTGACAGGGGTGACCCTGAAGGGCTCAGACTTGGCACGGCTCAGGCTGCTGCTCAGGGTGCCCAGGCCCAGGCGCTGGTAGTCTCGGCAACACGCCCGCTCCACGAGGCTGTTCATGGTCAGCCTATCTGAGGGCTTCAGCGCCAAGGCGGGCGTCAGCGTGCTGGGCTCCAGCTCCTCAGACACTGGGGGGTAGAGAGCAGGGTCACGGCCACACAGAGGGAAAGGACCGAGGCCTGCAGAATGAGGGGACCAGCGGAGACACCACGGCAGGGGCCCTTCCCCACTAGCCCCAGGAACCTGAGCATCTGCTACCCTCCCCACAGACCTGAGATCTCATCCTCCTGGTCCTCGGGGGGCACAGGCTGGCCCCGCTGCTCCCAGCTTGGGGGATTGTACTTTTTCCGAGTAACATATTGGCGGCCAATAGTCTTCTTGGCGTTTTTCACAAGGTTCCGTGACAGGGTCCTGGCAGTGGAGAAGGTGCAGATAGGTGGCAGGAAGGGTGGGGGACACGCACGCACGCACACCAGGGGGCTAGGAGCCAAAGGTGGGCACGTATCTACTGTGGGGGGTTGGAGGCCAGACCTAAGAACGAGCCTTTTCTGGAGGGCGGGCAAGGGACCAGGGTGGTACCTCAGGGAAGGGCTCTTCTCCTTGGCTGTCCGGGGCTGCCGGCCAGCTGTGTGGATGGAGCCGGCAGTGAAGGCGAATGTCCCTTTGACGTCAGGCGGGTAGCGTAGTTTGTGCAAGTGTTTTCGGAAGACCTCAGCACTCTCTGAGCCCACCTCCTCGTCAAATGCCATCTTCAACAGCTGTGGCAGGAGAATACTTTTAGAGGAGTCAGAGGGCAGGGGCAGGGGCAGGGCCTGGGCTCTTTGGGCCAGGAGGGAAGGAAGGGCACAAGCGGAACACCTGGCACAGCCAGGGAAACCCCAGCCACTAGGGGCACCCAGGGTCCTTCTCAGAATCCTGTCCAAAAACGTCTTTTTGCGGCTAGACATGGTGACCTGCGGGAAGGTTTTGCATGATCGCCTTTGCCGTGGCAATGAAAGAAAGACCAGAGAAACAATGAAGACCTGGGAAAGCAGAACCAAGAAACCCTGACACAAGAGGGTGAACCCAGGCAAAGCCATGATAGCCAAAGGAGGCCCCGATGAGATGAGGAACGAGGTGGGCTGGCACAGGTGCGGAACCCCCCCCCCCCAGGGGAACTGCTTTTCTTTGGAATCCAGACAGCGTCCAAGCCCAAAGATGGCAACAAGACACTAAACCGACAGAGAAGACGGACTGTTCCTCACACGCCTCGTCATCATCCGGCATCTGCTAGATGTCGACACTCTCTGCCTCCTCTTCCCTCCCCAACCCTCTGTCATCTGGTGTCCCACCTCCTCCCTCAACTGATGCTGCTTCTTCAGGCGCCAGATCTAGTGGTCTCTCCTCACAGCCCCTCCTCCTGGCCCTGCTCTCTCCCTCTCCTTTCTCCGAGCACTGGTGACACTGCTCTGGCCTGCTCTCCCTCCCATTGGTCTGGCCACTCTCATCCTAGCTGCCTCTGCCTCCCTTTGGGTGGTGGGTCGGGTCCCTCAAAGCTCTGACTGGCCGGGGACTTCTCTTCTCCATCTCTCCTCATCTGAGGGGTGGCTGGCCAACTTACAAATGCAGGCCCAGTTTTCCAAGATGGTTCAGAGACGCCCCCCTGGATATGGCCCAGAGACTTCTCAAACTTAACCTGCTCAAAGCAGACGAATGGGTTCTGCCCCCAGCGCTCGTCCCCTGTGTTCGGAGGGCCGTATCTTTGCTAACTCCCACATTTGGGCTCTCGTCATTCTTCTTCTCCCTGTTCCCCCATCATTTCCCATATCCAATCTGTTGCCAAATGTCATTGTTTCTGCCTCCACCACCTCTCCCATATCCATGCCCTTCTCTCCACAACTCCCATGGCCACTGCCACCGCCATCTCAGTCCCACAATGGCCTTGATGCTTCGAGACTCCCTACACCAGTCACTTTTCTTAAACAAACACTGGTCCACAGCACTCCCCAACTCAAGAAACTCCACTGGTTCCTGATTGCTAAAAAATAAAATCAGTTTGTGTTTAAAGCCCCAACCAATGTCTGATGAGGCCTGATTCAACATGACTCCCCTCCTTATCCCCTCATGCCTGTGAGGATCCACAGCCCCCTCCTCACCTTCTTCTGGTGGCCCACACTATGTCTACCCCAAACCTTTCCTGAGCCCCCCAAAACCTCTCTGCCTACTTCACAGTTATTCTCCCTACGTGGTGTCTCTCCCAATAGATTTTAGACTTTTTTCACTTTGATCTTTGTGTCACCAGCACACCAACACTGCATCAGTGCATGACGACCCAAGATGTGGCGAGAGGGTGGCAAGTGTGCCCTAGGGAGAGCTGGGAGTCGATAGGTTGGGGCAGGCCAAAACAAAGAAAGCAGAATTTAGTAGGATCTATGGGCACTTGGCCTTCACTCAAATGCATCTCCTCTATCCAGCCAGCTGGATGTTGATCTAGGAAGCATTAATTAAGCACCTACTATGTACCCAGCCCCGTGCCAAGTGCCAGGAGGCATTTCATGCCCAACAGAAACACCAAACCTAGGTGGGGTCAAGTCATCCCTCTGCCCATGCATTCCTGAGCCCCAGTCATACCATGGCTGGGATTTCTGCCCTCCTCAGGGCCTCACCCTCTGCCAGTGGGGAGTGTGGAGACTGTCTCCACAGAAGGATGACTGAGAGATCTTTCATAAGAAATCATCTTCCAGAAGCACAACGTCTGTGTGGTCTGGAGGAAGAAGGCCCCAAGGCCCAGTGGAGAAGCTCACTTTGGAAGGTCTGCCACCAAGCCCTCGGCTGCCCCATGCACAGGAATTTCTCCTTATGGGATGTCCCAGGGAGCTGCTGCTCAGGGATGTCTACGGGGGACTCTTACAATGGGGCAGATGAGGGGAGAGACTAGGCAGCCCCTGAGTAAGGAAAAGAAAGCTTTCACATAAAAGCACAGCAACAGACCATGAGGAGGAGAGTTAGGGAAGGAGACCGGGACAGGTGCCCATTGACTTCTGGCTGGGGTTTGGGTCAGAAGCCTCTGGGGGTGGGGGGGAGCCCTGGCTCTGTGACCTTGGGCAAGTCATCTCCCCTTGGCGTCTGGGCCCTCAGGTTTCTCCTCTATGAAAGGGGACGCTTGGGCCAGGGAGGGGAGGGGGAGAGGACAGGGTTCAGCAGCTGAACTGTGGCCTATGGTGGCAGTAGGGGGCAAAGAGAGGAAGAAGCCTGGTCCAACAAAACAGCAGCAGCCCCCAGATGGAGAGAAAGTAGGGGAGAGGGAGGCCAATGCCATTCCGAACTGCCACCCCCACTCTTCTTTTTTTCTGGGAGAAGGATTTCTGGCTTCCTTCAGACCTTCCCTCCTACCAAGAGTTCATGACTTGCTTTTAAAACACCAGTGGCTCTCCAGGGGCAGGCCACCACCCCCAGATGCCCTCTCTCCACCTGCCAGGAGCGGGCATTTACAAGGTGGCCTCTCAGCGGCCCTGCCACATGGAACTAAGGGGCCCAGCCCAGGAGACATGGGCCTGGCACGAGGCTGTTGGCCCTTGGGGAGCAAGATTCGAACCTGGAATGTACAAGAGCGGAGCTGCAGCCCATCCTGCAGGAACTGGTCCATGTGAGCCTGGACGCTGATTCGCTTCTCCTTGGTGAGCGAGGCCACTGGGAAGGACCGGACAACAACCTGTTCCCCCACTGGGGGGGCACGGAGAGTCACAAGGGGTCACAGAGAAGGATCAGGGAGGGAGGGAGAGGAGCAGGAAGGTTCCCCTGGCTGAGGGAGTGGGCTGCACGCATGTGAGAGGAAGGGGCCCCAGAGTGGGCATCCACCCCATCGGGCAAGTGGCTGGCCACAGGAGCACGGGTCAGGCCGGGAGGGCACGTGGGGGAGGGCTCCCAGAGATCTCAGGCATGCAAGTCCTCACCCAGGGGATCTGTGGGCATCCCAGTGAAGATGACCCGGTAGGTGGTAAGGAAGACAGCCCCCTCTGCGGGCAAGAGGGCTGGCCCCCCAACACTGCCCCCAGAGCCTTCCTCCCGTCCGTCAGGTAGAAGATAAACCCGAAGGCCGTCCAGCACACACTCCTCTCCTGGAAGCAGGCTGGGCCGAAGCAGCTTGGGCTGGGGACATGAGAGACGAGGATGGGCTCAGGGGAAGGCCTGGGCCCGCCCGCTGCCCATCTCTCCTCCCTCTCGGTGCCCCCCGGCCCACGGCCAGGCCTCACCTTCTGGATGGGAGGCAGCCTCTTGCTCTCACGGTGTACGGCTTCCAGGGTCTCGATGTGCATCTGGACGATGTCTGCAGGATGGAGGGTGGCCTTAGGCTCTGCCGGCCCCGGGGCCACACCCTGCCCACCTGCCCACTTGTGCCGGCTTGGCCCTACCTGGCACCATGACGTGCAGCCCCTTGAGGTGCTCGCTGGTCACGCCGCTCTCGGTGCACACTTTGTCCACAAAGCGGTTGATGAAGCGCACCACGGCCCCCGCCACGTCCGACGTCTCGGCATCCTCAAAGCCGCTCTCCGTGTCGTAGCTCTCGGCCACGCTGCCCGCCATGCTGTGCCCGGAGGAGGAGGAGGATGGGGTGGCGCCCCGGGCCGGGCCCCCGTGCCCCGCCCGCCCCGTGCCCAGGCCCGTGGCCGCACCTGTTGGTGACGGCGCTGTTGCTCATGCTCTCCAGGTCCCCCAGGCCGGCCCGCTCCCGCAGCAGGCGGCTCTTGCTGCTGTCCAGGGGCAGCAGGAGGTAGCTCATGCGGTTGGCGTAGTGGATGGCCTGGCTGAACACGGTGCTCTCCTCCTTCTGCACCAGCTCCTGCTGCGTGTCCCTGCCCAGCGTGGGCCACAGGCGCCGCTGCTCCGAGGCCACGTCCAGGGCCGACCTCTCCTCCTCCTCCTCCGCTTCCGCCTCCTCCCCGGGGGCGCCGCCCTCTGCGGGGCCCACCTCCCCCTGCCACGGGAACCGCGACCCCTCAGACGGGGGCTCCCGGGGCCGGGGCCCATGTGGGCCGCCCACGCGCTCCGGCTCCACCCGCGCACCCCCGCCCGCTCCTCCGGGGCCCCCCATGCGCACCTTAGCCGAGGGGCCGTCCTCCTCGCTGGCCGGCTCCAGGTACAGGGCCCGGATGTGAGTCTGCACGTCCCCGTAGAACATGGCCTCCCAGAACTGGGGGGTGCTCCACACCACGTGCTCCTGGACGCAGCTGTACGCAAACTGCGTCACCCCGGGGCTCAGCTTCTGCAGAGAGCAGGCCCGGCCCAGAGTCACCCCGAGAGCCCACTGAGGGAGAGGCCTTGACACTCATTCCCGGCCTCCAAGTCAGATGAGAGCGCACGGGAGACTCCCTCCCTCCCACGTGGGGGCGGAGGGGCACTTGGGAGCGCTTTGCCCGATCCCCAATCCGCCTCCTCGCTCCCTGTGTCCGCTGGACGGAGTAATAGAGGCCCGAGAGGAGGGGAGGCACCCCGACACCCGGAGCCAACCTGAGGCGCTTCGAGGCCTCGGCCTGGAACTCACCCGACAGAAGGCGGTGACCAGGGGCAGCAGGGCCGCGGCGATGCCGTGCTCGTCCATCGCGGTGCAGTCCTGGGGAGCACAGGGCGGTCATCGTGCCTGGCATGGGGCGCGAGTGCCCCCGGCCCCCCCCCCCCGGCTGTGCCCTTACCTGCAGGCAGCAGTTCATCATGCGCACCACAAAGTCGAACTGCTGGTGGTCCAGGACGGCCCGGTTCTGCTGGACGTGCAGGTGGAGCTCGCGCGTGAGGCAGCGGCGGGCGGCTCGGCCCTTCAGAGCCCGAAGCACGGCGGGCAGCAACTGGAGGCACGAGGCCATGAGGCTCGGCCTTCCTCCCGGTGCCCCCCTCTGATGGCTGCCCCCCGCCCCAGGCCCAGCCCCTCTCACCTTCTTGGCCTCCAACATTTTCCCCTCGAACACATAAGAGATGCAGTTTCGGACGACTTCGAGCCGCCGGGCGCTGTTGGCGTGGACCACGCCGTTACGCTCCACGATGGCCGCTGGGGAGGCGAGTGGCATCAGCGTCCCCTGCCCACCTGCCCGCCTGCCCAGCCGATCCCCAGCCTCGCCCTGCCCCGCCTCTGGCTCCGGGGCTCACCCATGGGGGGCCCCGAGGGCACGGTGGCCTTCTTCTCCACCCGCACGGCGGGGGGCGCGCCCTGCAGCTTGGCCGTGGCCTGGTCGATGATCCACTGCACGGTGCTCTCGTCCAGGCGTGGGAAGGGGCGCGGGGCCCGCCGCAGGTGGCTGCCCTCTCCCGGCCTCTGGACCTTGTGCATCGCCACGGCGGGGTACGGGTTCTCCTGAGGGGCACAGGGCCGAGGGTCAGCATGCTGGGTGGGCGCCCAAGACCAGGCTGCCCGCCGCCCCCCTCCGGGCCCTACATTCTTATACAGCTGCTCGGCGAGCTCGCGCACGTGGCGCAGGACGCGGTGCGGCTGGTTCTCGTCGGCCCGCATCCTCTTCACCTCGTTGGCCACCAGCTGCAGAGAGGGAGGACAGCAGGGAAGAGGAGGCCCGGCCCCAGGCTCGATCCCCGCCCCCTGCCCCGGGCACGGCCCGGCCCCTACCTCGTCGAACAGGTCAGTGGGCCGGTAGGGGACGCCGCGCTCGGACACGAAGCCGGCGAAGGCCATGCCCTCCAGCACCTTGAGCAGGAAGTCATCCTCTACCAGGCCCCGCTGGCCCAGGAAGGCGGCCTGCGGGAGAAGGACAATGGCTCAGTCAGGGGGTCTGGCCTCTGCCCTGGGCCGGAGGGAGACGGACGGACCCCAGCCACGGAGCTCACCTTGTGGAAGCGGATCACGGGCTCCGGGTGGATGCGCACAATGTGCAGGCACCAGCGATAGCCCTGGAAGAGCTGGGCAAAGAGACGCAGGAACACGGCCCGGAGCTCCTTGTCCTAAGGGAAGCAGGGCCTGAGGGGGGTCCGTGTGGCTCCCTTCTCTCCCTGTCCCCACAGAGACTCGTACCCCCGGGGAGAGCAGGCCCCCAGGCCCCCCGGCTCCCCCACCCCCAGTACCTGCATTTTCAGGGAAGACGAGGAGGCGGTGGGTGGAGGGAAGGCCAGGTCTGCGAGCTCGAGCTCAGGGTCGAGGACCTGCAGAGACAAAGGACCCCGTCCCTGGGCAGGCCGACCACAGGCCTCTCCCTTGAATGAACTGCCCCAGTTGGAGCCGGACGTGCCGTGCATGGCAGAGCCCATGAGGACGGCCCCCCCCGCCCCGCCCCGGCCACCCCGTCTGTCACTCACCATGCAGAGGGCACTGTGAGTCTGGCTGTGCAGGGGCTCGGGGAGGGGGGGGATGTGCACACACTCGGGGACGGTCACCGTCCCCCCATCCAGGTCAGCAATGATCACGTCTAGCTGTGAGCAGGAAGGAGCAGTGGCAGGGCTCAGGGAGGCCCCTGACAAAATGAGCCCCCTTGGCAGGGCCCCCAAGGGAGGTGTGAGGAGCTGGAGAAGGGATGGAGCGTAAGGCGAGGGGAGAGGAGGCCGGATCACGAGAAGAGCCAACACTGTGTGCCGGACGCTGTGCTGGGCGCCTTATCATGATCGTCTCATGGGACCCTGCAGGGGCTGCTATTAGGGCCCTGCTTGGGAGGTGAGCAAACGGGAGGCCACAGGCACACCGCCATGATTTGGCCTGGGACTCCCTGACTCTGGAAGGGGCACCCTGACCACTGGGCCACCCAGCCGTCAGGTCAGTAGGAGGAGGAGAGAGAGCTCTGAGAAGGCCAGGGATGGGGCAGGGATGGGGCAGGGCAGGGCTCTGAATCTCCTACCAGCTCCTGGGTCTCTGCCTGGAACAGGGAGTTGACGCCAATGATGAAAGGGGTCGGGGTACTCAGAACCTCCAGGAGCTGCGCGGGCAGGATGGGCACGTAGGTAAAGCTGTAACAGTTGAGGGGCATCAGAGGAGATCCTGGAGCCAGGGGAGAGGGGCAGGGATGGTGAGGGCGGGCACAGAGCGAAACGGGAAGCGGAGCCTGCTACCTGTATCTGAGGGGGAAGAGGAGGGCGAGCAGGCCCCGGCAAGCATCCGTGAGCCGCTGGTAACTCCGAGACAGGAAGAGGATCTTGTGCTCTGTGAGAGCGGCACAAAACAAGGCCAGCACGTTGGTGATACCTGCGGGCACAGGGCAGGCTCAGGAGGTGCCAGGGGGCAGCGCTAAACCCACTTGACAGCGTTGCCCGGCCTCTCAGTCGGGGGAGGAGGAGCCTTTTCACTGCTGCCCAGCCCCCTCCCGCTTCAGAAAGCTCTCACTGGGGGGTTGGGGGGGCCTTCCTCCTGGCCTCTGCCCTTGCTCTAACCCTCTGGGGCACGCATCTCCCCTCCACTGCTGCTTCTGGCCCTGAGGCCCAGCAGAACGAGGCCCACAGCCTCCCCGGCGCCTTCACCAGGGCCTCACCCAACTGTCGGAAGAGCAGGGCCACACTACAGCAACTGACGGGCAGCGAGTCCGTGAGGGGAGTCTGGATCACCTGCCGGTCACCGGCCCCCAGGGAAATGGTCCTCTAGAGAGAGGGACAGGTCGGGCTCAGCTCCCAGGGCCCCCGGGTGCCAGCCGCCATTCTGACCCTTCCCTCGCTCTACATTCTCCCCCCAGGCGCTGGCCTCTGCCCAAGGCATGGCGTGGCCTGTCCAAATGGGTCCCCAGACCACCGAAGGGCCAAGCCTGGTGTCTCTTGGCTGAACCCAAGGCAGGAGTGGCCCAGCCTGGAGAGAGGGACTGGGACCCCACCCAGGCGGACACGGACAAGTATTAGGGCCCACGGGGGTGGGTGGGGGGAGGAGTAGTCCGTACCGCTCCTTCCTCCACAGAGTCCGGCTGCGCAGGACAGACAGAGAGACACAGTTAGAGACAACGACCCATCAGATAAGGGGGCAGGGAGAGAGACACCCCAAACTGATGGGCAGACAGAGGTGCCCAGGAACTGAGAGGACAGACAGACAGGTGCCCAGAGAATAAGAGAACAGAGAGGCCTGGAAGCAAAAGGGACACAGACAGACCCAGGGAGTCAGAGGCAGACAGGACCCTCAGACAGCGAGGGGGAAGACCGACGGGGACGCTGCAGCTCAGGGGCTTCTCCCCCAACCCTCCCCAAGCCTGGGCCCACCTGGGAGCCCCCAGCGATGGGAATGGTGCAAGTGAGCAGGTTGCCAATGACATTCTCCAGGGCCACGCTCAGCCCTTCCACATGGATGGTATAGATGAGACCAAGGCTGTTCTGCAGAAAATGAGGGGCCGGGGGCCAGGGTTAGGAAAGGGCAGGCAGGCAAGACGTCTTGGCCACTTGGAGCCCCGGCCCACCCAACAGAGCCCCCACCTCACCCGGAACACTTCGGCGTGGTCCAGCCGGGATACCAGCACCAGGGTCTTTGGGGCAAACAGCTGGCTGGGGGGGGCCAGGGCCGAAGGGGAAGGCCTCTCTCCTGCCTCCTCTTCTTCCTCTCCACTGCATGCTGGCGCCTGGGGGCAGGGAGCGAGGGCAGCCTCTAGGGTCACTCCCTCCCGGCCCGCCCACCCTTCCTGAATCCAAGGTCTGTGCCCACCCAGCCCCCACACTGACCTGGGAGGGCTCGACTGGCTCCCAGAAGGTCAGGCAGGCACAGTAATGCCGCTCAGAATTGATGTCAGTGAGAACAGCGATGAAGAAGGTCGGTGGGTTCCGCTCAGGGCACAGCTGCCACCCACTCGGCTGGCAGAACTGGAAAGGAGGGAGGAATTCGAGAGCCACTGGCCCCCCCCCCCCATTGACAAGCCCCAGACGTCACCTGGCAGCTGCAGGTGCTGGGGGCCTGTTGCTCATCTCTAAAATGGGGGCAGCAGCAGCTGCGCTTTCTTACCTCTCTGGGGACTCAGGGCTGTGTAAAGAGGACAGTCTCCAGAGTGGCCCAAAAGACAGGCCTCATGCTGGCAAGGATGCCAGGAAAGGCAATGGGGCAGGAACAGAGCCCTGCCTGCCTGACCTGAGCCCTGGCAGAGCCTGCCCAGACCCTTGTCCTTGCCCCGGTTCAGAGGCCTCCTCTGTAGCTCTGGGCCCAGGCTAGCACCCAGCCTTCGGGGCCTGCTGACTGAGGCCTCCCAGGGAAACTGGCCTGGAGCCTCTGTGCTGGGTGCCAAGGTCCTCACAGCCAGGCCATATGCCACGGTAGGCAGGGAAGGGGGAGGTAGGGGCCTCCCAGCCCCCAGTACTTCATAGCTCTGTCTCGGCAGAGTCCCCCTCTACCCCTGTACCCCACTCCCAACTCACCAGCTCAATTCCTTGAGGAAACGGGTTATCCTCCCAGTCTTTCTCTGGGAAACGCTGCAGGATCTGCCCATGGCCTTCCCCACTCCCTGTGGGCACAAGAGGCCAGCAATCAGAGGCGGGGATCCCACTCAAGGGTCGCAATGCCTTGACCTGTCATTCTTTCTCTGCTACCAGGGGATGCTGGCACTGGGGCTAATACAGGGGCAGAGGAAGGCCACAGAAAGGGGAATGTGCTATGAGAGGGCCTAACAGTAAGTACTTCTGGGTCCCCTGCTGCACCCCATGGGCTGAATCCAGAGGGTAGTGCCTGCCCTCTGGGAGCTCCTAAGCTAATGCAAACAAATGGACAAACAAGTTAGAGACAATAGAAATAGGAGCTTTATATAGCGCCTGCTATGTGCCAGGCACTGCACTCGGTACTTTACGATTTTCTCTTCATTTGAGCTTCACAACAACCCTGTGAGGGAGGCAGTTATATTCCCATTTTACAGATGAGCAAACTGAAGTGAAGAATCTGAAGAAGGGTGGGGATGGGGAAAGGCTTCCTGGACAGGTAGGATTTTAGCTAAGATCTGAAGGAGGCCAGGAAGCAGAAATGAGGAGATGAGGGTAGCCCAAGAAAATGCCAGGAGCCAAGAGATGGACAGCTAGCGTCACTGGGCTGAGGAATACATGTGTCCATGGTGGGGACAGTGATGTCAGAAGTCTGGAAAAGGAGGAGGGGTCCAAAGAGCCTTGAATGAACTCCAAGCAGAAGATTTGCACCACTGGGGTTTACTGTGGGAGAGTGGAGTGTGGGACATGGGCGGTGGTCCTGAACTCCAGGAAAACCACTAAACGGGGGCTGAATAGAGAATGGATCAGAGGAGGGAGAGGTGGAAAGGAGGCCCTGGGCCAGCATGACTCCACAGAATTAAGAATGTGAGGAAGAGGGGAAGGCTTGGGGGGGGGGGGGGAGTAACAAATTCTGTTCTGGACACACTGTGTTTATCACATGGCACCAGTTCAGATTGCCCAAAAGGCAGCTGGAGATCGGGACGGGAAACAGCTGGACTCCCCAAAGGAGCCTCTCTTCAGGCCTCACTCCTGCCACACCTTAGTCCTCACGAGGCTTCCAGAGCTCAGCTGAGATGCCAGTCTCAGCCCTGGGCACCATGCCTCAGCCTTCCCACCCCAGAGTGCAGGAGGCAAGCAGCCCCACCTCTCCTGGGCCCTGGCGGCTCCTAAACCCACAATTTCACCCAAAATAGCCCCGTGTGGAGGCAGGAGGCCAAAAGGCACCCACCCTCCAGCTGCCCAAGGACATTAAGAGAAAGAAGAGGTGAGAAAAACCTGATTCCTGTTCCATTTCTATTCCATGTGGGCATTTACTAAGGGCCTGCCATCCACACGTCCTCAGGGGATGCCTGAGAAGCTTCCTAGCTTGGCCTCTCCCTGCCTCAGCCATAGACAGGCCCAAGGGAAGAGGGAACCCCCCCCCCCAATCTCCTTCTTCAACCTTTGACTAGTTACAGCTGTGGCATCCCCCAGCTCAAGGCTTGGCCCGAATTCGCCCGGTGGCGGCTATCCCCAACACCAGGGCTCTGCAGCAGGCATGAGAGGCTGGGGAAGCGTTCACATCTCCAGCTGTCCACATACATCGGCCCCTCTGTCCCTCCCCGCTCTCTAGCCAGAGGGACCTGGCTCATCTTTTGCCCTGGAATGAGGCTGCCCCACACCAAGGCTTTGTAGTGAAAGGGCAGGCAGAGGGGAGCCTGGCAAGTGCCACCAGAGGGCCACTGTGTGGTCAGGTCATTCTGAACCCAAGCTCAGGATCTTCCCATCCCCAATCTCCTTTCTGGAGAACTCCGACACCTCCGAGGAAGTTAATCCCGAAGTCCAGTGTGCCAGTGACTTAGAAGAAGGAGTGAGCTGTCTGCAGCTGGACCGGCCCTTGGAGCTCATCTGCCTCCCTCCCCACCGCCCCCCAATGGATCATACTCTCTTCTCTCCCTTCCCAGCTGTCCAGCCGGGGGTGAGGGAGGCTCTCCAGTACCACTCTCCTCCACTCCCACCATGGGCCTACGCAGCCCTGAAACACAGGCCCATTCACTGGCTGCCCCAGCAAGGCTGGGAAGAGGCCCAAAGGGTGGGATTTTCTACCTGAAGATTCTCCTCAAGTACATGTGGGTCCCAGAAGCTAGGGTCAGGCCCAGGCAGAAAAGGTGGGAGGCCAGCCCCAGCCTCAGCTCAGGAGGGAGCCCCTGGCTGGCCGGCCAGCACGCTTACTCTCCGGTCCTCAGGGATGGTTATCCCCCGCCCCAAGAAGGCGACCAGAAACCAGTGCATGCCCCAAGTCACAAAGAGGGAGAAGGGCAGAGCCCAGGCACCCACCACCATGCCCCTCACACCCCTGGGCTCAGAACAGCCCTAAGCTGACTCAAGGGGCCCGCAGATTCCCCTGGTGGGGAAGAAAGCCAAAAGGATGGCCAAGAGGCTGAGGGGATCAAAAGCCTGGGCTGGTCTGAAGGCCAGCAGAGAACAGACAAGGCTCCCCCCAAGAAGAGAGCAGAGACACAAATACTCTCAAGAGTCTCTAAGAGATGCCACTTCTGGGAAATGTGGCCGAGCAAGCAGAAATCCCCTCCTTGGCCCCGCCTAAAGAATGAGGGAGGAGTCTGGGGCCCCCACTTTGATGGACCAGGCCCAGGCTGACCCCATCATTCGAGAAAGCCCCAGCACACGGCATCAGCAGGGAAGTCACCCCTAATCTTGGTAAAAGGGAACAGGCCATTTTAGCCCAACATTCTCTTGTTCTCCAAGAGCCCCCCAGGAAGGATGGGAGACTAGAAACAAGACCAAAAAGCCCACCACGAGAAAGGGGCAATGGACTCCGAAAACCTATATTCAAATCCAGCCTCAGACACTTACTAGCTGGGTAACCCCAGACAAGTCACTTAACTTCCGTCTGTCCTGGTTTCCTCATCTGTAAAACGGGGACAGGTTGTGGAAGGGCTCAAATGCGAGGATGTATGTAAAGCATTCCAGTCCTGCCTCTCAGACAACCCCCACAGACCACAAACGAGGGGCTGCCGCTGGGCAACTCCTCAGGGCAGACTCCCCTCTCTGCCGATGAAGTCACAGGGCCTGAGTGTCACCACCAGGCGGCCCTGGGGCAGACGGAGCCAGTGTGGCTGGCACACCCCGGCCCTCCAGGTGCCCAGGCCACTCTCGTTGCCTGGCTGGGGAGGGCAAGGAGAGGGCCCAGAGCCACAGTGCCAAGGGCTGTGACTATATAAGGGCTGTAAGGGCTTCAGGAGGCTGCTCACCAAACCTCAGCTTCCTGCTCCCCTCTTCCTCCTCTGTCTCACCATGAACAGCCCCAGAGGGGGCGGGGGACAACAGTCCTTGACTCCCACACAAGGGCCCCTGATCCTGCTCTTGTTGCTCAGCTGTGACCCTATGGACCATCGCACACCATGGCAGTCTACAGACTTTTCTTGGTAGACACACTGCAGGGGCTTGCCATTTTTTCTCCAGCTCATTTTACAGGGTTAAGTGACTTGCCCAGGGCCACAAAGCTAGTGTCTAAGGCTAAATTTGAACTCAGATCTTCCTGACTCCAGGCCTTATCCATCGTATCTGCTTCTATCCTTGATGGGGTAGGGTACAACGACTAGCCAAAGTGCCTTTCCCAAAGGCACACATGAACAGGGGAGCCAGGGTAGAGGGGAATCGCCAGGGTGACCCTCCCAGGGCCCCGGCAGCTCTCTGACCACAGACTAGATTCCTCGTCCCATCCCACCCTATGGCTCCAGAGAAGGAAGGAGGCCCAAGAGCCCAGGCAGGTGTCACCGATGCTCTCAACAGCACCCTGGGCTGGAGTCATGAGGAGCCAAGGGCCCTGAGCCAGTCAGCAGAGGCTCCTCAAGTCTTGGTTTGATGGCATTTTCTTGGGGATCCTCTCTAGGTTCTGCTTGATATAAGCCAAGACATCTTAATAATCGCCAAACAGCTGAGTCTGTGCCAGTCCCTCACCTGACCCTTACCAGAAGCCTGAGAGCTGGACGCTCTCAATCTCCCCAGATGAGCAGTGACTTGCCCAGGGTCACTCAGCCACAGTGGAACTCAGGACTTCCTGACTCTGGGACCATGCTGTCTGGGGAAACAGGTTTCCCTTCCCCCAGGGGAATTCTGCTCAGGCAGGAGCTGGGCTCGATCCTGGGGTTCTGTAATTTGTCCTTCAGGCCATCTAGAGCACAGCTTCATCCCACCC
Source organism: Gracilinanus agilis (assembly GCF_016433145.1). Lineage (NCBI taxonomy): Eukaryota > Metazoa > Chordata > Mammalia > Didelphimorphia > Didelphidae > Gracilinanus > Gracilinanus agilis. Next base: position 306,285,602 of record NC_058134.1, read on the forward strand.
TGACCCACAAATCCAGCGAGCCCTCTGTCCTCTCCCATGGTTGCCCTTGCACACCATCCTTGTGCCAGGGGATCCCAAGGACTGTCCCAGGGACTCCTCTCTTACTCTTCAGGGAGCCCCCATGGGCATCTTTAAGCAGATCCATCCAGGCCCACTCTGGCCCTGCCCTTCTGTCCTACGTCACATCTCGACCTCAATGCGTCTGCATGGGCCTGGACTACAACACTTCCCCTCACCCAAAGGCCCCACCATCCCCCCAGCCTCCCAGCCTGAAACCTTGGTGGCATCCTGACTGGGCTGGTTAGAAAGCAAGCATTTATCAAGCACCTACTACATTCCAGGCATTGGGCTAAGGGCTGGAGGATGCGAGGAAAAGGCTGCAAGCCAGAGCCTGCCCTCGAGGGCCTTCCAGTCTCACTGGAGAGCTGACCTGCGCCCACTCTGCCCAAAGGAATGCTGGACAGGATGACTGGAGGTAACTAACGATCAGAGGGAAGGCCCGGTGTCAGGGACCCTCTTGCATGCAAACCTCTAATGGCCGGCCTCTTCTGCCTTCACAGCTCTCCACTCATGGGTGCCTCCACCTCCAGGAAGCCTGGCCTCATCCCGTCTTGTTGGGTCCCGTTGACAGCGTCCTCCCACCCAGGCTCCCGCCCAAAGTCTCTGCCCATTCCGAGAATGACTTCCTCAAAGCACAGATCTGACCATCTCATTCTCCAGCCTCGACTTCAGTGCCCGCTACAGCCTCCAGGGCAAAATGGAAACTTGTCTGTTTGGCTGGGGAGGCCCTCACAGTCTGGCGTGGCCCCCTGCAACCTTTCCAGCCTCCCTGAGCTTCCACCCTTCCACATTCTGCCATCTGGCCTCATTGGCATCTCTGCCTCCTCACAGCCCTCCTGTCTCCATGCCAGGCATGCTTGCCTGCTGCTCCCTCCTCACCTCTTCCTTCAAGACATAGATCAAGCCACTTCTTTTAGGAGAATCCCTTCTTGACCCTCCCTCTCAAGACTATGCATCCCCAATGGCCTGGTTTTGACTGACATTCATGGCCCAGGAGCCCCCGTTACCCCTACTCTGGTCCTGCTTCCAGCCCGGTCCTCACCGTCAGCATAAGAGAGGTGGCGCATGGAGAAGAGACCATTCTCACTGAAGAAGGAGAGATGGGAGACCACCCTGACCACTGCAGACCCCAAACCCAAGAGCCTTGGGAAGAACCACACTACCAGGTGACAGCCCAGGGACAGCTCCTTCCTGCAGAGGTTGCAGCCCCCCACAATGACGACCCAGACGAGATGGTTCTGCCAATGCAGCCTCAGTCCTGCCCAGAGGTTCAGCATCAGAAGCAGCCAGGACTGCATCCATGGAAATGGCACCGGGTTGGTGCTGGCCCGGAGGACCAGGGGACCTTTCCGTTGGAGTCATGGCTGAAGTCTTCCCCGTGGGCCATCTCTCCATGCAGCATGGGAGCTCTTGGAGAGCGGAGACCGTCTCTCTGTCTGTGGGTGTCCTTAGTCCTTTGCACAGTGCCTGGCACAGAGTACGTGCCCACTAAGTGCTTCCTTCCTGTCTCGTCTGTACATGCTTGTAGATGGCCATCAGAATCTAAACTCCTTGTCAGGGGGCATGCTTTATTTTTTCTGCTTGGATCCCAGCATGGTGCCTGGCACACAGTGGGTGCTACTTAATGCTCGCCACTTTCCAGTATAGAACCCGTCCTGCATGGGTGATCGTAGGCAGTGGGCACCCACTGGACTCTCTGGGGGACATCTGAAATGGAGATGGCCCAGGTCAGAGAACTATCATGGCTCTAGAACTGGAGAGGACTGTACATTGAGCTCCAACTCTGAGGCCCAGAGCAGTCCAGTGGTTTGCTTGTGGTCCCCCAGAGAAGCTGGAGGTGGCAGAGACACCCAGGCTGGAAGCACCAAAAAGAGCTCCCAGCTCAGGCAGCCCCCAGCCCACCTGCCAGGACCTGCTTGGGGACAGGGGAATGGGGCACCAGGCCCCAAGCCTGCCCCCCAAACCCTCCCTGCCAAGTTGCAGGTATGGCCCCATGATGAAGGTTCTGGTGATGGGACAGTGGAGGTCAGTGGAGGCAGTAGCCACCTGTTTCCTGACTTCCCACACCTTGCCCTGGCCCAGAGCAGCTTCAGAGACAAGCAAGGGAAGGCTCAGGCAGAGCGGGGCCACCAAGGCCGGCAGCACGGCCTTGCAGTAGTTAGGGCCCAGACGGGGAGGGGAGGGAGTTAGATCCATCATGAAAAGGGTCAGAGAAGGCCCCAGAAAGGGAACGTCTCTGGAAGGAGGGAGCAGGGTGGGGTAAAGGGAGGCCAGCTTCCAACAGCTCCTGACTTCTAGGGCAGCCCTAGGGGAGGAAAGAGAATGGGAATGGGCCAAAAGCCAAATCCCACGCAAGAGCTGGCCAGCTCTGGCCCCGCCTGCCCTTCCTCCCCAGCTGGACACTCAGAGCAGAGCCCATCTCCTATGAACGCATCTGAAGCCTGCAAAAGGTCCAGTAGTGCCAATGCCCAACACCTGAGGGCTCAAAAGGGAAACCCCGGGGACTTCTACTTGGCATCAGCCCCTGCAGAATCACAGCATTTCAGCACTCAGCAGGGTCACATAGGCCACTCAGAAGTACCCAGACCTGAACAAGACCCCCTCTTCCAAGTCTCCCACCAAGTGGCCAACAGACCTCCACTGGGGGACCCTTTTCCTTCCTCCAGAAGAAGTCTGTTCTTTTTGGGATGGCCTTAATTATGGGCTTTGGGGGCCTCCTCCCCTTCGCTAAGGAGCCAGATCTCCCCATGCTCACCTCCAGGCCTCTCTTCTCCCAGCCCTAAACAGAACGTGGCACAATCTCAAAGGTTTCCCTCATTGCAGATGCCCTCCTCCAGCCCCTCCTGGTGCCAGGACCCAATCACTGTCCTTCAGACATGAAGTGTCCAGGGCAGAGGACAACAGGATTAGGCCTTGAGCTCTGGCCCTGACCCCTCTCTCCACAGTCTGAGAGGGAGCTGCTGGTTCCAAAGTGGCCATGCCACAGTGAGGTCCCACGATAACAGTGCCTGTGGGCTCACCATTATGCAGGCATCCCTCTGGTGCTGTGCTTGCAGAGGAGATTTTTGGGGAACCCAAGCATGAGGCTATTTACATGTCACTGTACCCAATTCTGCTCATGTGCAGTAAGTGGACTGTCTGGCCTGGGCTCAGAGGGCCCCTGACAAGCAGGTGGTCACTCCTTTCCTCTGGGGCACTGATAAAACCTTGGAAACAACCCAGAGAAGAGGCTAGATCCTGGGATTCTCCTCCTTCCAAGCTGTCCCACCACTGAGGAGAATGCTGGGAGTTTCGGCTCTTCAGCCAACCCATTCTGAACCCTCCAAACTGCCCTGCTGGCCTGCACACATGACCAGGATCCCATGAGAGCCGCCGTCCAATGCCAGGCTAAAATGTAGGCAGCCGACCCTATCTCCGGTCCCTGATCTCCAGGTCTCCAAAGAGAGGCCACTTCCTGCCTCAACTCTACAGCCCCGCTGTCTTTGGAAGTCAAGAATGTGAGGCGCTGGGGCGAGCTTCCCAAGTGGCCCAAGCCCCAGTGCCAGTAGGAGATCAGAATCTGTTTCCCTGTAGCTTGAGCTTTGTCCATTAATTGCTCATCATCCTTTCAAGTCCTGGGCAGATATCATCAAGCACCGGAAGCTTTCCTGCCCCACACCCAGGGGAGGGCTCCTCCACCCCTGCATTATTCTAAAGGACAGTTAGGAGGCCGGCCTCTATGGGTTTCTCAGGAAGGCTTAGCCACACCAGTAAGTCCTCCAGGATCAGGAACAGTGTCCAGTGCATACAACAGGTGGTTACTAAATGGTGAAGTAAGCATCCTTGGACTCCCTCCCTGGCTGGGGTGGGGGTGGGGGTGGGGGAAGGTCTTTTGAAGAGAAATCTCTTCTGTAGCTTGTCAATCAGTGATGGATGTGGTCTGACCTGGCCTCTGTCACCTCCCTCCCTGGGCCAGTCACCTGCAAAGAACTCTGCCCTTTTCCAACACCCACATGGCAGCCCTGCCTGCAGCCAGGAGCCCAAGGGTAGGGGCCCTCTCTCCATCCCACCTCCTAGGCACACCCAGAAAGGAGGGGACCCCGGGGCTCCAGCTCTACCGGAAAGACGCAGCCTGGCTTCCTGCCTGTCTCTGACTCTCACTTCTGCCCGGGCCTCCCGCACAGATTCTAAGAGTCTGGCTCAGTCTTCTCTGCCTCCCCCCACACAGCCGGTCTCCATCCCAAACCATTCCCCTCTGGGGCTCCACCTCTAGCCCCCCTTCTTTCTGGGCCACACTAAGCTTCTCCTAATGGGAAGAGGAAAGGGGGAGAAGCAGTCTCCAGTCATTCTTACTGCCCGCTCCCACTCTCTCTCTCCCCAGGGTGCAGCAGGAGCTGCCCTCCCCCTCCCGGCCCAGGGAGTGTGGATGGTGGCCTGGCTGGTGGCTCTGGGTCCCTCCCCATGGCTTCAACCCGGTGTGGACAGTAGGTGGGTGGGGCAGCTCTGGCCCACTCTGACAGAGAGGACTGCTCCAACCAGTACTGCCATGAGTCACTGGGGTGCGTCCTACCGGGACCCAGGAGAACCAACAGGGCCCGGGGCCCTCCGACACACAGGTGGGGAAGCCACCCTTCCCTTCCCGTCACCTAGCACGTGGATCCGGATATGAAGAGGCCACGTCATAAGCACTCACAGACACACGCCCACAGACACAATCACACAGCCACAGTCACACAGCCACAGCCACACACACACACAGCCACAGTCACACAGCCACACACACACAGAGACACATGCACAGTCTCACACAGTCACACAGACACAGTCACACACACACATGCACAGATGCACAGCCACACACACACAGTCACACAGACAGCCACAGAGACAGCCACACACACAGTCTCACACACACACATGCACAGCCACACACACACAGACACAGACACACAAAGTCACAGACATACACAGCCACACACACACGCACAGATGCACAGACACACATGCACACACCCACGGCCTGGGAAGGATCTGGCCTCTTTAGCTCCTAACAGGGCCAGGCCTCCTTCAGGAAAGTGACAGGCCCTTCTAGGATCCAGCTGCTTCTCCCCTCTGGTCACCATGCCTGAGTACTAGGACAAGGGAAATGCAAACAACTACATCACGATGCTGGCAAGCCCCCAGAGGCAGTGCCAGGCTCTGCTGCCCCTGCAGGCCGGCTGGGGGGCCAAGGCAGAAGAGATCACCCAGCCTGGTGGCCTCTCCAGCTGCTCCATCCCGCCCCAGAGGCCAGGGACCCACCAGAGCCTGGCCACATTGTCCACAGCAGACCCGATGGGGGCAGGGGAGGGCAGGGAGCTGCTGCCCCAACCTGCTCCAGAGAGAGGGTGGAAGCCTGGGTGGGGACAACAGATGTGGCCGAGGAATGTGGTCCAGCTCATCCTGGGGCAGGGTTGAAACCAAGGCCAAGCCATGGGCAGCCAGGGCCGCCTTGGCCTTGGGGGGAGGGCTTAGGAGGTGTGGAAAGCTTTTTTTGCAGCTGGGGAGGTGGAGGCCAGCCCAGAGAGACCCCTGGCGGGCTAGTCTCAAAGCAGGAGGGAGTTCCCGGTGGAAGACATCGCTCCTTAGAAAGAGATTTGCTCATACTGGGAAGCAAGTGTGCTCCCAGTTCCTCTAGGACATAGCAGGATGCGAAACCAACTCCCTCACCCCCATCCCTCCCAAACACAGAAAGCCCAGCCCTTCTCCCCAGGCTCAGCCTCTTTGGCCTAGCAGCACCAGCTGTCTATGCAGCCAGATACTCCATCCATCCAGGAAAAACCCAAGACCTGGTTCTATCTCTGCCCCTGGCCCAATCCATAGCAGTCACAGGGAGAGAGCTCTCTTGGATCTGCCACCTCAGAGCCAGAACTACAGCCCAGGCTTCCAGGGACAGGCACGTTATCTCCCCAGCAGGTGTCTAGAGCTGAGTCCCGGTGCCCCTGCTGCTTCTGCCTAGTCAACAGGCAGAACCTCTGCTTCACCTGAACCCTGGAGACCATGAAGAGACTTGGCCTCTGCCCTCCAGCAGCTTAAGGCCCAGTGGCAGGGGAGACACAAACAGTTCTCACACACACAAGTGAGACCAAATGGGCAGAAAGGGGGAGAGCCCAAGGAGAGGGGCACAGGGACAAGACCCTCATGCCCAAAGTCCACCCGCCAGACTCTGCCCTGGAACAGCACCCCTTCACACTCCCAGGCCCCTTCCAAACAACATGGCGGCTCTCAGGGGCCCTAATGTTGGGCCCTGAGTCTCTTTTCTTTCCTACCAATGCCGATGGGCTGACCATCTCAGTGGTTAGCCCAGAGACTCTAGCCAAGCCTGCGGTCTTGTGTGGGCACAGACTATCCTCTAACTTCAGTCAGTGCATTTGCAAATTCAGGAGTGAGGATGGTTCTGTGCTCTTCTTCCCACCCAAGCCCACATCTGTCTGAGGGAAGTAAGTAGCAGCAGGTCTCTCCAAGCTGGCCACTCTGCCATCAGCGTTCAGTGCCATGGTGAGTTCCCCAGGAAGGAGGGGGAAGGTGAGGAGCGAAGCCAAGGAGCAAGGTGTCCACACAGCAGGTTCTAGAAACTCGAGGAGGAAGCCTGGCCTGACAGCCGGCCGGATGGCTACCAACCACCTCCCATTTTAATGGCATGTCCCCCTTCCTTTGCACTCCTGGGCCAGGGGCACAGCATCCCAGCCACAACCAGCTTCTTGCCCAAATGATCTCCTCTCTTCCACAAGCCTTGCTGCTCCGTGAATCCTGCTGCCCCTCTGCCTCCTCCTCTCCACGTTCCTGGCTCCCGGCAGTTCCACCTGCCCAGGACCTGAGGTCTTGCTAAGTTCAGCCCCAGTTCGACTGCATCCAACCAACACCAGCTTTCCTCGGATCCTCCCCCCACCCCTTTCTTTGCCCTCTGCCTAGGCTTTCAAGGATGAAGTCAAGACCCACTTTCTCTGGGAAAACTTCCCAGGATGCTCCAACTTGCATACTTGTCTCGGCCCTCCTGTAGCCCTTTCGGTCAATGCCAAATGAAGGCCAAGGCCCACCTCATCCTCCTGGGATCTTCCTGGCCTCCAGGACCCCAACTGTCATTCACAGGTGAGGGAGGGCAGCAAGGAGACAAAACATTCACCCAAGGTCACACGACAAGAAGGGGAAAACACCATGTTCGAAACCCAACCCTCCAACTCCAAGCCATCACCTTGGGCAGTCCGAGCTCCTTGTGGGCAGGCGTCCCCTTGCCTTGTCTTCCCCCGAGTGCCATTTTGAGCCCCTCATTCAGACTAACTGCATGCCACTCTCCTCCAAATCCCATCTGGGAAGCCACTCTGGACTGCCTGCCTGCCGGATGCCACCAGGCCTGGGAATCCTTAGTGGCTGCCTCCCCCACCCCACCCCACCCCACGAATGACCTTGTATATACTTTTAATGTAGCTTATATTCATTTATGTGGGGGCACGCTGTCCCCCACCCCCCACCCAGCCTCCTTTATGACAAAAGCTGCGGCATCTCTCTCTTTGCCACCCATCACCAGCATGGTGGAACAGAGTTCAAGTCCTGCCCCTGCCACCCTGGCTGTGCACACACACTGGCAGTGGGCGGTTCCCCTTCCAGAGGGAGTTTCCCAAACCAAAGCAAAAAAGGGTCTGGTCCCTGTCCTTCCCAGCACCTGGCACCTACTGTACCCTCAGAAAGGCTTCCTGGGTGACAAGGGCTAGGCGCTGACTGACTACCTGCCCAGGGAAGTTTTGCCAGCCCTGGGGACACCACCGGCCACTGGTCTGGGGGTGCATGGCACCCTGGAGCTGAGGGGGCAGAGTATATATGGTTTAGGGGCACAAGGTGACATCTGCAGCTGAGGAGGCAGAGAAGCTAATTCAGGGGTTCAGGATGACATCTGCAGCTGAAAGGACAGAGCAGCTGGTCTTGGGGTACAAGCTGACACCTACAGCTGAAAAAAAGGGTAAAGTATTTGGCTTTGGGGCATGGGTGACATCTGCAGCTGAGGGAGTTGGGCAGCTGGTTTGGGGTATAAAGATGACATCTGCAGCTGAAGGGTACAGAGGAGCTGGCTTGAGGCTGCGGGGTGACATCTGCAGCTAAGGGGGTCAGAAAAGCTGGTTTGGGGGCGGCACACATGATCTGATCAGCAGTGTCTGGGGATACAGAGTGCCCTGGTCAGCGGGTCTGGGGACACAGGGTGCCCTGGTTAGCAGTGTTTGGGGGTGCAGAGAGCCTTGATCAGCAGGTCTGGGAGTGCAGGATGCCCTGACTAGAAGGTATGGGGGTGCAAGGTATCCTAGACAGCAGGTGTGAGAGTGCAGGGTGCCCTGCTTAGTAGGTATATGAGTGCAGGGTGCTGAAGGCAGCAGATTTGGGGGTGCAGAGTGCTCTGATCAGCAGTGTTTGGGGGCATAGGGTGCCCTAGGCAACAGGTTTAGGGGAACAGGGTGCCCTAGTCAGCAGGTTTGGAGATGTAGGCTGCCTTGATCAGCTGGTTTGGGGGTGCAGAGTTCTATATATAGTAGTTTCAATGGTGCAGGGTACCCTAGGTAGCATGTTTGGGGGGCAGGGTGCCCTAGGCAGCAGATTTGGGGGTGCAGGGTGCCCTGAGCAGCAGGTCTACGGGCACAAGGCACTCCAAACAGTAGTGTTTGGGGGCGCTGGGTGCACCAGGAAGCAGATTTTGAGGCACAAAGTTCCCTGATCAGCAGGTTTTGGGGTGCAGAGTGCCCTAGGCAGCAGGTCTGGCGGTGCAGGGTGCCCTGGTCAGCTGCTCAGGGTGACACCTCCATTGGGGCGCAGGATGGGAGACAAGAGGGGCCTGAATGCTGCGCTCAGCAGTCCCTTCCTCCCCCCCCTCCACCCCCCGCCCGGGCCCCCACTCACTCACCAGCGCGCGGCCCGGGCCCG
>NC_058134.1:306299570-306317605 GCF_016433145.1 Gracilinanus agilis
CCCCGCTCCCCTTCCCCGCCCACGCCTTCCTCAGCCTCACCTCCCACTGGGGCAAGTACTGAGTTCCCAACCCCAGTCTCTGCTCATCCGGACTTCCTGCCGGTGCAGGGATCGTAGGCCCTCTGGACCCGGGCTTCCCCGTCACCCGACTTCACTCTGCCCTTCTTGGCTCTCATAACCTGTCCCTCCTTGCACCATTCCCCCTTCCTGGGTTTTGACCGCCACCTGCCACCGGGCTTAGGATCCTCCCGCCTTAGACCCCCTCCCCTTCCTAGCTTTAACCCCTCCTGGGCTTGGACTTAGACCCCCTCCCACACACACCAAAACTCAGACCTTGTGATGGAGGTGGGTTCACCCGATCACCCCCGTAACCCAAGCAAGGGGGAACAAGCTTGTTCAAAGACCCAAAAGGGCCAGTGACCAGAACATAGGATTCCTCAGGGGGCTGGTGTGAAGTGAGCTTGGATAGTTACTCTGCCCTGGGCTACTGGTCCCCTCTCACCCCTTCTCCTTTTGTCCCTTTCACTAATTCAGCAATTCGGCAAACTTTCCTGGAGTAACGACTGACATCGATTTTGTGGTGCCCGCAAACACTGCAGTCTCTTCAGTGAAAGCCAGGGCCTCTCAGAAGAGACCTACCAATCCATGAAGACCTGCTGCCCAGATTCTGTCAGGGAGGTGGACCCAGAGCCCACTGAATTGGTGCATCTCCCATAGTTTTAGAAGACAGGAAGACCTGAGTTCCAATCTGAACTCAGACACTTACTATCTAGTGTGACCCTAGATAAGTTATTTAACCTTGCTTGCCTCGGTTTCTTCGTCTGTAAAATGGGAATCACCCAGGGTTGTTGTGAGGATCAAATTAGATAGTAATTGTAAAGTGCTTAAGGCACAGTGCTTAGCATGTAGTAAATGCTATATAAATGTTAACTATTATTGTCATTATTATTATATCTATGCAGATAATTCTCAGATCTGTTTATCTTATGGCCATCTTAAACTGGATATCCCAAAGACATCTCATACTCAATATGTCCAAAATAGAATGCATCCTGTTTTTTCCAGAATATTCCTCTTTTCTGAACATCTGTATTATTGGTTTTTTTTTTTTTTTAAATCCTTACCTTCCGTTTTGGAGTCAATACTGTGAATTGGCTCCAAGGCAGTAGAGTGGTGAGGGCTAGGCAATGGGTTAAGTGACTTGCCCAAGGTCACATAGCTGGGAAGTGTCTGAGGCCAGATTTGAACCTAGGACCTCCCCATCTCTAGGCCTGGCTCTCCATCCACTGAGCCACCCAGCTGCCCCCCCCCCCATCTCTGCCCACAATATCTCTTGTGTCAATTCTACCTTTGTATAAAGTATATCTCATGAATACACCCCCTTCTCTCCTCTCACCCTGCCCCTACCCTGGGACAGGCCCTTCTCAGTCATCTCTTCCTGGTCTTCTGCAATAGCCAGTAGTGGGTCTTCATGCTTTGAGTTTCTCCCCACTCCAGTCCATCCCCCCCACAGTCGTCTGAGATTGGGAGGGAACTGTGAGATCAAATGTCATACTATCTCTCTGAAAAGGGCTTTGCAGACCATAAAGCATCTTATGAACACTGGTCATTTGTGCTAATAAAGCATGTGATCCTTACCACATGACCAGTTTGTCTAATTCAAATCATACATTTCCCAGTTGGCATCCTTGACTCTGGTCCTTCTCCAGGGCTCCTTATTTCTTTAGTGTCTAGGCATGCGTCAGCAACTACCTCTTGGGCATTTCTAGCTGGATACCCCAAAGACATCTCAAATTCAACAGGTTCAAAAAAGATTTCATTGAAATCCCTCCCAAACCTCCTCTTCCTGATTTTCCTGTGACCACTGAGGGCAACACCCCACCCTCCCGGTCCCCCAGGGCTCCCGAGCTCAGAGTCAGCCTCGACTTCTCTTCATTCTTTCCCACTCACCTTATGCAATCTGGGGCCAATTCTTGCCCATTACGTCACTTGTATCCATGCCCTTCCCTCTACTCATGCAGACGCCACCCCAGGTCAAGCCCTCATCACCTCTTGTCTGCATCATTTCACCCACCTCCTAATTAGCCTCTCTCCTCTCCAGTCCATTGCCCACATGCCAAAAATGCATCCCTAATGCTCAATCCCCTCCTCTGTAAAGCCTCGTGGCTCCCTCTTACTTCTAGAGTCAGACACAAACGTCTCTGTCTTTTAAGTCTTTCACAACCGGATTCCAACCACTGGTCTCAGTGACTCCTCTTCCCATACTCTGCGGCCCAACCAGGCTCCTCACACCTGAAGCTCCGTCTTCCAGCCTCTGCAGAGCCGTCTCTCGGGCCAGAAATGTACTCTGCTCGGCTCTACCCCTTGGATTTCCAGCTTCCTTCAAAACTCAGCCCAAATGCCACCTTCTGCCGGTGTCCCTTCTGTCCCCTCGCTAAAGAAAGCCCCTGTAGTAATGTTGCAGTTGCACTGAAATGTCTCTTTTAACAACGTGTCCACTTTATAAACATTGTTCATCAGTGACGATTCGATAGACGTTACCAGTGTGCTTGTTTTTGTATACACTGTTTATGCACACGTCTATTTTGTGTACATTGTTCCATTTGTATTCATTCCTGTCATTGATAGAAAGAGGATCGAGAGGGCAGGGGCCTGTTCATTCTTGTTCTTGTGAGCCCAATGCCGGGAATCTAGTAGGTGCTTAATAAGTGCTTATTGTATGATTGCCTGGTTATTTTGTTATATTGTGTGCAGCAGCTCTCGATGCTCTCCTGCAGAGACTCGGTCTTCGCTCTTCGCTCTTCAGAGACTCAATGTTCTGTGACTCATAACAATACAGTGATGGCGCTGGGATGCTGTATTGGTTTGAATGGTCTGAGGAAGAAATTGAGGGTCATCAAGAAGCGTTTCTAATGTGCTAATATTAGGCAGTTCAGCCCGCTGGCAGAGCCCTCTGCTTAATGGTGGGTCTGAGGCTTTGGCCTTCGGCGATGTCTGGCCTTGATTCCTGCACACAGCCGTATCCCACGTGCACATAACATTGGAACCTCCGTCTCTCTGTCAATGTGCCCATAGACAAACTCTTCTAATTTCCCATCCTCCTTTGGACCAAAGCTATACCTCATCCACTTGCGAAGTTTGCAAAGCCCCTTTTTGTTGGTGGTCATGTCCAACTCTTTGTGAGTACGTTTGGGATTTTCTTGGCAGACATACCAGAGTGGTTTGCCCTTTCTTTCTCCAGTTCATTTTACAGATGAAGAAACTGAGGCAAATAGGGTAACGTGACTCTTTCGAGGTCATACAGTTAATAAGTGTCCAAGCCCAGATTTGAACTCACGAATGCGAGTCTTTCTGACTCTAAACCTGGTGCTCTATCCCCCATGTCACCCAGATTCCCAAAGCCCTTTACAAATGTTAACTCTTTTGATCTTCACAACAAACCTTTGAGGCAAGTACTCTTGTAGTCATTTTACAGGTGGAAAAACTGAGACACAGAGAGATTAAGTCACTTGCCCAGGATCTCATAGCTTGTAAGTGTTTGAGGCTGGATTTGAACTCAGGTCCGCCTAACTTTGGGGCCAGTTCTGTAAGTGTCTGACTTCCTAGCTGACTGTTCTGGATCTTCTCCAAGACAGAAGCAACCACTTTGCCAAGAGTATTTCACCCGGTTTGATGTGTCGCCTGATTTTAATGACGAACAAGGTTCTGTTGTAGCTTTCAAGGAATCTGACATCATTTTAACGTATGCACAGGAGACATTTTATTAGAAAAGAACCTTTCAGAGGTATTGTGATTTCCCAGCTCAAGGGCTTTTAAAATAGCCAATAAACAAAAAGCATTGTGGATTCTTGCATTCTCTACGTCTTTCAGTCATTAACGTGATGGCAAAGATGTGGTCAATTCTGGAATACTCCTTGAGAAATCCTGCTTATTCCCTTCTGGGACTCCCATCAAAGATGCCCACGAGGCATACATAGAGCATTTATATGTAAGGGAGAGAGTTCTCGGTTCCACTTCAGTTGATGTAGTCACAGATGACCTTCTCTGTCTTACTTAAATCAATTTATACAAGAGTCAAAAAATATCACCAGTGATGTCATTTTGGTCTTCTTCAAGTATGAAGGACAACATCCAACCAAGTAGTAGTATGGACTACTTCCTTCGACCTAATCTAGTGGTAGTATGAACTACTTCTGTTTCTTTTACAGACTGAAGGGAGGAAGTAGCTCTAAGGAGCTGGCCTGGGCAATCAAGACTCACCTAAGGAGAAGAGCAAACCCTGGGAGCCTCACTAAAAGACCTAACAACAGGGAAGCTGTATAAAGAATACAAGCGGTACCAGGGGTTGTAAATTGCCTTTGCCTTTTGTGTATGCTACATCTGTGCCTCATAACCATTGTACTCTAAGTTTGACCCCACTCTTCCCAAGGATTCATAGGGGGAGGTTTTGTACCTACTTTTCCACCCTAGCAAATGACTTTCCTGAGATCTGGTTAAGTCTATGGATTGATTATGAACATGAAGCACCCTGATGGGGGCTCATGAGCTATAGTGGGAAGAGTAACCACTCATATGATTTTACCTTGAATACAGCTGTGGTTTGGGGGTGCAACCTACAAATGTGAAGGCAAGTTGGGAGAGTGCCTCAGAGGGGATATTACATTTTTAAAAGCATATATAAATTGGAAAATAAACATCAGACAGCGTTGCTGGTTTTCTTGGCCACTTTTTAAAAATTAATAAGGTCTGAGATTTTTTTTCTCATCCTTCAGATACCTTGAGAATGGATGCTTCCAGCTTTGATCTACTCTCGACGTATTCTTGGTCTTGTCCAGTTGCTTTTCCCAGCTCTCCCTCTCTTCTCTGTAGTGCCATTTTCTTGTTAATGTCACATATAGGATTGTGCTGGCATGCCCTCTTGGTCCAGGATGAGATGGATCCAAGATGTCTATAATGGGAGTGGAAAGGAGTTGAAAAGATTTTTCTAATCCTAAATGAGATAATAGAAAGAGGTCAAGACGAGCTTAGCGAGCCAGAAACAGAATCGTCCTGAAGGCAGACAAACAGCTGAAGGCTTCTCCAACTAGGGGGCTCAACACCGCCAGTTGGGCTTGAGCTAAAGGAGCTCAGAGAGACCCTCTTCCTCTATAGGACCAAAAACTGCATCACTACTAAAAGCCAGCAGAGGGCAGCAGAGAGCAATGGCTCTACCCAGGCACACATCAGCACAGGATCCCCATCAATGGAGAAAGTAGTCCACTTAATGGCATTTCACCATTGGAGAAACAAGCAGGAGTGTCAGAGACATGGGTTGCCCCAGCCACATGCATCCTCTGGCCGCCTTTGTTTCTGCATGTACCCATTTTCCCACCAGCCTCTTAATATGCCAAGGAAGCTTTCTTGTTCCTTATTTTGCTGTTCTAACTAATGAAATATACTGCTTTGACTTGTGCCATTAAGAGACAAATCAGCAGGGGGGCAGCTGGGTGGCTCAGTGGCTAGAGAGCCAGACCTAGAGGCCCTGGGTTCAAATCTGGCCTCAGACACTTCCTAGTTGTATGACTCTGGGCAAGTCACTGAACCCACATTGGCTAGCCCTTCCCACTCTTCCGCTTTGGAGCCAATACACAGTGTCGACTCCAAGATGGAAGGTCAGGGTTTAAAAAAGAGAGAGAAAGAAATCAGCAGTGATTTGGAATAAATAACATGCCTCAGACCTAGACTAGTTTCCCAGGCCCCCATGTGCAGGAACCCCTGGGTACCATAGCAGAGGCCCTGAACAGTGATAATATGATGTAAGGCCGGAAAGGTAAATCACACTCATATTGTGGAGGTCACTTGACACCAGGCTGAGGTGTTTTATATTACATTCGAGGCAATAGGGAGTTGCAAAAGATTTTTGATGAGGGGAGTCACAAAATTAGAACTGTGCTGTGGGAAGCAGATACTGGTAGCTGCGTGGAAGATGACATGTAGAAGGGAGAAACCGGAAGCAAGAGTGAGAGGTGAACACAAGTGGGAGTCACGTGACTAGAGGGAACAGTACAATAATTGGGAAAGATGTAAAGATTTGACAACTGATTGGATTTGGGACTGGATGGAGAAGCGAGGATGGTTGTGCCCAGGTGACTGGGAAATGGTGATGCCTCTACCAGAAACGGGAATATTTGGAAGTGGGATGGAGTCAGGGAGAAAGATGATGGGGTCTACTTGGAAAGTTTGGGGACTTGAGATGTCCTCTAAGACACAGAGGAGGAGATGTCCAAGAGGAAGTCATGAATGCCAAATCTAATGGTTGTTTCCCAGTCTTCATCCTTCTTGACCTCTGTGTAGCTTTTAACACTGCTGCCTATTCCCTTCTTTTGTGTGTTCCCCTCCCTCAGCATTTAGGATCAGATTCTTTAACTTTCAGGATGACATTCTTTTTTAGAAAAAATTATAGAGGCAGCTAGGTGGATCAATGGATTGAGAGCCAGGTCTAGAGATGGGAGGTCCTGGGTTCAAATTTGGCCTCAGACAGTTCCTAGCTGGGTCATCCTGAACAGGTCATCTAATCCCCATTGTCCAGCCCTTACTATTCTCTCACTTTGGAATCAATACTCAGTATTGATTCTAAGGCAGAGGGTAAGGGTTTAAAAAATTATAATTAGAACTGTTTCTTGATGTCTTGTGGAGTCATTGGCTTCTAGCTGCCAAATTCTTAATTTTAAGAAATTCTTTTCTTCAGTGAATTTTTGTACTTCTTCTTCTTTTCTTTTTTAAAGCCTAATCTTCCATCTTAGTATCAACTTTAAGATAGGAGAGTGGCAAGGGCTAGGCCACTTGATGGTGAACCTTTTAGAGACCAAGTACCCAAACTGCAACCCTCACACCTTACCCCAGACAGGAGAGGGAGGAAGAGCTCCCACTGGGCTGCTGGGCAGAGGGGTGGGTCATGTGAGAAATATTCTCAAGGGCATGGAGAGCGGGAAGGGAGCAGCCCCCTCTGGTATGCATGCCACAGGTCCACCAACATGGGGCTAGGTAATTGAGGTTAAGTGACTTGCCAGGGGGACACGGTTAGGAAGTATCTAAAACCAGATTAGAAACCAGGTCCTCCTGACTCCAGGCCTGATACTCTAACCACTCTGCTACTTAGCTGTCCCTGTTTCACTTTTTCCATTTAGTCAATTCTTTTTTTTAAACCCTTACCTTCCATCTTAAAATCAATACTGTTTATTGGTTCTAAGGCAGAAGAATGATAAGAGCTGGGCAGTGGGGTTTAAGAGACTTGCCTTGGGTCACACAGCTAGGCACTATCTGAGGCCACATTTGAACCCAGCACCTCCCCTCTTTGGGCCTGGCTCTCAATCTACTGAAGTCACCCAGCTGCCCCTAGTCAATTCTTTTTAAAGAAGTTTTTCTTTTTAGTGAATTTTAAAAATATTTTTTCATTTGGCCAATTTTGATTTTTTAAGACATTCTCTTCAGTAGATTATGGTACTTCTTTTACCATTTGGCATATTCTATTTTTAAGGTATTATTTTCTTCAGTATTTCTGATGCCTCCTTTACAAAGTTTTTAGAATGTTTTTCTTACATCACTTTAATTTCTTTCCCCAATTTTCCCTCTACCTCTCTTATTTGATTTTTAAATTCCTTTTTGAGCTCTTCTAGGAATTCTTTTTGGACCTGAAACCAATTCACATTTTTTTTTCAGGCTTTGGATGTGGCAGTTTTTACTTTGTTGTGTTCTTCTGAGTTTGTTTCTTGAGTTTCCCTGTCATCATGGTGTCTTTTTATGGTCAGGTTCTTTTTTTTTCTTGTTGTTTGCTCATTTCCCAGCCTATTTCTTGACTTTTAACTTTATGTTAAAGTTGGACTCTGCTACACTCAGGGCAGAGGGGGCACTGTCCCACACTTTAGGTTTTTCCTGCTGTTGTTTTCAGAGCTAATTTTGGGAGGGTTTATAAGTTTTTAGTTCTTCCAAGGTGGTATAATCTAAAGAGGTGTGGTCACTGCTTTCTTGGCCTGTGTGCTGGTGTGTTAGTGCTCTTTTTCACCCTGGGACTGTGACCCAGATCCATGTATGGACAATGCAACCAAGTCCTGCACCCATTGCCAACAAATGGTCCCCCATGATCTCCTTTGGACCAGTCATCTCACCCCCTCACTATCTATGAGCTGAGAGCTCTGGAAGCTGCACTGTGAGTCAGTTACCCTCAAATCATGCTGCTGCTTGCCAGTGTGCCCTGGCCTGGATTGACCTCTATTCTCACCCCAGTGAGACAAACCTTTCCTGCCAATTTTCTAAGTTGTCTTGGGAAGGAAAATCCCATCCTTTTTTTGCTTGCTCTGTCACTCTAGACTTTGTTTTGAGACATTATTTTAAAGTGATTTGGAGGGGAATTTGGGAGAGTCCAGGCAAATCTCTGCCTTTATTCCACCATCTTGGCTCTGCCCTCAGGAGCACATTCTTTTCTGGTTTTCCCCATGTCTGACCACTTCTATTACTGATTACTCCTAGTAATCTTTCCATTGCTTTATCATCATATCCCCTAAGCATGAATGGGAAGGAAAGAAGCATTTATTAAGCACCTGCCAAAACTGTCTTCCTAGGGCACGTCTGACCTGCTTAATGTTAGTCCCCTGCTTAAGAAGCTCCTGTGGCTCCCTCTTGCCATCCTAGCTTTAGGCTACCTCTCCATACTTATTTTACACTAATTCCTCTTTCTGTCCCCCTGGTTGTTTTTGTACAGACATTCACCCTCCTGTCCCCACGGTTTGCCCAAGCTATTTCATGGGACCACTGGGTTCTCCTCATTCTTACATCTCTACCTTTCAGAATTCTTTACTTCCATATAAGGCTCAGCTTAAGTCCCCCCTGCTTCAGGGTACCTATTCTCATCAACCCAATGTCCTGATTTACCGTGTAGGTAGCTAGGTGACACTGCAGTGGATAGAGTACTGGGGTTGGAATCTGGAAGGCATCTAGCCTCAGTTATTTACTAATTATGCTATGTAGGAAGTCACTTACCCTGTCAGCCTCAGTTTCCTTAATTGTAAGATGGGGATAATTATAGCTTCCTCCCTCCCCTGCCCCGAGTTGTTGTGAGGATCAAATGAGATAAAATTTGTAATAGTGCCTGGTATGTAGTAGGCATTTAATAGATGCATGCTCCCTTCTTTCCTGTGAAATGACTTTCATCTGTGTCCCTGTTCTGTCCTCCCAGGAGAATGTCACTTCCTTTAGTACAAGGCCCATTTTTAAAATGTGTATCCCCAGTGCCTGGTCGAGCGATTTGGACATGTTGAGTGTAAACGCTTGTTAATTGAGCTAAAGGTGGGACTGGAGGCCAGGAGTGAGATACGGGATACACAGACATCTATTTGGGAGATATCTGGGGAGAAATCATGTTTGAACCCATGGGAGCAGATGCAGTCATCAAGGAAGAGGGTGCCCAGAGCAGAAGCCTATGGCAGACTTGTGGTAACAGAATGATTCTTGGGAGATGATTCAGGAAAGAAGACTGAGAAACAGCTTGGAGGAAGACCAGGAGAGAGCAGGGCTAATGGCAGTCAAGCAGAGGGACAGCATCCAAGGGGAAAGGTACTCAGTTGTGTCCAAGGGATGACGAGGGCTAAGCAGCACTGGTTTATGCCATTGTTGTTACTGTTATGGCTGGGGTTTTAATCTTCATTTTATTCTGTTTTAATTCCAAACTTAAAAACACCAAATCAAGCTGGCAATTTTGCGCACATTGGAGAAAAGAAGATTGCGAGTGGCATCCAAGCGTCCATTTTGTACAGAGAGAATGCGCCCTAGCTCACTCTCCCAGTGTCCAGGCCACAAAGGAGTTCTTTCCTCTGGCCCACTCGGAGAGAAAGAATTCTCGAGCTTCCCCAGACTTGGAAGAAGGAAAAAAGAAGTGGCCGATGTTGGCAGGACTTTTTAAAAACCTCCAAAAGCAATCACGGAGCCTCCCTTGGAAGAGAGCCAGCTCTCACAGTTGAACCAAAGATGGAACATTGCACAAGAGCCACAGTCTCTCCAAGGCTCCATCATCCTGGAAGCGAGCTCCCTAAGGTCCTCTCCCACGGAGAGCTTGCGGCAGCTGAGGAAGCTGATGGAGTCTGCACATATACCAGATACCCATCGCCCATAGAACTTGCCTTTGAGTCTGTGAATCGATTCAACGTGTCATTTCGAAGCTGCCCTTCTTGTCTGGGATTCCTTCCCAGGCCCTCCTTTCAGCAGGTCACTCGGAAAGAGCCTGAAGTAGAGCTGCCCTGGAAAGCCAGATGTGAGGGAGCTCACCTCCCCAGCTCCCGGTGCCCCCAAGCAATCCCCAAGAGGGGAAGTTTCTAGAGGAGAAGGTATGGATCTGGCTCTAGATTGGGCAAGTGAGTTTTCTACCTGGGGCTAGAAGGTAGAGATGTACGAGGAGAGAAAGCATTCCAGGCATGGGATCAGCTGGTGCCAAGGTATGAAATGTGTGGAGGTGGGAGCTACAGTGACTTCACTGGCCATAAAGGTATTCTTTGAGAAGGAAGTCGACAGGCATGCAAACATACTGGTATCCCAAGAAGCAAAGACTTGGGGGCCTGAGACTTAGAAGGATTCAGCTGGATGAGGAAGGGGAGATGGGGAGATAAGAGGATTCCTGGAATTACAAGGATTAAGGAAATAGGAAGTACACATTGGTGAGCCAAAGGACTAGGAAAGCACCCTTGGCCGAAGGAATTGAAACAACCCATCGATTTTTGTTCATTGAAAAAATGAAAGAAAACAATTAAAAATAATTGAAACAATTTGCAAAACATCACAGAGATGGAGGGGAGAAAGCTTCCATATTAAACTGGAAGATCCCCCTATAGACCCAGAATCAACTAGATCCAGCAGAGTTCTATTGTGACTGATGAGAGGAGTGCCCTTTCATCAAATGGCATGGGCCCCAGTACATGCTATTTAAGGAGGTGGCAATGGCTCTTGGGAAGAGGAGAACCTCAAGGCTGAGGGACTATTTTTAAAGCTCCAAGGGATTGGTTGCTGAGATATCTGGCAGAGAAGAAAATAGCAAATGACCGGGAAAGACCCTGGAGAGTATCTCAAGAAGACAGTCAAGATGTCCCCACCAGCTCAAACGCTCTCCATTCTGTTCCATTCTCTGTACAAAAGAAAACCACACGAATGGTCATTAAATCTGCCTTCTTCCCATTATTCCCATCCTCAAAAGCCTTCTACACTTTACCATTATGCTAACATTCAAGAGGTCAGCCTTCATCTTGTCAGAGTGGTAGGAGCAAAGATTTGTTTTGGGGCAGGGGACGGTGGGAACCCCAGCCATTCAGTCTTCTCATCATCCCCAGACAGGTCTTGTATAGTCCTGCCTCTGTCCCCTATTGAGGGGGTTTCCCCTGCTTTCTGCCTGCCAAAATGCTCTCTATCTGTTCAGGTCCACTACCTCTTCCAGGAAGCTTTCAATGACCACTAAAACTTCTAGGGATCTCCTAAGTTGCCCCTATGTCCAGGCTCAGGGCAAGATATATGGATTGATGGCTCAGCTCTAAAGGCATTCTCCTCCCACTTTTTTCCCCCTGGGTAGACAGCAAGGCTGAACTCTTGTAGGTCTTTTATAGGGCAATGAAAAGGCACTTGATGAGTGCGAGTTGACTGAAGTCCACTATCAAAAGAGAATTTTGTAAGCAGAGTAAAGAAAGCCATAAATAATAAACTGGAGGAATTCCACGTGAACTGGAAAGACCTCCAGGAACTGATGCAGAGCGAAAGGAGCAGAGCCAGAACATTGTACACAGAGACTGATACACTGTGGTAAAATAGAATGTAATGGACTTCTGTACTAGCAGCAAGGCAATGACCCAGGACAATTCTGAGGGATTTATGGAAAAGAACACTACCCACATTCAGAGGAAGAACTGCGGGAGTGGAAACACAGAAGAAAAACTGCTGCTTGAACACATGGGTTGACGCAGACATGATTTAGGAAGTAAACTCTAAATGACCACCCTAGTACAACTATCAATAATATGGAAATAGGTCTTGATCCATGACACATGAAGAAACCAGTGGAAATGTATGTTGGCTAACAGGAGTGGGGGGGGTGGAGGGGGAGATAATAAGAACATGAATCATGGAACCATGGAAAAATTTTTCTTTAAAAAAAAAAAAAAAAGAAGAAGCCATAGGCAAAAATAAAAGGCCAGAAAAAAAGCTGGGCTGCTCATGCTCTTGCTCAAGAAGCTTCTGTGGTTCCCTATTGCCTATCGATAAAAAACAATCCGGCCCCAGCCTACCAGGCAAAATTCTATGGCCCATTACTAAAGGGCTGTTTTATGAGGAAAACAGCAATCACTAAGAGCCAGTACAGGTTCATCAGAAAGTCAGACCAAATGAATCTCATTGTATTTTTAGCTAGTTACTAGACTGGTAAAACGGGTCAATTCCAGAGACATATGATTCTTGGATTTTATTAAAGCATTAAAAAAAAATCTCTCCGGATACCTTTGCCAACCAAGTAGAGATGTGAGGAGCTGCTTATCCAGATCGTAAGACAATTAGATGGATTCTTCACCCGCTGAAGTGGATCGTGGCTCTCTAGCAGAGTGCCAGAGCCAGTTATCTGTCTGTGGGCTTTTGCTCTTCGGCACTTCTAGAAATTGCTTTAGTGAAGGCAAAGGGGATCCTGGGCTCTCCACAACTTTCCCAGGAGAGAATAAACAAGGCAGGCCAGGAGCAAGCTCCCAGGGATGGACTGGACTGACTATGTGCTTGTTGTCTTGGGTCCAGTCTGCCTAAGCTCAGAGGGGCTCAGCTGCGTTAGCTGCAGGGTGATGATTCAGCTACCACGCCTCCCCATGACTGTCTGCCCTGGGCTGCACATGGGCGCTTCCTCTAATCATGAGTCTTTGCAGTACTGAAGCAAGCTCCAGCCTCACCATCATTAGTATCGCCGCCCTCTTCACCATCATCTTCATCACCGAGCCTCCTACTACAGGCACCGTCACTAGCCAGGGAACACAAAGAAGAGAGGAGACGGGAGTTTGAATTTTGCCTCAGACTCTGACTAGCTGTGGGACTCTGGGCAAATTCCTTAAGTTCTCTTGGCCTCAGTTTATTCATTCATAAAATGGATTAGTAATAGCATCTACCTCTTGGGTCTGTTGTGTGACGGTCAAGTGAAATAACATATAAAGGGCTTTGAAAAACCATAACATACTCTATCAAGATGAGCTAATAATAATAATAATAATAATAATAGCCAAAATGAAATGGCACTTACTAGATGCCAGGCACTGTGCTAAAAGCACTTTACAATGATCGCATTTGATCCTCACAACAATTCTGGGGGCCAGATGTTATTATTATCACCCGTTTTACAGATGAGGAAACAGAGGTTCAATGATTTGCCCAATGATAGTGTCTGGTGTTGGATCTGAACTCATGGCTGAAGGCCCAGAACTCTAACTACCACTCAGCTACCCCTTCCATTGCCATCATCTTTGCCACTATTGCCACTGCCAGAATCAATAACAATAACGATACTTGAACTATCCCCAAGTAGACGAAGAATGACCAGCTTATGCCAGCTGGCTTTGTTCTGGACAATCTATAGAGGCAGCCAAAGGTGCCTTGGACTGGAATCAGGAAGATCTGACCTCAGACACTAGCTGTGGGACCTTAGATAAGTCACTTAATGTCTATCTGCCTCAATTTCCTCCTCTGTAAAATGGGCATAATAATAGAACCTACCTCCCAGGCTATCATGAGATCAACTAAGATAATATTTGCTTAATAATATAATATTCTTTAGTTTAAAATTTAACTTAAAATAATATAATAATTAATTAAGACTATAAATTGCTTGGCAAAGCATCTGGCACGTAGCAGGCACCTGATAACCCGTCCCCTCTTCTCTGGCTTCTCCCGGACCAACATTGTGATAAATGTGATTTCTGAAATCCATTGCTTGATAGGATCCTATGTTGGCATCACCGAGGCTAAGTAGTCCCGGCAACCGCAACCACATAGACAATGACAGGCAGCCTGTACTCTTCTACTGACCCCAACTCATTCGGACCCTGTGTCAAGCATGGAAACAATCTTGGCTCCTGGCTGGCTCCCACCCTCCCGCACTGGCTAATCCGAATTCCTGGGGTCCTCGATTACCAGCTCAAACTCTCCTCCGCTTTCTGGTCCTGATTAAGAAACTCCTCCACCCAGGTCTGATGCTGATAAATGAGTGACTTGGAGAATTTCCCCTACGCCTGGGTCTGATTAGAAATGACCCCTCCCAGCTATAGCATCAGTGAGCTCAAAACCTTCCTGCTCAGACCCCACTCACTCTCAGCAGGTCTCCCTCCCCCACCCGAGGAACCCCGGCCTTGGCTGTGTGTCTCCATGTTCTGGGGTTTTGTGTTTTTTGCCTGCGTGTTGTGCTGCAGGGAAATAAAGCTGGTGCTCCTATTAGCAAGGTCCAGTTTTCTGTAGATCCTTAACCCTGAGCCTTTGCCCCAACCGGGATGTTGAGGCCAAATCAAGCAGACATCATGCGATCGGACAATAGGCGAGCTCAGACCTGGGTGGGAAGAGAGGGTGGGCTGGCCTGGATTTGGGAAATGGAGAAGTGTTGTTAAGGATCTCAGCGATGATTATAGGGCAGTGATGGTGAACCTTTTAGAAACCGAGTGCCCAGACTGCAACAATCATGATGAATGTGAGCCTCCAGCCTTACCCCAGACAGGAGAAGGGAAGAAGTGCTCCATTGAGCTGCTGGGCAGAGGGGTGGGTGATGGGAGAAATGTTCTCTGGTGCACATGGAGAAGGGGAAGAGAGCAGCCCTCTCTGGCTCACATGCCATAGGTTCGCCAACAGTTATAGGACAACAAAAAGGTATTTGGGTGTGAGTAGACTGAAGCCCATTATCAACTAAGAATTTTACAAGGGAAATAATGGATGTCATCAGCAAAATATATGGTCAGAAAAAAAGGTAAGCTAATAACTCCCCTGCTCAAGAAGCTTCTGTGGTTCCCTATTGTCTATCAATAAAAAACAATCTGGTCCCAGCCTACCAGGCAAAATTCTGTGGTACATTAGACAACTGGCTCAGGGTCTGGCTGAGCCTTTTGGGCTGGATATTCCTCATCTACTTGGGGATAGTTTGAGTGTTATTATTATTATTATTATTTTAAATTAAAACATTTTATTTTGTTAAATATTCTCCAACTATATGTACAAGTTTTTAACTTTCACTTAAAAAATTTTCATTTCCAAATTCTCTTTCTCCCTGTCCACCTTGAGAAGGTAAGCAATTTGCTAGCAATTATGCCTATTTCCATACTCTCCATCTTGAGTTATTATTATTACTGATTATGACCACAGCAATGATGAAGATTATGATGATGGAAGCTTTGCACCACCCAGCCCTCTTGCATAAGAGGCCATCTTTTCTTTCTTTTTTTTTTTTTTAAACCCTTACCTTCCACCTTAGGATCAATACGAGGCATTGGTTCCAAGGGAGAAGAGTATAAGGATTAGGCAATGGAGTTAAGTGACTTACCCAGGGTCACACAGCTATGGTTGGAGGCCGGATTTGAACCCAGGTCCTCTCGTCTCTAGGCCTGGCTCTCAATCCACTGAGTCACTTAGCTGCCCCCTCTCATCATTTTTCTTAATAAAGGCTCGTTGAATTAGATCCTTTCTGGGGGATCTACGGAAAAGTGTGGACAAGAATACGCAGGATGATCTCAAGGCCATCCCTTCTACTTTGAAGGCAAGGGGCAAGGCCTGGCAGCAGCCGCCTGCCCTCCATTGTGGGAAGACAGGCAGGCGGGCATGTCTTGATGTCCTTTATGTTATTTCTACACTGTGACAACGTCTCGGGTCACATGGAGTAACTCTGCTTCCAGCCCAGTAACTCCAATTTCCTGAATCTATTTGCAACTACCTGAGAGAAGAAGCAGTCTCTCCCTCGAGACTTGGGGGATCCCGGAGGGCAAGTCTATGGCTCCTCTTAGCCTGGGGGTTGCCTCGATGGGGGCTTCCTTCCCTGGCCGGGGGTCCTAAAGACCGGGGCCCCCCCTCTCACTGGTAGGATCCTCCAGGGCTGGCTTTCTGGCTCCCGCCTTGGCCTAGGTCTCTTCTGATGGGGTTCCTCTCTCTGCCCTCTCCTCTACTTGGATGTTGTGGGGGTGGGGGCAGGGAGGACTCTCCATCAGTGTCCACTGACTGCCTGAAGGATTTGTTAACCTGAAGAGCCAAGAGCCCAGGACAGCCAGCCACATGCACAGCAGAGGACTCCCAGTGCCAGCTAAGCTGAGCGGGGGAATGGTGGGAACCTGGACACATGGGGGCCCTGGCTTCCCGGGCCTAGGTCTGCCCGTCCTGCTCAGCCCCTCCTCCCCCTTCTCCCCTGAGCCTTTAGGAGCTGGGCTGGGCGTGTGGAGGCAGAGTGGGGCAGTGCCCGGCTGGGAGCCTCCCCTTCGTGTCTCAGGGCACGTTCCTCAGGCAGGAGGAGTGAGGGAGGGAGGAAGGAGGGAGGACGGCTTAGGTGTGCCTTGGCCTTCAGAGGGTGACCACAGTGGGAAGCCTTGACCACAGCAGGGACACTAGGCACTGTCCTCACTCTGGGACACCCATACCTTAGGCCAAGCTTCAACCTGGCCCACCTGAGAGGCGCCTATGCTGGATGGAGCACGTCCAACATGTCAGTGCCCAGAGTCTGGTGCCTCGGAGCCCCTTGGACTTACCCATAATCCCCAGCCTGGCTCCCCTGCCTCTCCAACCCTGCCTTAAACCTCAAACCCCATTTCTTTGGGCTTCCACAACTCCACAGTTTCTCCTCAGCCCGAGCCTTGACTCCCAGTTCACAAACCTGGGCCCCTCGTTCCTGATGCCCCTCCAGCAGCCCCGCACCCAGTGTGGCCCAGACTCTGGGACAACTGTGAGCCCTCAGTAGAGTCTGTACAATCGAGGGGGAGTCTGGCCCAGCCACCAGACCTCAAAGCCCGGCCTGTGGCTCCCCCCATTATCCCCAAATGGGAGCCTGGCCAATCTCCAGGGGCTTCCCAGCAAGGAATGGGATTCCTGGTGCTCGCTGGGAATTTCAAGCTGTTGCCTCCTGCTTAACCCTTTGTTCCGGGAAGGGTCCTGCTGAGCCCAAGGACCAGCCCCTCCCGGCTTGCATCTTCCAGCCCCAGCTCCCAGTGAGGGCTGCCCCGGTGCACTGGGGCAGTCAGAGCAGCTCTCCCTGGAAGGGGCTCAAGCTGAGGTCCCGAGGAAGGAACTGGGGCGATATGGGAATTCTAGGGAGGGGTGGGCGACGGAAATGATAGGATGTCCTGTGGAAAGGTACTTTTAGAGATCACAATGGGGAAACTGAGGCACAGGAGGGAGACAGGACTTGGACAAGGAGCCTCCGCTAGGGTGAGACCTCACACTGGAACTCAGATCCTTTAACTCGAAGACTCACTCACTTTCCCTGCACCCTCCCGCATTTTCTGCCCGCTGCCAGGAAAGAGCCCCGTGTGTTTGGGGCTCCCTATAACCGGCCGGCCAGCCCTCCCCGTGTCCATCCCTTCCAGTGGCCTGAGCCTAAGAGAGACCCGCGCTCTGGCTTCTCCGGCCCCCCCGGCCCCTTGCCCAGGCCAGGGGTTGTAGAAGCAACTGGGGTTCCTAGCAGCTGGAGCCGGGAGACCGGAGGGGGCGGGGAGGGCCGAGGGGGCGGAAAGTCTGGCAGCCCCGCCCCGGCCCGGAGGGGACTATTTAACCTGGGAAGCGGCTGGGTCTTGCCCAGCTCCAACAGACTAACCCGGGACGGACCGCGGACAGCGGACAGTCGACAGCCGACAGCCTGCTGGCGTCCGTTCCGAGGGCGGACGCCTACTGCGCCCGCGTCCTACCAGACGGACCCCGCATCTCCGAGCACAGCACCGCCCCTCACCCTGACCCAGAGGAATCCAGACGGACAGGCGCCCCGTGTGCAGCAGGAGGACAGACAGAGCGTCCCTGCGCGGCCCCCGGCGCAGGTGGGAGGGGGC
>NC_058134.1:306322531-306347608 GCF_016433145.1 Gracilinanus agilis
GGAGTAGGACAGTCTGGTGGCGGCAGGCCCGGGCCTGGGGGTGGGAAGGGCCCCCCCTAGAGCCACCCGCAGGGGCACAGCGGCAGCTTTTCCCCCTCCAGCCCTAGACCCCGACCGCCCGAGTCCGCGCAGCCCGCCATGGGCTGGCTCCTGCCCGTCGCCCTCGGTTGCATCAGCCTCCTGAGCCTCCCGCTGCCGGGCGCGCAGTCCCGGCGCCTGGGACCTCACCCGCTGCTGGCCCGGCCCAGGTGAGTGCGACGTGGCCCCCCTCGGGGCCCCGGGCCCGCCCCCTCGGCCCCAGGCAGCCCGGCGCCTTCTACCATAGCTCAGCCACGGAGCCCAGAACCCCCGCGCCCCGCGGATCCCCCAAAGGACCCTTCCTTCGGGGCCCCGAGCAGCAGCAGGCGGTCAAGGCCGGACCCCCGTTCAGCGCCCCTTCACTCCGTCAAAGCTCGGCTCCTTCCCATCGGCCGACCCCCGGACCCCACTCCGGTGCTCCGGGGCTCTGGGGCTCTGGGGCTCGGGGTGGGGCCGGCTGGCTAAAGCAGGGAATGGGCTTCTCTCCGCAGCACACACAGGGTTAATGGCTGACCGGGGCCGCCAGGGGGCGCCGTCGGTTGGTCTCCCAGATGAGAGAAAGAATTCCCCGCTAGAGCTGCGAACTCGGGGACCAGGAGCTGGAACCCGGCCTCAGACAGGCCAGCGTCACCAGGAGGGAGCCTGAGGGAATCCTAGGATTCAAAACAGTAGGCAGCAGCATTTCCTGGGAGGCAGATGGTATCAAACCCATTTTACAGATGGGAAAAATGAGGCAGACACAGGTTAAGGGACTTGCGTGGGTCACATAACTAGTCAGTGTGGGAGGCAGGATTGAACTCGGGGCTTCCTGACTGAAGGGCCAGTGTTCTACCCCCTGCACTGCCCCACTGTTCCCAGCCTCCCAGTTCTGGAGCTGAAAAGGGCCTCAGAGGTTGTCTAAGGCATTCCTGTTTTACTGAGGAGACCCTGGCGGTGAGCATCAGAGACAGGATTGGAACTCATGTCCTCTGACTTCCTTCAGATCCTTTCCACTGTAGCACACTGCCCCCAGGCTGAAGGAGGCCAGAGCTGGCACCAGGGAGCCCCCAGAACTTTGAGCTAGACTAGATGGGACCACCTGAGCTGGGGATCTCCCAAGCCTTCCTCATCCTGGGGCCAAGGGGCTGACACCCCCCTCTCAGGAGCTTTTGGGTCAAAGGAGGGGCAAGGAGAGCCTCTGCGCTCTTCCCACAATAGCACCAGGGGAGGAAACTGAGGCCCGAGGGGGCAGTAGGGTCACAAACCTAGCCAAGTGGCTGACACGTGGAAGACCTGCAGCTGAGGAGGCCCCTGGCCAGATTCCAGAGAAAATGGGGACACAGACTCAGAGCTGGGGATAGGGGCTACATGCAGCTGGGTAGCTTGGTGGATAGAGCCCCAAGTCTGGAGTCAGGAGGTCTTGGGTTCAAATCTGGCCTCAGACACTTCCTGTGTGACCCGGGCAAGTCACTTAACCCTGTTTGCCTGTTGTTGCTAAGACAGGGGTAAAAAAGGCACCGTGAGCCCGGAGCGCAGGGAAGGGAGGAATGTGCTGAGATGGGGTCCCAGGCGCAGAGCTGGGGGGGGGACCATGGGCCCAGAGGCAGGGGAGTCCCAGCATGAATGGAAGGCTGCAGGTGCAAGTGGGGGTGAGGAGGCTTCTCCCGCTGTGCAGGTGGCAGCTGCCCAGCTCTCAGGACTGGGTGGGGTCGCTGCTGCCGCTGCCGTCGGCCACATTCCAGGGAGCAGTGACCCGCAGAGGCCTGGGAGTTGCCCTTTGCCCAGGGTAGATGAGGGTTAATGGACCATGTGACCCCGATGACTGTGCCCAGAATGGGTTCCTGGGGGCTGCGGTCTTCCCTGGGCGGCGCCCCCAGGGCCATTGTCAGGCCAGGCTGCTGAGGGGGCTGGTGCTGGGTAGAGAGATGGGGCTCAGCCTCACTGTCCTGTCCTTTCCTCCACAGGGAGCCCCCAGACCGGCCGCGCCCCCGAGACCTCGAGTCCCAGGCTGTGAAGAGCGTGAGGCCAGTGGTCCTTGTGACCCAGCCAAGGCCCCATCTGGAGCCCGTCATGGGGTCTCTCCCTCGACAGCCACACTCTCATCGCCATCTCCATGGACGGCTTCGGGGCCAAAGGGGCAGGGGCAGGAGCAGGGCCAGGGGCAGGGGCCGGAGGCACACCCGGCGCCATGGTGCCAAGCTCATGAGAGTAGGCTGTGTTCTGAGTACCTGCCAGGTGCAGAATCTCAGCCATCGCCTGAGGCAGCTCATGGGACAGTCAGGGAGGCAGGACTCGGCCCCCATGAACCCCAAGAGTCCCCACAGTTATGGCTGAGCAGCCAGCCCTGCCCCTACAGCCCCACCAAGGCCCCAGAGACCACCACGGGGAGCCTCTCCCTGGGTCCGAGTCCTACTGTGTGACCCTGGACAAGTCACTTTCCTCTCAGGTCATGCATACTGACACAGTTCACCTCAGTGGGGTGTGGGGAGGACGTGCTTCGGCAATCTTAAAACCCGAGAGAAATGGGAATTTTTGTAAATTGTTCTTTGTTAGTAGCACTGTCCAGATTCCGCCCTGTACCAGCCCAAGATCTCCCCCACATCGTCCTCGGATTGGACACCGCTGTGGGGGGGCCTTAAAAGTCTTTGAGTTCAGCCCTCATTTTATAGATGGGGAGACTGAGGCCCAATCTCTGGAACCCTCGCAGGGGCCAAAGAGTTCCTCTAACCGAGGCTCAGATGCCCAGCGTCCCCTCACTCTGGGAAGATACTCCTTGACTTGCCCTTGCTCTCGAAGACAGGACAGTTCCCTCCTGGTGAGGGGAGATGCCCAGGTTTCGCCAGCTCCCCTAACCTTTAGGAGATATCCAGAACCTTCTCGTCTGGGAGGAATCCAACCTCCGGCGATATAGCCAGGGTCTCCTAGTTCTGGGGAAGATGCTCAGCCCCTCTCAAACACCTGACACCTGAAGGAGGTAATCAGGGCCCCCCTAAACCCAGGAGGCTGCCTCAGGGTGTGCCCAGGACCCCAGCCCCATCCCAGGACCCCTTGATTCTAAGAAGATGGCCAGGAAGCCCCTCACCTCCCCGGGGGGGGGGGGAGCAAGAGGTACCTACGGCTCCCATGGCACCCTGGGCTGTAACCAAGGACTTCTGGAGCCCAGTGGGGCTTTCATTTGCTTGACCAGCATTCCCAGATGCTTCCGGGTCCCTCCTGCCTCGTTGGGGATGTGGTTGGAGCATGGGACTCCTGGGGAGACATAAATTATTCTCTGTAGATGTCTACCTGCTCAACTAAAGCTTCCTTTGTGCATTCATGCCTGTGCCAATGTGTGTGCCCAGGGGAGAAGGAGCCAGCTCCTTAGCCCTGGGCTCCAGCCGCCCCCTAGAAAGGAGGGGAGGAGGCTGGAACAAGTGGGGCAGGGAGAGGCCCTGGTCGCATACACAGCCTCCCCTCAAGTCTCCCCCATGACCTCACACCCCGCACAGAGATGCTCTCCCAGCCAGATGCCGAGCCAGCCCCTGTGGCCTTAATTCTGGAGGCAGGAGTGGGGACAAATCATGACCTAAAAAGAGAGCAGGTGCTGCCTCTCAGAGGCCAGAAGAGGAACAGCAGGACGCTGGTTCAGAGCCAGGAGCAGAGACTGACCAGAGAAGAAAGCGGGATGGGGGGGGGGGGGCAGGGGGTGCCCTCTCAGAGGCTCGGCTTCAGGGTGCCGAGGGAGCAACCTCGTCTGTAAGGTCTGGAAGCGGGACCCAGAATCGGAGGCCCAGGGCCTCTCCTCCCCCCAAATCCCTGGACTAAACCAGAGGACACTGGAACTGAGCTGGAGTGGGCCATGGTTCAGTGGGAGGAGATTCATCTGGAGTCAGGGCACCTGGCTGGTTCTCTCTGGGCTCGGGCTCAGGATTTAGCCAAGACCTGGGCCTGCTGACTCTGCCGCACCTGTGCACAGGGCAGGAGGTGTCCTGGGACTCTGATGAGTAAACTGGGGATAGGGGAAAACAGAGCAAGAACAGAACCAGAAACCGAGCCTGGCAGCGGGGGAGGCAGCAGTGTGGAGTGGCCGACCCTGAGCCTGGCACCTCTAAGGCTTTGGGTCCATGTGCCTACCCCCCCCCCATAGGCTTTTACAATCACTAGGGAAGAGAGGGAAGAACTATCGTAGCCGATGAAGAGCCCGGTCCCCTAGCATGGGAGGTGAAGAAGGCATTATGAGGGATCATGGAATGCTCACAGGCCCAAGGTAGTGCTGGAGGGCCGAGAGCCCTAGAGCCAGGAGGGACCGCTTAGCCAATCATTCTATAAAGGTAGAGACTGAGGCCCTCAGGCCTGAAATTCCCACAGGAATCTCTTCCTTTGGGGAAGACTGATTTTGAGCTTAGGAAGGTCTTAGCCCTTGAAGGCTTTAATCTTTCCCTATCTACCCTCATTGTGAAGATCATGACAGATCCCCAAAGGGCCATGAGCCCAGGTCTGAGCTGGGCAGAGCACAGCAGGACCGAGTCGGTCATCTTCCAGCCCTGGACACTTGGCCCTCTCCCTTCATTTAGCATTAGCCTTAGTTGGCTTTTGGCTGCTGTGTTTTGCTGGTGACTGATAATGCTGATGCTCCTGGTTAGTTTTTTCCAGGCAAATTGACCCCTGACCTTGTCTTCCCCATCTTCTATTTGGGAGGTAGATTTTTGGACCCAGGCATTAATATTTTGCATTGTTCATTTTCACAAACATTCTGCTGAGATCTTCCCAGGATTAACTAATCCACCTCCAAAGTCATTTAGCCTAATCCATTTGGGGGAAAGAATTCTGGCGGCCACATATAGGGCAAATAGTCACCTCGCCTTGGTTTATGTGAATGAGAATCCATTCTGATTCAAGGCATTCTGATTGGACAGACACCTCTGATTCCGAGGAAGACTTTCCTGGGACCCAGCCCATAGCAACTTCCTGGCCAGTCCCTCCTTTGCCCCTGGTTCTGCCCTCTAGGGCAGACCAATCCTTTGTCCCTCTGCCAGCCCTTGAAATAGTTGAAAATGGCTGCCTGTCTTTCTCAGGTCCTCTCTTCTCTCAGCTCAACATCCCCATTTCCTTTAACCAAGCCTCACCTGCCTGAACTGAGGCCCTTCTCCAGCCATCCTCCCCCCTTCTGCACAATCTCCAGTTCATCTCTTTTCTTCCTAAATTGGGGTGCAGAATTCAGCACAATCACTGTTAGCCGTGAGTGGCCCCCAGCGCTCCATCCTGAGCCCTCTTCTCTTCTCCCTCTGTACTCTCATTTAGTGATTTCATCGGCTGCCCTCATTGGCACTATCATCATCCTGGAGATGCTTCTCCTCTTTATCTGTTCGGCCTTCACCTCCCTATCTCCTACTGGCTACCTGGACGGTTCACAGACATCTGACATTCAATGCGCCCTCACCTGAACTCTAGCTTCTCTTTTCCTAGCTTCCCTGCGGTCATACCAAAGGCATCAGCCTCTGCCCAAGGCACCTGGGCTCAGAACCTGGGCGCCCTATTCGACTTCTCTTTCTTTTTCACCCCTTCTATGAGGGCAAAAGGAGGTGCCCATCTTGTCATTTCTAGCTCCGCAGTGTTACTCGTGAAGGCTTCCTTCTCTCCTCTGACATTGCCAGCATTCTGGTCCGGACTAATCACCTCAGGCCTGGACTTCTGTAGCCGTTCACTGCTCAGCGTCCCTGCTTCCAGCCTCCCCACTCCAGGTTCAGCTGTCAAATGATCTTAAGGCACAGGTCACCTCCCGTGACTCCCTATTACTTCCAGGATCGAACCACTTGTTTGATTTTCAAGGCCTTCAGTAACCCGGGCCCTTCCTACCTTTGCCCACTTCTTACAGTTTACATGCACTCCTCCATCTGCTCTTCCCCAGATGCACTCTGCAATCGCCCTTTACACTAGACACTCCATTTCCTGGCTCAGCATTTTCACAGACTTCTCTCATGTCTGAAATTCTCTCATCTCTGTCTTGTGGCTTCCCTGGCTTCCTTCGAGTCACAACAAAAATGCTACCTTCTATAGGAAGCCTTTCTTGATCCCTTAATTTGAGGGCCTTTCCTCTGTTGGCCATCTCCAAATTATCCTGACTCTAACTTGTTTTTATAGAGTTGTTGGCCCGTTGTCTCTCCCATTAGACTGAGTTTCTTAGGAGGGAGGACTATCATTTATCTTTCTTTGTATCCCGGACACTTAACATGGTGCCTGGCACATAGTAGGCCCTTGCTTAATGTTTGTAGACTGACTAACTTGATCTGGTCAAGGTAAAAAAAAAACCAGAAGGATGGTCTCCCACCTTGCCTTATTCCTAGAAGCTCAGCCTCTCTCTCTCTCTCTCTTTTTTTTTTAAACCCTTGTACTTCGGTGTATTGTCTCATAGGTGGAAGAGTGGTAAGGGTGGGCAATGGGGGTCAAGTGACCCGCCCAGGGTCACACAGCTGGGAAGTGGCTGAGGCCGGTTTTTAAACCTAGGACCTCCCGTCTCTAGGCCTGACTCTCACTCCACTGAGCTACCCAGCTGACCTTTTTTTTTTTAATGTTTTTTTTTATTATTATTTTTAAACCCTTAACTTCTGTGGTAAGGGTAGGCAATGGGGGTCAAGTGACTTGCCCAGGGTCACACAGCTGGGAAGTGTCTGAGGTCGGATTTGAACCCAGGACCTTCTGTCTCTAGGCCTGGCTCTCAATCCACTGAGCTACTCACCTGCCCCCTCAGCCTCTCTTAATACAATAGTATTAGCTTTTTGGGTGGCCATACCAATAATATTGACTTCTGTGGAGACTGGAGATCACTAAAACTTCACACCATTTTCAGATGAGCTGCTCTCTAGCCTATAGTCCTCCTGTCCTGTGAAACTGATTGTTTTAAACTCAAGTATAAGACTTCACAGTCAACCTTAGTGAACCTCCTCTGATTTTATTCAGCCCGGCGTTCTGGCTTATTGAGATCTTTTTGACTTCTGACTATTACCTGGTGTGTTAGCTAGTTCCTTGCTTTGTGACGTCTGCAAATTTGACCAACATACATCATACACTCTCATCCAAGTCATTGATAACAATGTTGAATAGCTCAGGGCCAAGTGCAAATCCCTGGGACACTCCATTGGAGCTCTTCCTTTAACATGGAATCAATATAGACTTCTCTTTGAGCATGGTTAATCAACTGAATGTCCCAAAGGGTAAGATCACACAGTCTACATCTCTCCATCTTATACAAGACTAACTGAAAAACTGTCAGATGTGCCCAAATTCCTCTGACTTACCAGTCTAGTAACCCTGTCAAGAGAGGAAAAGAGGTTAGGCTGGCATAGCCTGTCTTTGATGGAGCCATGATAGCTGTTATTGATAACTGCTTTTCTTTTGGACTACTGACAACCATCCTTCTAATAATACTCTAGAACAGTGATGGGCAAACTACAGCCTGCGGGCCAGATGTGCCCCCCTGAAATGATCTATCTGGCACTGTGCATTATTCCTAATCTGACGAATACAACGAGTAGGATACAATACAATGAAACTTCGAAAGAGTTGCCTTAGAAACACTGACAGATGAGCATTTCCTTTCCTTTGGCCTCTCTTTCAAAAGTTTGCCCATCACTGCTCTAGAATATTATCTGGAATTGAGGTCAAATTCCCTGGCCTGTATTTGCAATTTTCTATTCCCTTCATTTGTTTTTTTTTTGTTTTAAACATTTATTAATATTCATTTTTAACATGGTTACATGATTCATGCTTCTACTTTCCCCTCCACCCCCCGCACCCCCCCTACCCATGGCCAATGCACATTTCCACTGGTTTTAACATGTGTCATTGATCAAGACCCATTTCCAAATTGTTGATAGTTGCATTGGTGTGGTCATTTCGAGTCTACATCCCCAATCATGTCGATCTCAACCCATCCTTCATTTGTTTTGAAAATAGGGATACTCATCCCTTTTCCAGGCCTGTGGTACCTCTTCCATTATCCACAGTCTTTCAAAGATCATTGGCAATGGTTCAACAATCCTGACTTAAGAGAAGACATTAAGGGAAAGTTAAGGTAAGACATTAAGGGAAGCAGGTGCTCTCTTACTATCTCCCTCCTTATCTTGAGACTCAGCTCCCTAATGGCTATTTTTTTTGTTCTTTTCTTTCAAGTCCAAAGATCATTTTCCTCAGAAAAGAAAACAGAAGCAATATAAGAAGCAAGCAGCCCCTCCCTTCATGGCAGTGGTCGGGGATTAGAGGAGTACAATGGGGCATATAATTTTCTTGTAGGCCCAGTTGGGGTGGTTGGTTTTGTTGAACAGTATTCTTTTTCTTTGTTGGAAAAAGAAGCAGGAAAAGCTCATTGGAGAGAGGTATAAATTTGTTGTAAAAACAATAGGTATCCCCCTAAAAAAATTTTTAAGAGCTGAATAGCTCTGCCTTTTGTCCCTTAAATGTTATCACAATTTTATCAGAATCTCCTAGATAGGAGACATCATTTTTTAAAAATTCTCTTAATTTCCCCAGGAGAGATGAATAGATTAGATAAAAGATGGATTAATAAATGGATAATAGAATAGAAAGAAGAATATTTAGCTAGATGGATGCATACATTCATGAATATGGATTGATCAATAGATAGACAATAGGTGAATAGATGGATGAGTGAGTGGAGGATGACAGACAGATAGGTATGGAGTTTGATGGATGGATAGAAAGGCTGTGCATTTATCAAACATGTCCTCTGTACCTGATAATCATAAGAACTATACTAAGTGATGGAGATACAAATACAAGGAAACCAGACAGTGCCTACCCCTCCATAAACTTACATCCTAAAGCAACAAAGATAACACACTGAAAACCAGGGAATGGGAAAGGTACCCTCAAGGGGGCAAGTGAAAAAAGTACATCTGGAAAGTGAATCAAGTGAAACAAGGGAGCCTTGCTGGGGGCATCTCAGGAGAAAGTGATCTGGGTTAGGGAGGAACCAAGGAAGAGAGTTGAATCTAGAGAGGTTTCTTATATCCTAATGAGGGCAAACAAGCCATCCACTGGAATGCCATGTCACATGACTTGGTGGCCTGGCAGAGAGCTAAAGAACCCTGTTCCTTCATTAGACTTTAGACTCAGATTCCTAACGGTCTAGACTTTAGACTTTAGACTCAGATTTCATTCATTCAATAATGCACACATACTGGCAAAATTGGGATACTAATGCATTGCTGGTGGAGTTGTGAATTGATCCAACCATTCTGGAAGGCAATTTGGAATTATGCTCAAAGGGCTTTAAAAGAATGCCTGCCCTTTGATCTAGCAATACCACTACTAGGTTTGTACCCCAAAAAAGAGAATAAAAATGGTTGTACAAAAACATTCATAGCCACATTCTTTGTGGTGGCAAAAAATTGGAAAATCCCTCAATTGGGGAATGGCTGAACAAATTGTGATCTTTGACAATGATGGAATACTATTGTGCTATGAGGAATATGAACTGATGCAGACTTCCAGGTTAAGATGTCTGGAGAGTAGAAACAGGATGCTTTACTCTCCTCACTGACCCAAACAGCATACCTCCAAAGGACAAAAAACCAAATCCAGATGAAAGAAGGGACCCCCCCACAATAGGACACAGTATCGAAGGTGTGTGAGATTTGGGCACTTCCATGCTATAAGTGGGAGAAATAGCTCTCATCAAAATGCGAGCTGATCAACC
This sequence comes from Gracilinanus agilis, assembly GCF_016433145.1. Lineage (NCBI taxonomy): Eukaryota > Metazoa > Chordata > Mammalia > Didelphimorphia > Didelphidae > Gracilinanus > Gracilinanus agilis. The sequence goes on from NC_058134.1 coordinate 306,332,283, forward strand.
CTCCCTCACCCCACCCACAGTACCAGAGTCAGAAGCTGTGCACCAGAGTTAGAGCAAGTTGGGGCCCAAAATCTAGCTCCTTGGCAGCTAACTGGGACCACTAGGAGCTTTCCCCTGAGAGCAGCAAGACTTGAGACTCCAGGAGGTTGGAGAGTGCAGACCTTGGGTGCAAGAGTGGGGCTGAGAGAGGCAGCAGACAGTGGAAGCAGCTCAGTGTGCTGAGACTCAGGGGAAAACCTCAGGTGGAGGAGCAAGTGTGGGCCAATTTCCAGGCTCTGGGCAGTTGACTAGGACCATGGGGGCTTGACCCTGAAAACAGCTAGACCAGAGACTCCAGGAGGCTGAGAAGAGCAGACCTTGGGCACAGGAGTGAGGCTGAGAGGGACCGTGGACAGCTGAGGCCTAGTAGACAGTGGAAGCCAGGAAACTTGCAAAGTAGCCTCAGGCAAAACCTGCTTCTTAGCTCTATACAAAGAGAGTCTTCCTGCCTTACTCAGACTTCTGGCTGAGAAAGCATAATGATGCCAAGCAAGGCCCAAGAAATAACCACTGAAAAGACCAAGAAAAAAGCTCTGACACTTGATAACTTCTGCACAAAAAAAACCAGAAAACAGAGGAGGACAAACAATTGAAGACATTGAAACCTTCCCGAAAAAATGAAAATTGGTCACAAGCTCTTAAAGAGTTCAAATCTGAGATCATGAGAAAGATGGAAGAGATCTAGCAAGAAAATAACAGTTTAAAAGGCAGAATTTCACAATTGGAAATTGAGGTTCAGAAATCAAATGAAATGATATGCAAATTGAAGACCAGAAATGACCATCTGGAAGCCATGAAGAGCCAGATAGACCAGACTGAAAAGGAAAACCAAAAGATTATAGCCAAAAACCAGTCTTTAAAGGCTAGAATTGGGCAAGTAGAAGCCAATGATCTCACGAGACAGCAAGAATTAATAAAGCAAAGTCAAGAGACTGACAAAATAGAAGGAAACATGAAATATCTCAATGAGAAGATAACAGATCAAGAAAACCAGTCTAGAAGAGGCAACTTGAGAATTATTGGTCTTCCAGAAAAATCAAAGACAAATTGAAGTCTACATATCATATTACAAGAAATTATCCAAGAAAACTGCCCAGATGTCCTTGAACAAGAGGGCAGAATAGACATTGAAAGAGCCCATAGAACACCCTCTACACTAAATCCTCAGATTTAGAACACCACCTACAACTAAATCCCCAGGAATGTAATAGCCAAATTCAAAAGCTTCCAAGTTAAGGAGAAAATACTACAAGAAGCCAGAAAGAGACAATCAGATATCAAGGAACACCAATCAGGATTACACAGGATCTGGTAGCCTCCACACTACAAGACCACAAGGCTTGGAACATGATATTCAGAAAGGCAAGAGAATTGGGTGTACAACCAAGGATCACCTACCCATCAAAACTGACTACATACTTCCAGGGGAAAGTATGGGCATTCAACAAGATAGAGGATTTCCAAGTATTTTCACAGAAAAGACCAGGCTTAAATGGAAAGTTTGATATCCAACCACAAAAAACAAAGGAAACATGAAAAGGTAAATAAGAAAAAGAGGGGAAAGAAAGAAACCTCTTATCTTTAAATTGCTTTTTTCAAGGGCTTCAATAAGATCAAATTATTTGTATTCCTATATGGAGAAATATTATGTGTAATTCTAAAAAATTGTGCTCACTTATAGTAATTAGAAGAATTAGTCATAAGGAGAGGTTGGAGTACTAAATGGTCTAAGATGATATTGGGGTGGGGGGGAAGGGGAGGAATAGAAGATGGCACCAAGAGTAACTTGAAGGAATAAGAAAAATAGGATGATCTATACCACACAAGAGGGCATGGGAAGGGGAGGGGATGAATACTATTATAAGAAGGAGAGGAAGAGAGCGTTAATAGGAAATACTTAAACCTTACTCTCAGAAGAATTAATCCTGAGAGGGAAGAGTAGCTAGATCCATTTGGGATATCAAATTCTATCTAACCCCACAGATAAAGTCAGAAGGGATAAACCAAGGGGTGCAGTGGGAGGGGAAGAGAGTGGGGAGGGAATTCATTAGGCCTTAAAAAATAATAAGAGGGGAATGGAGGGGGTGGAAAAGGTAGTAAACCAAGGGAGGGGACAAGGGGGACTGATTTAAAACAAACACTGGTTTAAAAGGAAATAGTGTAAGAAGAAGGAGTAGAACTAGGAGAGGATACCAAAATGTTAGGGAATACACAGCTGATAATTATAACCCTGAATGCGAATGGGATGAATTCACTCATAAAACAGAAGCAAATAGCAGAGTGGATTAGAAAACAAAATCCTACCATATGTTGTCTACAAGAAACACACATGAGGCAGGTGGACATACACAGGTGGTCAATGGCTGGAGCAAAATCTTTTGGGCTTCAACTGAGAAAAAGAAGGCAAGAGTGGCAATCATGATTTCTGATAAAACTAAAGTAAAAATAGATCTGCTTAAAAGAGATAGGGAAGGTAATTACATCCTGATAAAAGGCAGTATAGATAATGAGGAAATAACAGTGCTCAACATGTACGTACCAAATGTTATAGCATCCATATTTCTAAAGGAGATACTGGCAGAGCTCAAGGAGGAAATAGATAGTAAAACTATACTAGTGGGAGATCTAAATATTCCTCTCTCAGATCTAGATAAATCAAAACAAAAAATAAATAAGAGATGAGAGGTGAATGAAATCCTAGAAAAATTAGATTTAATAGATATGTGGAGAAAAATAAATAGGGACAAAAAGGAATACACCTTCTTTTCAGCTGCACATGGTACATTCACAAAGCCTGACCATGTACTAGGGTATAGAAACATGGAAAACATATGCAAAAGAGCAGAAATAATAAACGTAACCTTTTCAGATCATAATGCAATAGAAAATATGAACTGATGCAGAATGAAATGAACAGAACCAGGAGAATATGGTACACAGAATCTGAAACATTGTGGGATGATCAAATGTAATTTTGCTACTCATAGCAATGCAGTGATCCAGGACAATACCCAGGGACTTATGAGAAAGAATGTATCCACATCTAGAAAAAGGACTGTGAGAGTAGAAATCTAGGAGAAAAACTTATGATTTATCACTTGTTTGTATGGGTACATGATTTGGGGTTTTGGTTTTTAAAAATTACTCTATTATAAAAATGAATAATATGGAAATAGGTATCAAGTGATAACACATGTATAACCCAATGGAATTGCCTATCAGCTCCAGGAAGAGGGAGGGAAAGAAAACAAATCATGTGACCATGGAAAATGTTTTTAAATAAATAAATAAAATAAAATACACACACCTGGATCTCAGGAGAGAAGCCAGTTTTGAAACTGAATGATGGGTGGCATCTGGGTAGCTCAGTGGATTGAGAGTCAGGCCTAGAGACGGGAGGTCCTAGGTTCAAATCCGGCCTCAGACACTTCCCAGCTGTGTTACCCTGGGCAAGTCACTTGACCCCCATTGCCCACCCTTACCACTCTTCCACCTATGAGCCAATACACAGAAGTTAAGGGTTTAAAAAAAAAAAAGAAACTGAATGATGACAAAATGATCTAGACAGTGATTCAGTGGAACTGAACTGAACTCCAGAACAGTTGGAACACAGACATAAGTGTTTAATTCAGTAGGGTCAGCTTGTCCCTTCTATGCCCCTAGGCTAGCAAGAAGCCAGTAGTGATCATTGTCAAGAGATCAGTGAAGTCCTCTGGACTAATTCTTCCCAATCAGGCCAGTTGCAGTCCTTGGAGCTGATTCCCCAGAATTGTCTTATTTTCCTTCCTATTTCCCCACTTACTCATCTACAAGGAAGAAAAGAAGAAACTTGGGGTTTGTCAACTGGGACATGCCGAAGCCCAGAGATGATTGATAATCGTTAGACAAATAAATGCCACCTGGTTTATAACCTAACCTCCAGAGATCAAAAGTGGAAAGCATATTGAATAAATGCCATAAACTGGGGTGAGGTTTCTGACCTAGAGGCCCGAGCCTCTCAAAAGGGAATGTAAGTAGGAAGAGAAGATTGAGCCTTAGGCCACTAACTAGAGAGCCAACCCTTGTAGGGTTTTCCTCTAAGGAGTTTGCTTAGCAAAGACTGGTCTGGGAGATGAAAGGTTTCTTTAGGGTTTGAGGGAATAAATCTTAGAAAGCCTTCTGCTGGTAATTCAGTCTGCATTGCTAGACACTCTACTGGGATACAAAGAAAAGCAAAAACCAAGTTCTTGTCTTCAAGGAGCTCCCATTCTAAGGGGAGAGACAGCATGCAAACAGCTGTGTACATACAAGATATATTCAGAATAAATATGAGGTCATCAGAATTAGGGTTAAATAGAGGACACTGGAGTTGGAGTCAGGAAGACCTGAGTTCAAATCCTGCCTCCAAGATGTACTGGCCATGTGACCCTGGATGTATTCCTTAGCTAGGCCTATTGGCCTCAGTTTCCTCATGAGTAAAATAGAGATAATAATAGCACCTACCTTCTAGACTTGTTGTAAGAATCAAATAAGATATTTCTTTTTCTTTTTTCTTTTCTGTTTTTCTTTTTAAAATATTTTCCCATGGTTCCATGATTCATTTTCTTTCTCTCCCTGCTCCCAGAACTGACAAGCAATTCCACTAGGTTGTACAAATGTTATCACTTGATACCTATTTCCATATTATTCATTTTTGCTTTAGAGTAATCTTTTAAAGTCAAAACTTCAAATTATATACTCATAGATACAAGTGATAAGTGATGTCCTATGTTTTTCTTTTGCGTTTCTACTCCCATAATTCTTTTTTCTCAACATGGATAGCATTCTTTTACATAGGTCTTTTAGGAGCACTACTAGTAGCAAAGTCCATTACATTGGATTGTTCCACAATGTTTTACTTTCTGTGTACAATGTTCTCTTGGTTCTGCTCATTTCACTCTGCATCAGTTCATTGAGGTTCTTCCAGATCATCATTCCTTACAGCACAATAGTATTCCATTGCCATCATATTCCACAATTTCTTCAGCCATTTTCCAACTGAGGGATACCCCTTCATTTTCCAATTTTTTTGCCACCACAAAGAACATGGCTATAAATATTTTTATACAAATATTTTTCATTGTTATCTCTTTGGGGTACAAACCCAGTAGTGGTATTGCTGGATCAAAGGACATGCATTCTTTTAAAGCCCTTCGAGCATAATTCCAAATTGCCTTCCAAAATGGTTGGATTCATTCACAATTCCACCAGCAATGCATAAGTGTCCCAATTTTGCCACATCCCCTCCAACATTTATTACCTTCCTTTGCTGCCGTATTGGCCAATCTGTTAGATGTGAGGTGGTACCTCAGAGTTGTTTTGATTTGCATTTCTCTAATTAGGAGGCAAATAAGATATTTCTAAAGCACTATACAAATGCTAGCTATTATCATTATTATTTTCTCAGGGTGAAGGCACTAGTAGGAGGGATGAAGAACTAAGGAGATTGACCAAGAAAGGCTTCTTATGGAAGTATAGATTTGAATTGAGCCTTGTTAAAAATTGTGGAGAAACACAGAGCTTTCACCAGGAAATATCACAGTGATCTGAATTTTATTAAAGATAGCTTAGAGAGGGAGGAGAGATTGGGTCTCTTTCCAACAGGCCAAAAAGCACCATGAGATTCCCATAAAGGTGAGAAATTGCCGAAGGATGAAGATCTAACCTGTGTTGTAGAGAGTTCTTCTTTATAGAGAATCTACAGATATAATTTGGGATTTTTACGGGATTCTACAGACACATTTATCAGGATGGTCAGCAGAGGAGGGAGTCTGGCATGACATCTTAGCATATCTGGTCCAGATGCCTTACAGTTGACTCCTCTGCATATCAACACCAACTGTTCAGGTTGCCAGATGTTCAAAGGAGGATGTTTGGACACTTTAGAGTTTGCTTATCAGCACCAAATGTTCGAAGGAGGAGGTCTGGATTTTCAGTGATATCATGAAGGGACTATAGTGGAACCTCAGAAAATAAATGTAAGTTTTTCTGAGTCTTGTTCTTTTTCTTTTCACAATCTTAAAGGAAGTCAAGAGATAGAGACAAAGAGGAAGGACATTCCAGGTATGGGGACATCCAGAAGAGGTAAGGACAGATCATTTATTAACATTTTAAGATATGTCTCCCACCCTATACCAAGGTAAGGACATAAAGAGTGATACCATAAGTAAATTAGGGGAACATAGAATAACTTACCTGGTAGATCTATTGGAGAAAGGAAGAATTTATGACCAAACAAGACACAGAGAACATTACAAGATGTAAAATGAATTATAATATTAAATTAAAAGAGTTTTGTACAAACAAAACCAATGTAACCAAGATTAGAAGGGAAATGACAAAGTGGGAAAAAAATTTATAACAAATTTCTCTGATCAAGGTCTCGTTTTCAAGTATATAAAAAACTAAATCAAATGTATAAGAATCCAAGCCATTCCCCAATTGACAAATGATCAAAATATATGAACAAGCAATTTTCAGATGAAAAATCAAAACTATCATATGAATAATCACATTTAAAAATGTTCTAAATCCCTCTTGATTAGAGAAATGCAAATTAAAACAACCCCGAGGTACTAACTGATGTCTATCTGATTGACCAATATGGCAGTAGAAGAAAGAGATAAATATTGGAGGGAATGTAGCAAAATTGGAACACTAAATTGTTGGTGGAATTGCAAACTGATCCAAGCATTCCAGAGGGCAATTTGGAACTATGCCCAAAGGGTTATAAAACTGTGCATACCCTTTGATCCTGTAATACCACTAAGAGTTCTGTATCCCAAATAGATTTTTTTTAAAGGAAAGGGACCTACTTGTACAAAAAACATTTTTAGATTCTCTTTTTGTGGTGGCAAAGAATTGAAAATTGAGGGGCTATCCATTAATTAGGGAATGGCTGAAGAAATTGTGGTATGTAATGGTGACAGAATACTACTGTGCTGTAAGAAATGATGAACAGGATGATTTCAGAAAAAGCTGATGCAGAGTGAAATAAGCAAAACCAGGAGAACATTGTACACAATAACTGCAATATTATGGTATGATCAACTGTGAAAGACTTAGCTACTCTCAGCAATGTAATAATCCAAGACAATTCTGAGGGACTTATGACAAAGAATGCTATCCACCCCCAGAGGAAGAACTGGTGGAGTCAGAATGCAGATGAAAGCACTTGAGTTTTCACTTTAGTTTATTTGGGTTTTTATTTTGGGGTTTTGATTTCATATTAATACTCTCTTATAAAAATGAACAATATAGAAATATGATTTTCATGATAATACATGTATAATCCAGATCAAGTTGCATACCATCTCTGGGAGTAGGGAAGGAAAGGAGAGAGTGAGACAATTTGGAGCTTATAACTTCAGAAAACATGTTGAAAATTGTTATTAAATTTAATTGGGAAAATAAATTATCATATAGATAGTGTAATAAATGAAAGTAAAATTATTAAATGTAATATTAATAAAATATTGTGATCACCGTTATAAAATTAACTCTCAAGTCAAGAGTCTATTAGTAGTTCTTAACAATGTAATTTTAATTTAAAAAATGGAGATACAGAAAAAAGGGAACTGTAGGAAGGGGACAGAAAATCTCACCTATCTAGAAAAATACCCTAAGCCAAAATCTGAAGCCCATCAAACCACTTAGCCCTCAAAGCCTTTGAGCCCCAACAGAGAAGAGAGAGAGAGAGAGAGAGAGAGAGAGAGAGAGAGAGAGAGAGAGAGAGAGAGAGAGAGACTCCATCCCACACCTTTTATCCTCTGTGTCCCTATGTCCCACATATGCAAAATGGGATTCAGGATAGGACAAATTAGGGAGTGATGAGCCTGGGGAGTGGATTCTATCTACACAGTAAAGAGATAGATAATAGATATAGATATTGATTTTGCCTTTGGGAAAATTTGAGTTAATGGAGTATTAAGTTTATCTCTGAAGACCTTAGCTGACAGAGACACTTGCTATAAAATTTCCCCCAAATTTGTTTTTTACTTTCTAATATTGGTTGCATTGATTTTGTTTGTACAAAACCTTTTAATTTAATGTAATCAAAATTATCCATTTCATTTTTTATAATGTTCTCTATGTCTTGTTTGGTCATAAATTTTTCCCTTATCCATAATTCTGACAGATAAACTTTTCTATATTCCCCTAATTTTTTAATGGTGTTTCTAGGTCAAGTATCCATTTTGACTTCATCCTGATGGATGTTATGAAGATCTTAAAACCTGTGGAACGCTCCCCAATTGACAAATGGTCAAAGGACATTAATATGCAATTTTCACATGAAGAAATCAAAACTATCAATAAGCACGTGAAAAAATGTTCTAAATACCTCCTGATTAGAGAAATGCAAATAAAAACAACTCTCAGGTACCACCTTACACACCTAGCAGACTGGTTAATATGGCAGCAAAGAAAAGTGATAAATGTTGGAGGGGATTGTCAAAATTGGAACACTGCTGGTGGAGTTGTGAATTAGTCCAACCATTCTGGGGTGGAACTATATATCCAAAGGGCTTTTAAAGAATGTCTGTCTTTTGATCCAGCCATACCACTGCTGGGTTTGTAGTCCAAAGAGACAATAAGGAAAAATGCTTGTACAAAAATATTTATAGCTGTGCTCTTTATGGTGGGAAAAAATTGGAAAATTGAGGGTGTATCCATTGATTGGGGAATGACTGAACAAATTGTGCTATCTGATGGTGATGGAATATTATTGTGTTGAAAGGAATGATGAACTGGAGGAATTCCATGTGAACTGGAATCACCTCCATGAACTGATATAAAGTGAAAGGAGCAGAACCAGGAGAATGTTGTACACAGAGACGGATACATTGTAGCACAATCAAATGTAATGGACTTTTCTACTATCAGCTATGCAATAACCAGGACAATCCAGAGGAACTTATGAGAAAGAATGCTGTCCACATCCAGAAAAAGAACTGTGGGAGCAGAAACACAGAAGAAAAACATATGATTGATCACGGAGCTCAATGGGGTTATGATTAGGGTTTTGATATTAAAGGATCGCTCTACTGCAAATATGAATAACATGGAAATAGGTTTTGAACAAGGATTCATATATAACCCAGTGGAATTCTTGTCAGCTCTGGGAGAGGGGAGAGGAGAGGGGAGAGAAAAATCATGAATCATGGAACCATGGAAAAATATTCTAAATAAATTTTAAAAAATCTTTTTTAAACTGTGGCCTAGAACCTAGACCCTCTTATATCTCATTCTCAGCACTTTATTTGTTTGTTTGTTTGTTTATTGTTTTACAGAATGACACTGTTGTGAACTGCCCAGAAAGTGAATCCTATTATAAGGAAATCATCTATCTTTTATAGTATCACCTCAAGGCAGACATGTAAAAGCAAAATGTAATCTGCTCTGAGAGAATGCTTTTCATGTTTACTAGATTTCCATCTATTCCCATATTAAAATGTATGCTTTCTCCTTAGGTAGAAAAGTGTGTATACTGTGTGTGACCCCCTGAATAAAAGTCTATTTTGTTTGTCAAAAGAAAAGAAAAGGGAAGTAAGAGGTGACGTATATGTGAGACATTAGTGCTGATGGATTGTCGAGTTAATGGTGGGAAGTAAAGTTAACAAAGACTATAAAGATATGGTGGGTCCCAGTTGTGAAGAGCTATAATGGTTAAATTGGTATTTTGACTAAGAGAGTTATAAAAAGTGGTCACCAATTATTATCCCTTAAGTAAGGAAAACTATTAGCAGCTTTTAGCAATTTTGTTTAATTGGAATACTAGTCACTCACTAGCAAGCCAGGCAGGATCCAGGCAACGTCCCAATACAGAAAAACCCCACAGCAGTGAGCCCAGCAAGAAAGTCCCTGACTCCAAGAAGCTCCAGGGCCAAAAGTCAGAGTCCCGAAGCTGAAAACTTCAGTTGAAAGGCCCAAAGCTCCAAGTTGAAGTTGAAGTCCAAAAACTATAAGGAACTGTCCTCCAAAGAAGAAGTCCAAAGGAGAAGATCCAAGGAGCAGAGACTCCAAAGAAGAAGTCCAAAGGAGAAGATCCAAGGAGCAGAGACTCCAAAGAAGAACTCCAAAGAAACTCCAAACTCTTCTCAAGGAGAAGAACCTTGGACAGGAAGTTCAGGACTTTTTATAGTCCTTTTTCATGTCACTTCCTGTCCCTTAATAACTTTACAGGAACCAATCACAGTCTTCCAATTTGCCTAGCACTTAGGGGGGGAAGGGAGGAGTGGCCTCTGGAGTTGTCACCCACTCTAGCAAGTGACTTGTGAACTCTCATACTTAGTGACTGGTAAGGTACCAATTAGGGCTACTTAAGTTTTAGATTGATTAACTTGAAAGTTGCTGGTTGATAGACAAAGAGAGTTTGATTCACTCTTCACAGAGCTTTAAGAAGACACACAGCGGGGCTCAGTGATGGGAGGTCCTGTCTTCAGATCTGATCCCAGACACTTCCTAGGCAAGTCACTTAACCCAGATAGTCCAGCCTTTGTAGCTCTTCCCTTTTAGAACTGATACTAAGACAGAAGGTAAGGGTTTTTTTTTAAAAAGGGTAGGCCATACAGTGGCTTTTCTATTTGGTTCTAGACATAATAGGGAGCCTCTGGAGTTTATCGCATAGGGAAGTCTCATGGTCAGAAGACTTGCACTTTTAGGAAGATCCTTTTGGTAACTGAGTAGAGGATGGACAGGATTGGTGAGAACCTGGAAATAGGAAGAATGTTGCCATGATCTAGGCATGAAGTGATGAGGGCTTGCCCCAGAGTGGGGCACTTTGAGGCCCTCATGAAGAGCTTTCATGACTTTTTAAAGAGCTGGGAAAGTGTTACGTAGTAAGAAAGCATGGCAGAGCCTGCTCTTCTTGAGGGAGAGAAAGCCAAGGTTATCAGCAGAAACATAGGTTAGAGGAGGTGTCAAATTAAGATAAAGAATGCCCAGAACTATCACTGTGCAGTGGGGCAGTAGATGGCAGCAGGGTGGTGACATCACCAGAAGGCATCACGGCCCTACACGATGAGTTGACTCTTTGTACACATGGCTTGGCTACACGTGATCTCTTAATGTTGGCTCCTTTATGTACCTATCTTAGTTAGGCATGTTCCCTATGTCTATACCTCTCTGTGTGTATTGCCTGTATATGTCCATGCTTCTCATAGATACTGTTTACGGGGGGAATTTTTTGTTCCTTTTTTTTTTTTTGCCATGTTATTTCATTAAAAGTCTTTCTGAACTTTGAACTAATTGCGTCTTTTGGCTATTGAAGACAAACATGTCAGGAGGTCTTGCGAGCTGTGATTTCAGTGATGCAGAACCACAGAGTACCTTGAACCTGGGATGGCCATCCAGTAGGGAAGGGCATGTCCTTTTTGGTTGTGCTCCTCTCTCCTACCAGCCTCAGCTCATTCTGAAGTTGAACATTTCTGGCGCTATTCTTCTAAGATCACGTGATGGGTCTTGACTCTTCTTTTGCTACCTGTCCTGAAAATTGAAGTTGGCTGGTGAGCTTCCTGCCTATCCGCAGTGACCTCTTTAGACAATTCCTCCCTTCCTGGCTGCCTAAATGTGTTCTTTTGGCTTTGACCACTTCCCATCCCTCTTGAAAGACTTCTACAGAATTTCACAGGGCAAGATCCTACTGAACCTTTCTGAAATCTGCTCTCCTCAATCTAGGGGAATATCTTGACATCTCAAACAGGATATCCTGTAGGAATCTCAAGTTCAAAATGTCCAAAGCCGATTCAGATATAAATTGTTCTGGAGCTATTATTATTATCCTATATGCACATTATTTTATCTTATGCTATTTCTATTACTACTTGATCATATTTAGTACTCTTCAGCTGATTGCACAGGTGGGCAAAAGGACAGTTTTTGTAATTAAATGAAAATGTTGGATGTAAACTCATCTCCTGTAGACCCACTGAAAATTCTCTCCAGACATTCCCAGTAGTAGAAAGGATGATGGGGCTGACAGGGGCTGCTCTTAGCCGGTGCCCACATGGTTTTGATTTCTTCTGCTAGTTCTCTACATTTTGAAAGTTTTTTTCTCCAAGTATGTTGGAGATTAGGATTATTCTGTATAGCAACATCTATTAAGATATTGTCATTAGATTTTGTGGATTCCTGTTATGTTGGGACGGCTCCGTCCTCTGGGGCTTCTGGCCCTACCTTCTCTTTTTGCTCTGTAGCATCTCCTTTGGTAATCTCCTCGGCTCTCTCTGGTTCAATCGTCAAACAATTCCCAGATCTACATATTCAGTCCCAGTCTCTCTGAGGAGCTCTGGTCACAAATCTCCAGCTGACTCTTGGCCATCTCAAACAGGATATCTGGGAAGAATCTCAAATCCAACACATCCCAAACCAAATGATGAATGATGATCTCTCCTCCCCAACATTGCCATCTTCCTACCCTTCCTATTAAGACCAAACACACAGGGGACAGCTGGATGGCTCAGTGGATAGACAGCCGGGCCTGGACATAAGAGGTCCTGGGTTCAAATCAGTCCTCAGAGACTTCCTAGCTATGTGACCCTGGGCAAGTCTCTTCAGCCCCCTTGGCTAGCTTTTACTGTTCTCCTGCCTTGGAATCAATACACAGCATTGATTCTAAGATGGAAGGTAAAGGTTAAAAAATAAAAAAGGCTGAATGAATCACCTGCCCAGGCCTACGAACTCCATGTTATCCTCAACTGCTTATCACTCACTCCAAATGTCTAATTCAGGGCAGAATTTTGTCGTTTTTCTATCACCTTCACATCTCCCATATATGTCCTCTTCTCCCCAATTACTCAGCCCCATACTCTAATTCTGATCTTCATCACCTTTCACTGGGAATACTATACAGGATCCAAGATAAACGTCTACATTGGGCATTTAAAGGTCCTGGCCCCATCCCTCCCTTTCCTGTCTTCCACATCCCTTCTTTTTGTATTACTCGACCTTGGATTTCCTCAAAGCTGACTTTCCAAGCCTTTGCCCCGGCTGTCCTCCACGGGTGGAATTCTCTGACCCATCGCCTCTTTCCGGGGATTCTCCAAGGCTCAGCTCGGATTCCCCCTTCTTCGAGACTTTCCCGGTTCCCCTAGATGCTGGTGCCGTCCCCTTTCAGATCGCCTTCCTCTTCTCTCAGTCTTTGGTTCTCTCCACTGTAAAAATTAAAATTGGTTTGACTAAACATAAGAGTTAAAAAAACATAAGACTGTGGTTGCTGTTTATAAAATTAACTCTCAAGTCACCAGTCTGTTAGCCACTCTTAACGATTGAGTTTAATAGAGATGTCGTAAAAGAGAGAAATGTAGGAAGGAAGTAGAAAGTATTGCCTAGCTAGATACCCTATAATTTCTGGCCAAGGAAGTCCAGCTCACCACCTGGCAAAGGCTCCCTCGATCTCCCCATGGAGTCGTGGTAGTCTCTTAAGCCGGGAGTCCCGGTGGTGTCTTCAGCCAGGGTTCCACCAATGCAAGCCTCTTCCTTCAGCTCTTCAAAGTCTCGATTGATTAAATTAAAGGTTGCTGATTGATTACATGAAAAATAAACAGAGAGTTCGATTCTCTCCACGTGACCCAAGCTCTAGATCTCCATGGACCGGGTTATTTCTGAGTGTCTCCTACATTAGAATGTCATTGTTTAATCAGTGCTGGTGACCGGCTCTCACAATGGTTTGGTTTCAGTACAATTTATTTGCTGAATTCTCAAGAGTTGAATGAGATCTGGATTTATGGTACAGGGCTCTGCCATTTTTTTTTTTTTAATGAAAAAGCGTAAGTTTCAAATGGAGTTACTACATTGTGTCTTGGGAGATATTTCATGGGTGCTAAATATTTTCAGGCAGCTGGATGGTGCAGTGGATAGAGTGCCGTCTCTAGGTTTGGAGACCTGAGTTCAAATCCTGCCTCAGGCACAGATTGGCTGCCCATGACTCTTGGCAAGTCACTTAACCTGGCTTATCTCAGTTTCCTCATCTATCAAATGGGCTGAAGAAGGAAATGGCAAACCACTCCACTATCTTTGCTAAGAAAACTCTAATGGGGTCACGAAGGTTCAGACAGAACTTGAACAACCCACAAAATGTTTGCAGTCTCCAGTGATGTGCTACAATTTCTCAATTGTGAATGTGCTACGTTTTCTCAATAATTTCAGTTGATCGCCATGGTACTTGTATTTATTCTCCTAATGCAATATCCTCTCTGATTAGGGGGTGGCTGTGTCTGTGGCTCACTGAGTAAGTGTAAGAGGGTGTGAGTTCCTGAGCTTTTAACCCTAGACACCATTGAGAAGGACTTTCCCCTCTTCCACCTTTTCTTTGCTCGGTTGAAGTGAGGTGTTTTCATCTTGCTCTCAGCCGAAGAGCTCATTACTATTCTATAATATAATTTCTGGTCCCTACTTCCTTTGAGAAAGAGGTTTACCAGTTATTCCTGAAGGTCTTTTGTGTAACCAGGGTTTGATGGGAGATGATTAGCCAAGTATTACCTGCATTTAGGGAAAGTCCTTTATTCTTCTTATTTTTAATAGATTTTTATTGCTTTCTAATGTTTTTCATCACTTAAGTTTCCTCCATATCCCTCTCCCTCTCCCAGACCCCCTTAATCACAAAGAATATTTTTTTTAAACCCTTGTACTTCGGTGTATTGTCTCATAGGTGGAAGAGTGGTAAGGGTGGGCAATGGGGGTCAAGTGACTTGCCCAGGGTCACACAGCTGGGAAGTGGCTAAGGCCGGGTTTGAACCTAGGACCTCCTATCTCTAGGCCTGGCTCTCAATCCACTGAGCTACCCAGCTGCCCCACAAAGAATAGTTTTTAAGGAAAAAAAACCAGCAGAATTATCAACACAAGGAAGAAATCTGAGAGATGGAAATATATTCTCCACCCCTGGGACACTGCCCTTCCCCCTTGTGCTCCTCCTCCCATGGGCTGGCAAAGGAGGCGGCTTCTCGTATCTCTTCTTTGGGGCCAAGCTTATTCTCTGTAATTTTGCAGCCTTCATTTTAAATGGTTTTGTGGTGATCGTTCATTCCATTTTCTTGGTTGGAGTCAACGTGTCTCTTGTTGCCTTGGCTCTCTTCTCCTCCCAGCATTCTGCGTCCTTTCCAAGCTTCTCCAGCTGTTCACATTCCTTACAGAGATCTTTGATTATGCGGATGTGCCCACACCATTCAGCCATTCCACCCAAATGCCTTTTTTTTTTAACATTTATTAATATTCATTTTTAACATGGTTACATGATTCACGCTCCCCTTTCCCCTTCAACCCCCCCCCCCCGC
>NC_058134.1:306352605-306380480 GCF_016433145.1 Gracilinanus agilis
GTTTCTGAGCCTCGCTTTCCAGTTGCAAGATTCTACCTTTTAAGCTGTTATTTTCTTGCCAGATCTCTTCCATTTTCCTCAAAATCTCAGATTTGAACTCTTCCATAGGTTGTGAGGAGTTTTCCTTATTTGGGGAGGGTCTGGATGGTTGTTTGTTCTCCTCCTCTGTTTGCTCGGTTGTCTGGATTTTCTCTGTGTAGAAGCTGTCGAGTGTTAAAGACTTCTTTTTTTTGTTATTATTCTTTCTCTTCTGAATTTCCTGTAACTGGTTAGCCATCATTAGCCCAGCAGCTTCTCAGGTTTATCCTCGCTCTCAGTGTCTGTCTGAGATCTATTGGCTCCTGAGGACTGAGTTCTAGTTTTTTCCAAGGTCAAGCCCCCTGGTGGATTCCCTTGCTTGAACCTCTGCTGGAGGTTTCTTTACAAGTCTCAGGGAGCTACTTCCACAGTCGTATACCCGTCTGCACTGGTTCCCCACTTAGGCTTTAGTTCCTGGTTGTGTTTGCCTCCACCCACGCCTCTGCTCAGCCGGCACCCACGCCTCTGCTCGGCCGGCACCCACGCCTCTGCTCGGCCGGCGCTCAGCTCCCAGCGTCCGCTCCCGCGCGCGCGCGCTCAGATTTCGCGTGCGTTCTTGACTTAATGGGGTCCTAAGTCTTGCTGCTCTCAGGAACAGGTCCTGGAGCTGCTGATGACTCAATGGGTGCCCCAAACTTGCTCTATTTCTTTTTAGCTGGGTTCAGAGCTATAGGTGAGTGTGGAGGGGGTGGGGGTGGGGCGGTTGCTCAGCTCGCGCTTGAGTGAGAGCCCTTTTTAGCTTGGAAATGTCTCGATTCCACGTACCTTCCACGCTGTGCCCTGTTGTGGGGTTCCTCCGTTCGTCTGGACTTGTTTTTATGTCCCCTTGAGGAGTTTTGTGTGTTTCGGTCAGGAGAGGTTTAGAGCTGCTTCTTACTCTGCCGCCATCTTAACCCGCCCAAATGCATTTTATTCTGAACCCCTTAGAATCATGACCTTGGATAATCCCCTTCACTTCTGTTTACCTCAGTCTCCGCACCTCTAAAATGGGGTTCCAAATAGCACCTACCTCCCAGGTATTGTTGTTGTGAGCATCAGAGGAGATCCTATTTGTAAAGTGCTTTCATCCAGTAGACTCTTTATGAAGGCTAGTCATTGCTGTTATTGTGATTTTATGCCCTTGGACTACCAATCTTTGGGATGCAGTAGACATATTTCTAGTCCTATCCCCGCCTTGGCGGTAGGTGAGGGAAGGAGCAAGAATTTCTTCCTTATGAAGACAGGGAGAGCAATCTCCTCTTGATAGGCCTTAGATTGGCTATCTATCTCCCCATGCCACATGAGAGCTGACACTAACCCCACAGACAGAGAACTTCCATTTCTATTAATTCTATATATACTTATTTTTGTCCTGGTGGTCATTCCCATTACACAGCTTGAAGTCCCTGCAGGTAGGGATCATTTCATTCCATTTAACCCCAGGACTTCCTGCCAAGATGATTTCCTAAAGGGCTGACAGACCTCGCTGTACCCTTATATCTGCCTCAGACACCCATGAGCAATAGGAGAGAGGGACCCTCCACCCAACAGCCAGGTCAGAGAAAACATGCATGTAGTCTTTGAGTCTTTTTGTTCTGGGGCTGCAAGAATGGAGGTTTCTCTGAAAAAGCCCCATGGGTAGGATTTTTGGAAGGCCAGAAGCACTCAGCTTCATAAAATGCTTGCTGATAGGTTGTTTGTCCCAAAGTCTAGTCTTCCATTGGAGAATTCCTCTACAGCAGTGATGGCGAATCTTTTAGAGATGGAGTGCCAGGCCCTGCCCTCCCCCCAACTTTATCCCACACAGGGGAGGGAGGAAGTACTCCCATTGGGCTGCTAGAAAGAGGGGACGGGTGAAGTAAGAAATGTCCTCAGCGAGTGTACAGAGGGGAAGGAGAGTGGCCCAAGAGCTCTGCTCCCCTCCAGCTCTGCTGCCTGTGAGCCGCCCACCTTACACCCTGTGCACTCCCATTGGGCTGCTGGGCAAAGAGATGGGTGAAATGAAAAATGTCATCAGCCCTGGTGGAGAGGGGGAGGGAAGCAGCTCCAACCGAGTCCTTCGGCCTTTCTTGTACTGAACAGGGGGGTGGGGACGAGCCCTTGCCTATAGAGAGAGCTTTCTGTGCTACCTGTGGCACCTGTTGCCATAGTTTCCCCATCACTGCTCTACAGTTTCTGATGGTGATGGCCTGTTCCTAAATCATCATCACTCCAAACCCTTCCATTTCTGTAAACAGATCCTGCCATTCAGGCAGGTGTTTGACATCTGATGAGCTCCTGCCTATTGATTCTTCCTTTGGATCTCTGCCATTTTGGAGTTTGGAGCCAGCTGGAGGTAAACCAAGCTCAATTGCATTTGACAATGTCTTAATGACCAGCTTTTGTACTAGTGGGTGAAGTGACATCTAATAACAGCAATATTATTACAACTGGGGCAGCTCCATGGCACAGTGGGTAGAGGGCTGGCTCTGAAGTCAGGAAGACCTGAGTTCAAATCTGGTCTTAAACACTTACTTTCTGTGTGATTCTGGCCAAGTCACTTCACCCCATTTGCCTCAGTTTCCTCATCTATAGAATGAGCTGGAGAAGGAAATGGCAAACCACTCCCGTATCTTTGCCAAGAAAACCCTAATGGTGTCACGAAGAGTAAGAAACAACTGAAATGACTGAACAACAAAAGCCAATGATTATAGCTAACATTTATTTGGCCCTTTCCAGTTTGAAAAGTTCTTTACAACTAGTATCTCATGTGAGCTTTATGGCAATCCTTTAAAGTAGGTGCTGTTATTGTTCCAATTTTATAGATGAAAAACTTAAGGCAAACAGAGGTTAAAATGACTTGCCTAGGGCCACATAGCCAGTGAGTGTCTGAGGCAGGATTTGAACTCAGGTCTTCCCGACTCTAGCTTCAACACTCTATCCACTGGACCAGCTAGCTGCCTCTTGTTATAAAAAATTTCCATCCATTTTAAACCTGCTTATCATGTGCTCTGACAGCCATCAATATTTTTTCCTCTTTTCTCCCCCTCAAAATCCCCACCTTCTGTTTTAGAATTGATCCTAACTGATCCTAGAATCAATTCTGTGTATTGGTTCTGTATCCACGATTTAAAATTTGTTTGAGAAAACTTTCAGGGAAAGAAACTTGCAAACTCCTTGAGTCCAGAAAATGAACTGTTTGGAGAAAAATGCCTGCAGAAACCTACACTGCATCAGAAGATCCAGAATGAAATTTGGGGTGCAATTGATTGAACTGAAGGGGGTTGAACACAGTTATTTTGAATGTACACTCTTGTGTCAAAGGGGACTGCCCCAAATTGTTTTTTTTGTCAACGCACCTAGCAAACACTGGTTTTGCTTCCTCTCTCTTCTATTTCCCTCTTATCTCTAAGTATTGTAGTTTTCTCTTAGAAGGTACAATATTGTATGATCCTGTAGTTAGAAGATTTTGGGAGGCACCAGATGATTATGTCAAAATATCTGCTGGGGAGATTAGTCTCTCAAAGGATCACTGGGGGGATTGTGAAGATGGGATTAACTCTCCCCTGCCCACATTTAGATTTAGTCACCAGAAGCATATATAGCCCCACATTTCCTTAAGTGAGAGGAGGTCCGCAGCTTCAGTTGAATGAGCAGGTTGGAAATCAGTCTTAACTCTCTGGAGAGTGTAAAGACGAATGAAAAGGAAGTCAAAGAGATGCCCCTTGTAGGTGGCATCTCGAGGAGGCTACTCGGGAAGGGGAGGAGAGAGATGGGACACCAATATCGGGTGAGGTGTTTCCGAGGAAGAGTGAGAGAGACAGAAGCATGTTGGAAGCAGTCAGAAATAGGTGAGGAGGAGATGGAGGTGTAGGGAGAGTGGGAGGGATAGAAGTGGACAGCTTTGCCTCATCGAGGGGGGGGAAGCCACCTCTTTGTGCAAGGCACTTGGAGGAGGAGGTAGAGAAAGAAGGCATCTGAGTGATGGGAGTGGAGGAGGAGAGAACTTGCTCTGATGACTTGCTTTGTAACTGGTGGTCCAACTAAGAGTAGAGATATCTTCTTGTCTAATCCAACGAAGACAGACAGTTCTTTGCCTCCATTTGACCAGCCTGAAAGGGGAATCCATTAAGATTGGTTTTAGGAAGATGTTTCTTCCACTTTTGGTAAATGCAGCATGGTACCCTGGATCTAGCCCTGGCAGGGATCTTAGAAATGATATCATGGGGACAGCTGGGTGGCTCAGTGGATGGAGAGCCGGGCCTGGAGATGGGAGATTCTGAGTTCCAATCTGGCTTCAGATACTTCCTAGCTGGGTTACCCTGGGCAAGTCACTTAACCCCTATCGCCCAGCCCTTACTACTCTTCTGCCTTAGAACTGATACTTGTAGCAGTTCTAATATGGAAGATAAGGGTTTAAAAAGAAAATAAATATTATAGGAGGATTTTATCCCTGCTTGAGTAAGAAGATTGAATAGGTGACAGTCGGTTTCTGGAAGAGAAATGAAATCCTCCAGCCTGAGAATCTGTTTGATTCATCTAGGCCGGAGGTCAGCAACGTGTGGCTCTCGAGCCATATCTGGCTCTTTTGATTAATAATCAGCAAAACCATGCAGCACCAGAAGTCACATTAATGTACTTTATTCATCATTGGTTAGCACGTAATAACGTTATTAAAAATAGTTCAGAGGCTTATTGTACTTTAAAAGTGTTGTTCTTACATAAAATGCACATATTTACTTGTATTCAGTGTTAAACATATTGTACAGCTCTCACGAAATTACATTTTAAAAAATGTGGCGTTTATGGCTCTCACGGCCAAAAAGGTTGCCGACCCCTGCTCTAGTCCAGCCCTCATTTTATAGAGGGGGAAGCAGAGGCTCTGAAAGTTTCCAGGACCTTCTGCTGGGTCATTCAGGTAGTTGGTGGCAGGGCTGGGATTCAAACCCAGGTCCCATGGCTCTTCCCACGACACCATACTGTCTCTGAAAAGCCAAACATCCCCAACTTAAACTCGATTCTTTTCCTTTGCTTTGCTGTTGAATTGCATCTTCTGTTTGGAGACGTCTCTAAACCGTAAGGTGGAAATTGTCGGGTTCTGAGATATTCTGCTTAGCAGAGTTAACCTTTGTCCAAGCCAAAAAAAAAAAAAAAATGCTTGTTGGGTCATAAGTTGTCTTGGACAGGCTTGGGTTAAAACACAGAGTAGAGGGTTTTCTTTCCAACCACCCTCCATCCCACTTGCTGGAAGTGAGATTAGTCCTCTGGCCGGCCAGCCGGCCGGCCATTGTCATTCTTGTTGGTAGCTCTCCCAGCATGCTGGTGCCTGGTCAGAGTACGATGGGGACCTCAGGAATGCTGGTTTTCTTGATGGTTGGCTCCCTGCTTTTCCCTCCTCTAGTCTGACTGGCCATCAGCACATTCCTGCCTGGTCACAAAGGTACCTTGAGTTCCCAAGTAGGAATTCCAGTCACCTCTAGTGACCCATCTCCTCTCTCTTCTGCCTGAAGCTCTCCTCCTTCCTCGAGGTTTCTTTCCCTACTTCGCTGGCTCCGTGTGAACCCATTCTTCTCCTAATCGCCATCCCATCCAGTATCATCCCCATCCCACCCCTGTCCCTCACACTTCCATCCAGCTCTTCCTCCAAAGGGCCTGGCTGTGGGGTGGAGGTCAGAATGGGCCTTCCAGGGAAGGGGGAAGGGATAGACTCTGACACATTAACCAGCAGGGAGCAGGCCAAGGTCAGCAGGTTAAATGGTCACTGATTACCTCTCGGCCAGGGCCAACCAGCTTGGGTTATGTCTGGTCACTTCCACCGATGTGTGTGACCTAGGGCGGATATAAGAGCCTCCGGGCTCGGCCAGCCCGCACATGAGGCACATTCCCTTCTTCTCCTGTTTCCCACGAGGCCTGTGGTCAAGATGAAGGTTCTCATGGTAAGGGTCCTGTCTCTCTGGATGCTTTCCAAAATGCTGCTGGGCTGCCTGGCCCCTACTCTAGAGCCCTAGAGGAAGGGGGCTGGGGTGGAGAGCAAAAGCCTGGTTGAAGAAACTGGGGCTGAGAGGAGCTGAATCCAAAGCCTGGGGACTTCCAGGCCCCTCAGATCTGCAACATCACTTTTTTCTCCTCAATCCTAGGGCCAAAGCGGAGCCTTTCTCTTCCTTTTATAAGTGGGGAAACTGAGACTTGCAGAGGCACCGGGTCTCCCATAACGTCCCATAGGGACTGAGATCCAGGTCTTGTGACTCCAAGATCTGGTTCTCACCTCTGGATCCTTTCCCTCCTGGGAGGGGATGGCCAATAAGTCACCTGCTTCTTCTTCTTGTCCCTAATTTCCCCCCTTCCCTTGATAAAAGGGCTCAGCTGAACTGAGTTACCTTTTCTTGCTTCCTCTGCATTTCTTTATTATCCTCCGTGGGAGAGCTCTCTGGGCTCTCCCTTGACTCCCAGGGGTCCACCACCCCCAGAGCCCAGGCAGATTGTGTGCATGTATGTAAGTGCCTAAGTGGATCTGAGAGGGAACTTGAGTAAGGCTCAGTGGGTCTGAAGGAGGCGTGAGTGACCTGGGGACCATGCCCGAGTGTCTGTCTTCCAAGGCGGATCGTTTCGAGGGCCTTGGTCCTAGCTGTCCTGGGGTTCCTGCCTCTTTTTCTCCTCTACTCCTGGTCATCTAGAATGATCTGCACTGATGCCCCTGAGCTTCAGGGTCCTTGACCCCTCTCCTGCCTATCCTGCCGCTTTCCCAGATGGAAGACTTTCTCTCTCCTTCCTTCCCTCCTTCCCTCCTTCCCTCTTTCCCTCCTTCCTTTCTTCCCTCTTTCCTTCCTTCCCTCCTTTCCGTCTCTTCTTCCTTCCCTTCTTCCCTCCTTCCTTCCTTCCCTCCCTCCCTCTTCCAAACTGGCTGAGTTCATCTCCTCTTCTCCCCTTTGCCCCGCCAGGGTCCAGACCCTTCTGAGATTTACCGACCGGAGGGGAACAAAAACAAAGAGGACTTCCGAAACTACACTGTAAGAGCGGCCGGCTTGGCTCTGATAGTGCTCCCTGGCCCTGCCCTTGACCTTGATGCTCCACTGCCATCTGGGAGAGAACAGCTTCAGTGGCCAGTGAAGGAGGGGCTGGGGGAGCGGTGGCCAAGGGGTGGAAGACAGAGGGTCAAGGGGCATGGATTAGCTGGCGTCCGACATGTTGGGATGGGAGTGGGAGGAATCGGAGTCTAACCCAAGTGGGCTTGCAGTCAGGACCCCTCCAGGATCGAGTCTACAACACGTACAAGCTCATGCACACCTACCAAACCGTGGACTTTGTCAGGAGAAAGGTGAGACTAGCCGAGGGGTCCTTTGCCTTGGGGCGACCATCCGTATCCACAAGGGTGGGCCCCTGCCCCCCTTGATGGGCTCCTGGAAGGTGGGGGGACTCAGTTTCCAGGGTGACAGATCATTGCTCCCAGTGGGTGCTTCTCATTCTCAGCATGCGGAATTTGGCGGATTCTCATATAAAAAGATGTCCGTGATGGAGGCCGTGGATCTCCTGGAAGGGCTGGTGGACGAGTCAGACCCAGATGTGGACTTCCCCAATTCATTTCATGCGTTTCAGACGGCTGAGGGCATCCGGAAGGCTCACCCAGATAAGGGTATCTCCTGCCTCTCCCAGGCCCAGGGATTCCCTGCTCGCATCCCCTCTCCTCGTGCCCTCATGGGGGCGGCTAGAGAGACACCCCACCCCTCAGAGGCAGCCATAGAACACCAGGCTTCCGTGGGGATGGGGCCGTCTGCTCGTGGTGGGCCCAGCCCCTGCTTCTGTGTGTTTGGGGGGGGGGGGCGAGGGAGAGGTAGGGAGCGAGGTCCTCAGCTGGGTGTCGGAGACCTGGATTCTGGTTGAGTCTCTGTTCCTGACTGCTGGTGGCACCCTGAGCCCTCACTGTCCTCCCTTGGCCTTAGTTTCTCTGGCTGCACACTCAGGGCTTGAACCGGGTGGTCTCTGAGGTCCGCCCTTCGTTTCAGTCTGTCTGGGTTTGTGCTCAGAGCTCCCAGAGGTCCCGGGCTCTCCCCTAGAGAAGGTCCCTCCCTTCACCTGAGCCAGGCAATCAGGGCCTCCAGGAGTAAGGGATGATGGGAGATAACAGCAGAGGGAACTTGGAGCCCTCTGGTTCAGAGCAAGAAGGGCTTTCCAGTAGGGAATCCAGCAGGGATTAAAATTCTAGCCCCCTGGGGGAGGGGGAGGAAGAGGGAAGGAGACTGCTCTACCCCCAGAAAGCTGGCCCAAGGCAGGGGGGAAATACAAGACAGAAGGATGGGATGGGTCCAGGCTCTCTGCATAGCCCAAATCTAGGAGAAGCTGAGTCTCTGGGGCTGGGGAAGTGAGTGTGAATCCTGCAGTCATCGCCCCTCAAGGCACCAGGCAGCTGGGGGTCCCCCACTCATTTCTGCAATGCACTCCTTTATTCTTGCCCTCCAAAATCGCCCTCCTGGGGGTTCTGATCAGTATTTTCTTCTGATGATCCCTAAAAGCGGTCCTTGATGGTCAGCGTCTGGTGAACTGAGGCCCACCAAAAAGATGATTCTGATTTGATCGTGCTCCCGTCCGCTTCTTCCTGCCCTCCACCCATCCACAGAATCAGGGCTATCCAGAGCTAGAGAGGGGCTCAAACCCCCTCCCTCAAAGCTGCCCAGGGACAGGAAGTCCGTTCTGCTTTGGGTGGCCGGAGCTGCCCCGACGACATCCGCTGTGACCCTGAGCCCCTGGACCTGAGCGAGGAGGGAGCCTGCTCTAGCTGCCAGGGCCCCGGGGCCGAGGCGAAAGGGCTCTCCCAGCATGGGTGTCAGAGGGACAGAGGCGGGGACGGGCAAGTGAAGCCATGGCAGAGTGGTTATGCCTCCCTAGAGCCCCTGCGTCCAGGTGCAGTGGGGGGATGATCTTCTGTCCCCATCAGACGGCATCCAGAGGCTGCGCCCCACGTTGAGGAAGAGCATCCAATTCAATAAGGGCTCTGGGGATCAGGGGCCAAAGAGGAAATAGCGGCTGCCCTCTGGGGGCAGACAAACAGCCTTAAGAGTTACGGTGGTCCTCCTCCTCCTTCCCAGGTGGGGAGATCAGCCCCAGAGCAAGGACTATACGGGAAGTGACTTTGGAAGGACTCTGACAAGCTGAGGGCCTCCAGAGAAGGGGGACAGGGACCACCAGAGTCAAAGCTGCCATTCTGCTGCCGCTATGTGCTTTCCAAAGCCCTTTCCACACATGGGGAGAATGCGAGGGTCATTTCTCCCATTTTACAGATGAGGAAACGGAGGCCAGCAGGGGGAAAAGTGAGCTGTAGAGGTCAGAAATGGGATCCCTCCCCAGATTTCCCTTGACACTATAAGGGTCCAACATGCTTTCATTCTTATTAGCTTACTTCTGCCATGAACATTGAAAGCAGTAAAGGGGAACAGCTAGGTAGTTTAGTGGATTGAGAGATGGGAGGTCCTGTGTTCAAATTTGGCCTCAGACCCTTCCTTGTCGTGTGACCCTGGGCAAGTCACTTCACCCCTCCTTGCCTCATCCTTAACGCTCTTCTGCCTTGGAAGTGATCCTTAGTACAGATTCTAAGACAGAAGATCAGGGGCTTAAAAACAAACAAACAAACAACAAAGGCAGGAAGGGTCTGGAGGTCAGGCAATGTGAGAAGTGACTGAAGGAACCAAAGATGGTTAGTCTGGAAAAGAGAAGCTCGGCTCAGGTGCCACCTCCTATGGGAAGCCTTCCCTGATCTCCTTTGCTCTAGGCAGCTCTCCCTCCTACCACAGCTTTGGAGAGGATGAGGCCAGTTCCTAGGGTCTGTCTTTGTAACTCTGGCACCTTGCAGGGAACCCCATCAGATTCCAGATGAATGTTGGCTTGGAGCCTCTTTTCCTCCGATGCGGGATGGGACGACTCAGTTTGACCAATTTGAGTCTATGGTGCTGGAGAGATTCTTGTTCGCTCGTGCCATTCCTTCATGACCCCATGTGGGGTTTTCTTGACAAAGATACTGGGGTGGTTTGCCCTTTCCTTCTCCAGCCCATTCTACAGATGAGGAAACAGAGGAAAACAGGGTGAAATGACTTGTCCAGAGTCGCACAGCTCAGCAGCGTCTGAGGACAAATTTGAAGCCAGGTCTTCCTGACTCCTGGCCCTGCACTCTATCTACTGAGCCACCTAGCTGTGCTCTAGGTTCTGAGGAGGTCCAAGTCTGGATGGCAGCGGGTTCCTGCCCTCAGGGTAGTAGAAGCCCCCAGCAGAGCCCCCTCCTGCCTTCACAGGCCACCCGGCTCCTTCCCCGGGTCTTCTTCCCCAGCTCTGATCCCTGGTCTTTGTCCTTCCTCCCTAGACTGGTTCCACCTCGTGGGGTTGCTGCATGATCTGGGGAAGATCCTGGTTCTGGCTGGAGAGCCACAGGTAAAAAAGGTCACCAAAGATGACTCCGGCCGGCCCAGGCATTGTCTTCTGGGCTCTGGGTTCTAGGTTCTGGGCTCCAGGCTAGAACGGGACTCCAAGCTGAGGTTTGGACCCTGACTTCTTAGATGGGTTCCGATCCACAGACTCAAGGTTCCAGGGGTCCTTGGTTCTGAGCTCTTGGCTTTGATCCATTTGGGGGTTCCTATCCTACGGCAACAAATCCACGACCCTTCTGCCTCCCCCATGCAGTGGTCAGTGGTTGGAGACACCTTCCCTGTTGGTTGCCGCCCCCAAAAATCTGTTGTCTTTTGGGATTCAACTTTTCAAGACAATCCTGATACCAAGGACCCTCGATACTGGTGACCCCCTCCCCCGCCCCAGCCCAGAGAGCTTTCATACAGAGAGTCTCCCCTGCCAGAGATCTCTTGTTCCCCAACACACACACACACACACACACACACACACACACACACGCACACAGAACCTTTGGCTCTGGGAGGAATCGTCCCTTTGGGAGCTCTACCCAGCCCCTCTCCATCGCCCTCCTCCCACCAGAGATCTCTCTTCCCGAAAACCTCTCCTCCGATTCTCTGCCCTCCCCCAGACTGCCTGGTCTGCCCCTTCCTTCCCCTGGACCTTTGCCCTTCTCGCTAGCCCTCCTTACAGCCTTGACTCTCTCCAGCACTGAGTATGGCATGTACGAGCCCCACTGCGGCCTGGAGAAGGTCCTGATGTCCTGGGGCCACGACGGTGAGACCTCTCCCCTTGTCCTCCACTGCCACTGCTCCATCCAAGAGCCCCCTGGGAGCCAGGAGGAATTCCCAAAGTGAAAACAAGGGGCCTCCCTCCCCTTTTCGAACCCAGGGCCAGGCCGGGTCTGTGGAATGGGAGCTGCAGGAGGGAGCTCTGGGGGGAGGGGATCTTCAAGGCTCTGGGGGCCGGCGGCCAGGCCTGGGACCATCTCTCCTTGTCCAGAGTACATGTACCAAATGATGAAGTTCAACAAGTTCTCTCTGCCTCCGGAGGTGAGTGGGGTCAATGCGTCCAACCCCCAGCCTCCAACTGCTATCTCTGACCAATGACTCATGGCCCAGAGGAGGGATCCCTGGGCCTGGGGGGGGCTGGGGGTCTAGACCTGGAGCTGGGGGCGAGCACGATGCCGGGACATGGAGGGTGAGGGTGGGAGCGCTTGCCTGGTAAGGACAGGGCCTTGGTTTCTCAGGGTTTGGGGGCGGTCTGGGGTCCGACAGTCTGGGCTCGAGAGGAAAGGATTATGCCGGGGACATCAGTCGCCCCTCTTTGTCTCCCTCCCTTCCTCCATGGTTAGGCCTTCTACATGATCCGTTTCCACTCCTTCTACCCCTGGCACACTGGTGGTGATTACCGGCACCTCTGTAGCACCCGGGACCTCGACATGCTGCCCTGGGTGCAAGAATTCAAGTAAGGGCTGGAGAGGGGGGCTCCCCACGCAGAGCTCTGGGGATGTCCTGTTCAGGGGAACACAAGCAGAGCAGGATGTGGGGGATGAGCCTCCTGTCCCTCCTGAGGCCAGAAAGAGGCGTAGGGGTCAGTGTGGACCAGGCTTGAGCCATCCTTTGCCCTGGGCCCCCCGTTCTTCCCTCACCCTCACCCAGGGCCCACTGAGGACTCTCTTCTATAAATATGTACAAGACGCCTAGTGGGCACAGGGCACCTCGCTGGGTGTTGGGGAGGCTGGCATGAAGGATGGCATCGGCCCTGCCTTCAGACACCTTCCAGGCCCTGGCAGGGACAGAGAAGACAGAGGGGCCTTGGAGTGCAGAGCCGGGCAACCCAGGCCTAGATCTGTCACTTAGGAGGGTGCCATCTTGGGCAAGTAAGGCGGCAGCCTGTCTGCTGGTCCTGGAGTCACAAGACCTAGGTTCAAATTCTGCCTCTGATGTCATTTTCGGTCCTTGAACAGATCCTCTGACCTCCTGGAGCCTCTGTCCAATGAGTGGGTTGATAATAGTTGGCATACGAGGTCCTTTCCAGCTCTGTGTGCCCTCGGCTAAGTCACTTGACCTCCTTATGCCTCATTCCTCCAGCCCTAGATCTCTCTTGGAGGACTCAGTTTCCTCCTCTGTAAATAAGGACGTTAAGCCCCGCACTTCCTTTGCCTGAGAGTTTTGGGGCGACTGGCTGGAATGCTTTAGAAAAGGGGTCACAATTGCTGTCAATAACTAAGAAATGCAGAAGAATGCTCGGGGAAAAGCCTTTCAGGGAGGGAGCAGGGTGCTGCCTGGGCACTCCGGTTGGCCCATGGGTGCTGGGGACCCCAAGGCAGGAGAAGCACAGTCAGCCACACTTGGCTCTATCTGTCCAGAGGCCAGAATCCAAGACTGACCAGGGCCGTGTGGTCGGAGAAGCAGAGCCCCAACTTTGAGCCGACAGTCACTTAGCCTCACGGGGGGAGGAACAGCTAGAAGACCTCAGAAACCAAGTCCAACCTTTCCTTTTTACAGATGAGGAAACTGAGGCAGGGAGGTTGAGTGACATTGTGGACCCTTAGCTTTAGAGCTGGAAGGGACCTCAATATCCTTCCTGAGCACATGAAGAAGCTGAGAAACAGGGAAGTGACTTAGCCAGGTCACAGAGGCACAAAGGCAGGATTTGGATCCAGGGCCCCAGGCTCCAGAGCCCAGAGTGTCTTTCCCTCCGCTGGGAAGTTCTTCCTCCCTCCTGGGCCAGGGCTGGGCCAAGGGAGGCTAGGAAAGCCCCCTGGACTCCCCCGGCCAAGTTCCTGAGTGGCAGCACCCAGATCCAGTCTGGGACTGAAGGGTCAGCAAAGGGCCAGCACAGGAGAGAGAGAGAGGGAGCGGGAAAGAGGGGGGGGGGGGGGGGGGCGGCCTGGGCTGCCTGCCAACCAGGAGCTCCTTTTCTGAGCCCACATTCCACGCTCCCCCGCCGGCTCCCAAGACCCTCACTCTGGGGACAGCTGGGTGAAGGCATCGAAGGCTCCCACCAGCCTTGGGCCATTCGTTTAGGGACCAAGTGTTTGCTTCTGAGCCAGCAACATGGCGAGTGCAAAGACTGGGGGGAGACTGGAGGAAGCCACGAGCAGCCACGAGCAATGGAACCAAGCAAGGGGAGGTGGGGGAGCCCCAAAGGGGCGGTGGAGGTGGGGGCAGCAGCCCAACGCCCACAGCCCCCCTCTGGGTCCCTTGCAGTAAGTTTGATCTCTACACCAAGTCGGAGGACCTGCCCGATGTGTCTGAGCTTCGCCCATACTACCAGGGCCTCATTGACAAATATTGTCCCGGGATCCTCTGCTGGTAGCGGCCCCTGCTCGGGTCCGAGCCCAGGCTCCTTGGCCCTTCGACAGCCCAGCCACGCTCGCCTGCCTCACCAGGAGCAGCCAGCTCCTTCCCTTGGGCTTGCCCGCCTGCCCACAGGCCCTGGCTCCCCCTTCCTCGGAGAGGAGATCCTGGGGCCCAGGAGGGGCAGCTACTCCCAGTCCCCGCCACATCTTCCCTGGCACACGCCAGGGTCGCTGGGCACTGCTCAGAAGGAATAAAGAACGGACGCACCCGGTGTCTTAGCCTCACTGTGTCTGAAGAATGGGGAGCCTGGGGGTGGGGGGCTGGGGTGCAGGGCCCCCGGCAGCAAGAACGATCCCCTGGGACGTCCTCCATCCCCTCCGCCCCAGAGACCAGCCATCCACTTCCCAGGCCCCATCCCGGGCCGCGGGGCCCAGAGCAGACCCGAGCAGGGACCCGGCCCCCTGAGTACGGAGAAGAGCAGCCAGGAGAGGCGGGCAGAGGGCCAGAAGCTGCCTTCCTGGAGGCCGAGGGTTCTGGGCCGCTTTCGCTGGCCTCCCCTTCAGCCCGCTTTCTTCTTTAACCTGTGTGGGGACTGTCCCGGCACAGCCAGATTCCCTGGACCCCGGGGTCCCCTGCCCCAGGACCAAAGAAGATCGCTCAGGTTGCAAAAGCCAATTGACGTTTCTTAAGCATCTCCTCGGTGCCAGGCACCCTGCTGACTACCCCAGGGTAGGGGTTCCGAAGGACAAAAGATGGTCCTTGGCCATGAGGAGCTCACCACTGGCTGGAAAGGAGCCTGAGGAGTACCCAGCTCCACCCTCTTTTCTATTTTATTCTATATATTTATTTATATTTAAACCCTCACCTTCCATCTTAGAAGCAATTCTGTGTATCCATTCCAAGGCAGAAGAGTGGTAAGAGCTAGGCAGCAGGGGTCAAGTGACTTGCCCAGGGTCACACAGCCAGGAAGTGCAGATTGGAGCCCAGGACCTCCCATCTCTGGGCCTGGCTCTCCATCCACTGAGCCACCCAGCTGCCCCCTTCAACCCTCTTATTTTAAAGAAGAAACTGAGGCTTAGAGAGGGAAAAGAAGGAAGGTCCCAGAGGTAGGAAGTGGAAGTTGGTATCAGAAACCAGATCCTGTGATGCCCCAAATCAGAGCTGTCCTTGAGCTCATGACCAGCCACGGTTTTATGAAAGTTATGGGATTGGGGGCAGCTGGGTGGCTCAGTGGATGGAGAGTCAGGCCCAGAGACAGGAGGTTCTGAGTTCCAATCTGGACTCAGACATTTCCTAGCTGGGTGACCCTGGGCAAGTCATTAAACCCCCATGCCTAGCCCTTACTGCTCTTCTGCCTTGGAACCAATGGGCAGTATTGATTCATGGGAGCCAAAGGTTAAAAAAAAAGTTATGAGATTCCATGAATGGCAGCTATGAAATGTCCCCAAGGAAACAATAAAGGCTTTTTGTTTGTTTGTTTTTTAATGAATTTTGTGTTCGGAACTTCCCAGGGGAGGGAAAGAACACTGGCTCAGGAAGTCGTTTGGAATCAATCAATCAGGCAATTCAGTTAATAATCCACCAATATTTCTTAAGGGCTTTCTCTGTATGAGCCCTGGAACTAAGCAGAATCAGTCTGACACATTTCCTAGGTTTGGGGATTTCCAGGATAACTCAGTTAAAGTTCTGTTTTCTCTCCCTCAGTTCTAGTGGAACCTTTGGCCAGTGCCAAAAAGAACCCCAAAAATCAAAAAAGCAATATTCTCTTTAGAAAGTTTTCCAGAAAAGTTCCACATTGGATCATAATGAATCATACACATATCTCAAATTCTGAACCAGTATTTTAATCGGCAATATACCAGAGAGTAGCTCATTAAACGTTATCTGAGGGCAGTTGGATAGCTTAGTGTATTGAGAGCCAGGCCTAGAGGTGGGAGATCCTGGATTCAAATCTAGCCTCAATCACTTCCTAGCTGTGTGACCCTGGGCAAGTCACTTAACTCCCATTGCCTGGCTCTTACTGTTCTTCTGCCTTGGAACCAATACACAGTATTGATTCCAAGATGGAAGGCAAGGGTTTAAAAAAATAAATAAACTTATCTGCATAAAATTCAAGAAAAAACACTTCTTATTAGCTCTTTCATGAATTCTAGTTTAATTTGTGCCCGAGCTGTTTTCTTTTGAGACTTTCCTTGAAGCTCTTTTAGAGAAATACACTTCTTCTGGGTTTGTGTCTTGAGCATCTAGGCCACCATAGTAGCCTTTTATGGCGGGATTTTGTTTTTGTTTGCTCATTTTACCAGTCTTCTTCCTGATTTCAGATGTTACTAAGGTCGGGGTTTTTGTTCTAGAGGGAATGGTCCTGTTGCTTCTGCTGCATGTTTCTGACTTGGATTTAGTATGAACAACAGACCTATGGGCTTGCTCCATTTGGAGTTCCAGTAGACTACTGCTAAACTTGGGTATTTTCTTATAGATTCCTTCTTTATAGTCAAGTCATTCACCCACTCCGAATTTATCTTGAAGTAGGGTGTGAGATGTTGATCTAAACCTAATCTCTCCCATACTGTTTTAATGGTATACCTGTCAGATCTCTGGGAAAGGAAAGATTTTAAAACCAAGCAAGAGTT
This sequence comes from Gracilinanus agilis, assembly GCF_016433145.1. NCBI lineage: Eukaryota > Metazoa > Chordata > Mammalia > Didelphimorphia > Didelphidae > Gracilinanus > Gracilinanus agilis. The sequence goes on from NC_058134.1 coordinate 306,368,966, forward strand.
AGAAAAAAATTACAAAATGTAAAGTAAATAATTTTGATTACATTAAATTAAAAAGGTTTTGTACAAACAAAAATAATGCAACTAAAATCGGAAGGGAAACAACAAAACAGGGAAAAAATCTTTATAACAAAAAACTCTGACAAAGGTCTAATTACTCAAATATGCAAAGAGCTAAATCAATTGTATAAAAAATCAAGCCACTCCCCAATTGATAAATGGGCAAGGGACATGAATAGGCAATTTTCAGATAAAGAAATCAAAACTATCAATAAGCACATGAGAAAGTGTTCTAAATCTCTAATAATTAGAGAAATGCAAATCAAAACAATTCTGAGGTATCACATCACACCCGGTAGATTGGCTAAAATGACAGCAGGGGAGAGTAATGAATGTTGGAGGGGATGTGGCCAAATTGGGACATTAATGCATTGTGAATTGATCCAACCATTCTGGATGGCAATTTGGAACTATGCCCAAAGAGCGCTAAAAGAATGCCTGCCCTTTGATCCAGCCATACCAATGCTGGGTTTGTACACCAAAGAGATCACAGATAAAAAAGACTTGTACAAAAATATTTATAGCCACACTTTTTGTGGTAGCAAAAAACTGGAAAATGAGGGGATGCCCTTCAATTGGGGAATGGCTGAACAAATTGTGGTATCTGCTGGTGATGGAATACTATTGTGCTCAAAGGAATAATGAACTGGAGGAACTCCATGTGAACTGGAAAGACCTCCAGGAATTGATGCAGAGTGAAAGGAGCAGAACCAGAAGAACATTGTACACAGAGACTGATACACTATATCGAATGTAATGGACCTCTGTACTAGCAGCAATGCAATGACCCAGGACAATTCTGAAGGATTTATGGAAAAGAACACTACCCACATTCAGAGGAAGAACTGCAGGAGAGGAAACACAGAAGAAAAACAACTGCTTCATCACATGGGTCGATGGGGATATATGATGGGGATGTAGGCTGAGCTAGACCTCACCAGAGAAGGGCTGGTAGGCTTGTTAAGGCTCTGTCTTTTTTCTACATTTCCACTTTTACTCTTTCTACCTCTTTGTAAATAAAAGCTGCTAAAAGTCATTTTTGACTTAAGCTATAATATTTTCAAATTGGTGACCACAGTATTACTTTATAACTCTCTTGTTTAGTATAAAACCTAAATTTAAACCTTACACTGCTTACTTTTTTTTTTTTTTTTTTTTTTTACATTTTTCCTTCCTGAATACAGAGTCTAGCTTCCTCTACCACTTCTCATCCAGGAATGCCACCTTGAAACACAGGTCCCCTCCACAGTCAGTCTTGGATCTCTGGCCCAGAACCAGGGAATAAATAATAGACTTGCCAGTTGGCACGTTAGGTTCCTCTCTGGACTACTTCTTGCTCAGGTGCACAGCCTCTCCCTTTCCTAGAATGCTTTGAGCACTGTTCTGGCCAGACCCACCCCTGAGTCCTCAGACATCTCCCTGTAGTGACCAGGGCTGGAAAATTAACTCATTGTGATTTTCTTGGATTTCACAACAGGATTTGGTCTAGTGCATTTTCTAGATTGGTTTGGAGGAGAGTTCTTTTTCTGGGGTGGGAGTAGAGCTCTCTAGTTCTGCTTCTCTAACTTGCTTCTCTTGGCTGGCTGTTAATTAATTTAAAATTTTTTTTCCAATTGAATGTGAAAACTTTTTTGCTCCCTTATTTTTAAGAAACGCTTGCCTTCTGACTTAGAATCAATACTGTATGTTGGTTCCAAGGTAGAAGAGTGGTTAGGGCTAGGCAATGGGGGTTAAGTGACTTGCCCAGGGTCACACAGCAAGGAAGGGTTTGAGCCCAAATTTGAACCCAGTCTCTAGGATTGGCTCTCAATCCACTGAGCCACCCAGCTGCCCCAGTGATTAATTTTTGAAAGACATGTATGGAAGATGGAAGCCAGAGCAAGTAATGGAAGGTGAATACAAGAGTGGGGCAAGGCATGGTGAGAACAGAGTTGGGAATGCCGGCCGAATAAAGCTCAGAGTGATCCGAGGTCAAAGCGGAAAGCTTTACATAGCAAAGGGGGGAGAGGGAAAGAGGGGGCTTAAGGAAGGACTAGGACCACAGCTTGGGGTGGACAGATGATAGCCATTAAGAGGGAGAAGGCAGGCAGAACCACTCACTTGCAATTTTGCATCTGTTTCCTCTACCTTGGAAAATAGCCTTTGGACCAGAAAAGTCAGAAGGATGGCTCAGAGACAGCCGAAGCAAGAGAAGTAAGAAGGTGGAAGAGAGTGCTTAACCTCTCTGAGCCTCAGTCTTCTCATCCATAAAATGGATCTCTTCCCTGGAGGGAGAACTTCAGGGAACGCTTGAGATAGAGCCAGGTCAGGTAGCTGGAGGGAGCTCTGCTCAGTGTTCAATCTTTCTCTAAGCCACTAGGAGGCTCTCCAAGCCCTGAGCTAGCTGCCAGCCTCCCCTGACAGGCAGGCTCTCCGCCGGGCTCCCGACCCCTGTCTCAGAGGCATGGCCGCGTCTCTCGCTCAGCTTCCAGCCTTTCCTCTTAGTGCCCAAAGCCCATCCTCCATCTCTTCTAGGCAGAGATTGGCAACAATAATAAACCTCAACTCCTTCGACTCCCCCGGCTTTTGCCCCGCGTCCTCCTCCAGCCTTTCTCCAGTCACTTTCGTGCGAACTGACTCCACGTTCCCAGGAGCACCCGGAGCCCTCCCCGGCCCGCTCTCCTCCCGAGCCTTGGGCTTCGCTGCTCTGCTCTTGGGGGAGGGACGGCATCGCTCCTTTGCCTTGACTTCACTGAAGGGCTTGAGGGAAGGGGAGATGCTCCTGTCTCCAGCCTCCACTTCTGCCCCACCCCCTGGTAACTGCTTCAGGCGGCCAGAGGCGGACTTCTCTGCGGTCTCCAAGTGTCTCTCTCGGGCACCCCCCAGGGTCGCTCTTCCAGGGGCCCGCCTGCAGCGTGAGCAGCCCTACCCCCCCTCCCCCAACTCCCCGTGTTTCCCAGGCAGGCCCGCTCTCTGTTATGGCTCTCCGTTTTTAAAAAAGGAGACACGTTGGGGTCAGCTGGGTAGCTCAGTGGATTGATAGCCAGGCCTAGAGACGGGAGGTCCTGGGTTCAAACCCGGCCTCAGCCACTTCCCAGCTGTGTGACCCTGGGCAAGTCACTTGACCCCCATGGCCCACCCTTACCAATCTTCCACCTATGAGACAATACACCAAAGTACAAGGGTTTAAAAAAAAAAAAAAAAAAAAAAAAAAAAAGGAGACACGATCCCCCCATTATCTGTAATAACAACTTTCAACAGAAAGGATAAGGGCCAAATCGTCTGCCCCCCTCCTTTCCCCTCCGCTTCTGGGAGACAGTAAGCCATTGGATGGAGAGCCTATATGTGTGGTCAGGAGAGACGCGCTTCCCAGGTGGGGAGAGAATACGCAGAGGAAACCCAAACTCCCAAACAAAGCCGTAAATGAACTGAATTGTCTGCTTTGATCTGCCTTCCTTTCTTAGAGGAAAACCTCGCCTTAAGTCCTTCACGATCGTCCTGTATCGGCATCGCACCGCTGGGAGGAGCTAAACCATCCACAGTATTGCTGTTGTTGTGTAAGATGTTCTCCTGGTTCTGCTTATGTCGCTCTGCATCAGTTCCTGGAGGGCTTTCCAGCTCTTTCCAAAGTCCTCCTCCTCCTCCTCATGTCTCACAACACAACAGTATTCCGTCTCCATCGTCTACCACACTCCGTTCGGCCATTCCCCAGTGGATGGACGTCCCCTCAATTTCCAATTCTTTGCCCCCACAAAAAGGGCAGCTACCAATATTTTTGTATGAGTAGGTCCTTTCCACTCTTTTTTTTTTTTTTTAATCTCTGTGGGATACAGGCACAGTGACAGTATTACTGGATCAAAGGGAGATGCACAGTTTTATAGCACTTTGAGCGTAGGTCCAAATTTCCTTCTAGAATGGTTGGATCCATTCACAACTCTACCAGCAATGTACTAGTGTCCCAATTTTGCCACATCTCCTCCAGCATTTACTACTTTCCTTTGCTGTCATATTGGCCAATCTGCTAGGTGTGAGGTGGTACCTCAGAGTTGTTTTGATTTGCATTTCTCTAATCAAGAGGGATTTAAGGACATTTCCAAAAATTAATTAATTAATTAATTAAGAATATTTTCCCCGCGTTACATGATTCATGTTCTTTTCCTCCCCTCTTCCCTCCTTCCTCCCAGAGCTGATGAGCACTTTTTATATGTGTATCATTGTTCAATACCCATTTCCATATTATTAATATTTACATTAGGGTGATTGTTTAGAGTCTACATCCCCAATCCTATCCCCATTGAACAATGTGATCAAGCAGTTGTTTTTCTTCTACATTTCCACTCCCACAGTTCTTTCTCCGGATGTGGATAGTGTTCCTTCTCACGAGACCCTCAGAAGAGTCCTGGGTCATGTGACATTGATATGGCAGAGTGAATCCACTCTGCCATATCAATGTCACAATCATTGCATTGCTACTAATAGAGAAGTCCATTACATTTAATTGTGCCAAAGTATATCCATCTCTGTGTACAGCGTTCTCCTGATTCTGCTCATTTGGCTCTGCATTAAAGACATTTTTTATATGATAGCTTTGAATTCTTCATCTGAAAACTGCTTGTTTGTATCTTTTGACCATTTATCAACTGGGGAATGACTTGTATTCTTATGAATTTGACTTCGTTTTCTATATATTTGAGAAATGAGATCTTCATTAGAGAAATTTGCTGTGATTTTTTTCCCCATTTGTTGTTTCCCTTCTAATCTTGGTTGCATTGGTTTTGTTTGTACAAAACCTTTTTCATTTAATATAACCAAAATTATTCATTTTACATCTCATAATGCCTTCTATTTCTGGCTTAGACATAAATTCTTCCCTTCTCCATAGTTCTGACAGGTAAACTCTCCTATGTTCTACTAATTTACTTATAGCATCACCCTTTATGTTTTAAATCATATACCCATTTTGATCTTCTCTTAGTCTAGGGTGTGTGAAATATTGGTCTTTACCTAGCTTCTGCCATACTGTTTTCTAGTTTTCCCAGCAGTTTTTGCCAAATAGTGAGTTCTCATCCCAAAGCTGGGGTCTTCGGGTTATCAAACACTAAGTTGTTACGGTCATTCACCCCTGTACATTGTGTATCTAATCTATTCCACTGATCCACTTTTCTGTTTCTTAGCCAGGACCAGATTGTTTTGATGATAACTGCTTTATAGTACAGTTTGAGATATGGTACTACGAGGCCACCATCCATCATATTTCACCCCCATTAATTCCCTTGATATTCTTGTCCTTTTTTCTTCCAAATGAATTTTGGCATTTTTAGTTCTATAAAATATTTAATTTTTGTAGTTGGGTTTGTATGGCACTGAATAAGTAAATTAAGTAGAATTGCCATTTTTATCAAATTAGCTTGGCCTACCCATGAGCAATTAATATTTTCCCAACTCTTTAGATCAAAATTTATTTGTGCAAAGTGTTTTGTTATTGTGTTAATATAATTCCTTTGTTTGTCTTGGCAAGACGATTCCTAGGTATTGTCTAAAGTTATTTTAAGTGGAATTTCTTTATCTCTTCCTCCTGGACTTTACCAATAATATATAGAAATGCTGCTGATTTATGTGGGTTTATTTTGTATCCTGCAATTTTACTAAAGTTATTAATTAGTTCAATTGGTTTTTTAATTGATTCTCAAGGATTCTCCAAGTATGACATCATATCCTCTGCAAAGAGTGATAATTTAGTTTCCTCGTTGCCTACTTCCTTCAATTCCTTTTTCTTCTCTAATTGCTACTGCTAGGGTTTCTAGTACAATATTAAATAATAGAGGTGATAATGGGCATCCTTGCTTCACCCTTCATCTTATTGGGAAGAATTCTAACTTATTCCCATTAGTGATGATTCTAGATAGATGATACTTGCTGGTGGTTTTAGATAGGTACTAATCATTTTAAGGAATGGCCTGTGTTTTTGTTTTCTTTCTTTGCTTGCTTTCTTTCCTTTTTTTATTTGATGTTTTAGCTTTATTTTCTTTTAATAACAAATTTCCACGTAAGTTTTCCAAAGATATTCATATTGTCTTCCTCTTATCTTCCCTCTTCCCTCCCAGAGATGACAGGCAATTCAATCTGGGTTATACATGTATTATCACGCAAAACATATTTCCATATTATTCATTTTTGTAAGAGAGTAAGCTTATAAAACCAAAACCCCAAATCATATACCCAAATAATCAAGAGATAAATCATGTTTTGGTCTGCATTCATACTCCAACAGTTCTTTCTCTGGAGGTGGAGAGCATTCTTTGTCATAAGTCTATCAGTACTGAACCTGGATCACTGTATTGCTGTTATTAGCAAAGTCTTTCACAGTTGATCATTCCACAATATTGCTGTTACTGTGTACAATGTTCTATTAGTTCTGCTTATTTCACTCCATATTGGTTCGTGAAGTTTTTCCAGCTTGTTCTGAAATCATCCTGTTCATCTTTCCTTACAACAAAATAGTATTCCATCACCATCAGATACCATAATTTGTTCAGCAATTCCCCAATTGAGGGACACCCCCTCATTTTCCAATTTTTTGCCACCACAAAAAGTGTAGCTATAAACATTTTTTTTTACAAAGAAGTCCTTTCCCGTTTTTAAAAAATCTCTTTGGGGAAAGTAATAAATGTTGGAGGGGATGTGGCAAAATTGGGACATTAATGCATTGTTAGTGGAGTTGTGAATTGATCTAACCATTCTGGGTGGCAATTTGGAACTATGCCCAAAGAGCTCTAAAAGACTGCCTGCCCTTTGATCCAGCCATACCAGTGTTGGGTTTATACTCCAAAAAGATCATAGATAAAAAGACTTGTACAAAAATATTTATAGCCACACTCTTTGTGGTGGCAAAAAATTGGAAAATGACGGTAATCCCCTTCGATTGGGGAATGGCTAAACAAATTGTGGTAGCTGCTGGTGATGGAATACTATTGTGCTGAAAGGAATGATGAACTGGAGGAATTCCATGTGAACTGGAAAGACCTCCATGAACTGATACAGAGTGAAAGTAGCAGAACTAGGAGAACATTGTACACAGAGATGGATACACTGTGATAAAATCAAATGTAATGGACTTCTGTACTAGCAGCAATGCAATAATCCAGGACAATTCAGAGGGTCTCATGAGAAAGAATGCTGTCCGCATCCAGAGAAAGAACCGTGGGAGCAGAAACACAAAAGAAAGACAACTGCTTGATCACATGGGTTGATGGGGATATGATTGGGGATGTAGACTCTAAATGATCATCCTAGTGCAAATATCAATAATATGGAAATAGGAATTGATCAATGACACATCTAAAACCCAGTGGAATTGCTCATTGGGAGAGGGTTGGGAGGAGGGGAGGGAAAGAACATGAATCATGTAACCATATTCTTAATTAATTAATTTAAAATGTCAAATAAAAAAATCTTTTTGGGATATAGATCCAGTAGTGGTATTACTCAATCAAAAGGTATGTATTCTTTTATAATTCTAAAATTTCTGTGCTTTCTAATGGGTGTTGTATTTGTCAATGGCTTTTTTCCATTTTTATTGATGATCATATGATTTCTGTTAGTTTGATTATTGATATAGTCAATTATACTGACAGTTTTCCTAATATTAAACCAGCCCTGCATTCCTACTGTAAATCCCATCTGGTCATAGAGAATAGTCCTCTGATATACTGCTGTAGTCTCTTTGCTAGTATTTTATTTAACATTTTTGCATCAATATTCATTAAGAAAACAGTCTATAATTTTCCTTTTCTGTTTTTTGCTCTTCCTAGCTTGGGTATTAGCACTAATTTGTGTCATAAAAAGAATTTGGTAAGATTCTTTCTTTGTCTGTTTTCCCAAGTAGTTTACATAGTATTGGGATTAATTGTTCTTTAAATGTTTTATAGAATTCCCTTGTGAATCCATCTGATCCTGGGGATTTTTTCTTCAGGGAGTTCTTTGATGGCTTGTTCAATTTCTTTTTTCTGACATGGGATTATTTAAATATTCTATTTCCTTTTTTTGTTAATCTGGGCAGTTTACATTTATGTAAATATCCATTTCACTTAAATTGTCAGATTTATTGGCGTATAATTGGGCAAAATAAGTCATAATGGTTTCTTTAATTTCCTCTTCATTGGTGGCGAATTCATCCTTTTCATTTTTAAGACTAATAATATGATTTTCTTCTTTCCTTTTTTAAATCAAATTAAGCAATGTTCCATTTTATTGGTTCCCCCCCTATAATAGCAACTCTTACTCTTATTTATTAGTTTAATGGTTGTTTTTACTTAAAGTTTTATTAATTTCTCCTTTGATTTTTAGAATTTCCAATTTAGTCTTTAATTGGAAGGATTTAATTTGTTCTCTTTCTAATTTTTTTTAGTTGCATGCCCAATCCATTAATCTTTTATTTCTATTTTGTTGATATAAACATTTAGAGATATAAATTTTCCCCTAAATACTGCTTTGGCTATATCGATAAATTTTTATATATTTTCACTTCATTGTCATTCTCTTTAATGAAATTATTGTTTCTATAATTTGTTCTTTGACCCACCCTCTTTTTAGAGTTAGGTTATTTAGTTTCCAATTCATTTTAATTTGTTTCTCCATAGACCCTAATTGTTCATAATGTTTGCTGCATTATGAACTGAAAAGGATGCATTTATCATTTTTTCCTTTTCTGCATTTGGTTGTGAAGTTTTTATGCCCTAATGTATGGTCAATATTTGTGTACGTGCCATGTAATGCTGAAAAGAAGATATAGTCCTTTATATCCCCATTCAATTTTCTCCAAAGACGTATTAAATCTAAATTTCCAAAGATTTCATTCACTTTCTTCACTTCACTCTTGTTTATTTTTTGGTTAGATATATCTAGTTCTGAGAGAGAAAGGCCCACTCGTGTAGTTTTACTGTCTAGTTCTTTCTGAAGCTTATTTAGTTTCTCCTTTAAAATGTTAGAGGCTATACCATTGGGCGCATAAGTTTAGTACTGATATTTCTTCATTGTTTATGGTAACTTTTATCAAGATGTAATTCCCTTCCTTATCTCTTTTAATCAAATCAATTTTTACTTTAGTTTTGTCCGAGATACTAATTGCTACTCCTGCTTTTTTTTTAAACTTCAACTGAAGCACAATAAATTCTGCTCTAGCCCCTTACCTTTAGTCTGTGTGTGTCACCCTGCTTCAAATGTGTTTTTTATAAACAACATATAGTAGGATCTAGCTTTTCATCCACTCTGCTATCTCCTTCTGTTTTATGGGTGAGTTCATCCCATTCACATTCATAGTTATGAATCCCAATTGTGTATTCCCTCCATCTTATTTTCCCCTATGGAGCCTGCTCTTTCTCTTTCCTTTCACTCTGTCCCTCTTCACAAGCGTTTTGCTTTTAATCACCAATCCCCCTCTTCCCCCTCCCTTCTGTTACCTACTCCTCTCTCCCCATCTTATTCCCCTCCCACTTCTCTATAGGGTAAGATAGGATTTCATACCCAAATGAGTATGGTGGTTATTCCATCTCTGTCCCAGTTCCAATGAGAGTAAGGTTATAACATTGCCCATCACCACCCTCATCATGCCCTGTAACAGTTTCTTCTTTCTTTTCTGACAGGTTTAGATGAGGGGAGTGCTGTAAAAATAGTTTTAGCAAGTCATTTACTAATATTAGCAAAGCCTCTCATGCTTTGAATGAGATGGGGAAAAGTGAGCAAATAATGGCCAAGCAGTCTTAGACCTCATTGAGTAGCCATCCCCAAAGAGTATTCATTAATGATGCAATCTCACCTTGGAGGGAGGTCCCTGGTGGGGTGTTCCGGGGATCTGTACTTGGCCCTGTGCTGTTTCCTATTTTTATCAATTACTTGCATAGAGGCACTGGGGACATTCTTATTTTTTTTTTTCAGTCAGTTAACATGCATTTATTAATTTATTTTATTTTTTAAATTTTTTTAGAAAGATTTTCCATGGTTACATGATTCATGTTCTTATTTTCCCCTTCACCTCCCCAAAACACCCCCATAGCCGACACACATTTCCACTGGTTTTAACAAATGTCATTGATCAAGACCTATTTCCATATTATTGATAGTTGCATTGGTGTGGTCGTTTCTAGTCTACATCCCCAATCATGTCCACATCAACCCATGTGATCAGGCAGTTGTTTTTCTTCTGTGTTTCCTCTCCTGCAGTTCTTCCTCTAAATGTGGGTAACGTTCTTTTTCATAAATCTCTCAGAATTGTCTTGGTTCTTTGCATTGCTGCTAATACAGAAGTCCATTACATTCTATTTTACCACAGTATATCAGTCTCTGTGTACAATGTTCTCCTGGCTCTGCTCCTTTCACTCTGCATCACTTCCTGGAGGTCATTCCAGTTCACATGGAATTCCTCCAGTTCATTATTCCTTTGAGCACAATAGTATTCCATCCCCAGCATATACCACAATTTGTTCAGCCATTCCCCAATTGAAGGGCATCCCCTCCTTTTCCATTTTTTTGCCACCACAAAAAGTGTGGCTATAAATATTTTCGTACAAGTCTGTTTATCTATGATCTCTTTGGGGTACAAACCCAGCAATGCTATGGCTGGATCGAAGAGCAGGCAGTCTTTTAGAGCTCTTTGGGCATAGTTCCAAATTGCCATCCAGAATGGCACAACTCCACCAGCAGTGCATTAATGTCCCAATTTTGCCACATGGGGACATTCTTATTGATTTTGATGACAGTGCAAAGCTGAGAGGGAAAGGTATTCCACAGAAGGACCATAAACATCTGGAACAGCTAATAATACAATGAAATTAAATGGAGGCAAGGGGCAGGGAAGAAGCACAGTAAATAGAGCACCAAGCCTGGAATCAGGAGGACCTGGGTTCAAATCTAGCCTCCTAGACTTCCTAACTATATGACCTTGGGCAGGTCACTTAACCCTGATTGCTCATCCCTTGCTGCTCTCTATCTTAGAATTAGCAGCAAGACACAAGGTAAGGTTAAAAAAAATTAATAAAATCAAATGCAAAGTCTTATGTGTAGGTTTAAAAAAATGTCAACTTACACCAACTTGGTAGCATAGTGGATAGAGCACTAGACCTGAAGTCAGGAGGACCTGGGTTCAAATATGGCCACAAGATACTTCTTAGCTGTATAATCCTGAGCAAGTCACTTAATCTCAATTTCCTAAAAAATAAAAATGTCAACTTAAGAAGCACCTGCTAGGGGAGGCCCGGGGAGGCAGCAAGAGCTAGGGATGTTGGTGGACTTCAAGTGCAATGTGCAAGGTAATATGTCAGCTGAAAATTCAAAGCAATCTTTTTTTAAAAAATATATTTCATACTTCCCAGCTGTGTGACCCTGGGCAAGTCACTTGACCCCCATTGCCCACCCTTACCAATCTTCCACCTATGAGACAATACACCGAAGTACAAGGGTTAAAATATATATATATATATATATA
>NC_058134.1:306385372-306396911 GCF_016433145.1 Gracilinanus agilis
CACAATTTCTTTAGCTATTGCCAATTGATGGGGAAATTGTGTGATTCTTAACAGTCTTGTTTGCTCCTGTCGCCCAGCACTGGGGAATCAGAAAAAGGCCTCACAAGACTGAATGTTTCTTTTGTTCCTGAGTGATTCTAGCCAAGAACTGATCACTCAGTGGCTAACTGGTGGTCGTTCTCTGCTTAGCTAAGACAGCAGGCGCAGTGTATTGTGAGGAGAGAACTCAAAACCCTTCCATATTGACAGAACCAGCCCACGGGTGCTGGAGCAGCCTTCGAGATTCCAGGAACACTACCAGGTCATGATGGAGCCAGTTAGGAAGCAGCAGGGCCTCTGCCTCCCAAGCCAGGGGCCCTTTTGAAGTCATTTTAAGAGGTCCAAGGCATGGTTGAGTGCAATGGAGATGGAGAAGAGGAAATAGATGGCAGAGCCTTCCTTTGCCCAACAGGTGTATGTTGGACAGCAACCCCAAGAGCAGAGTAATGGGCTTTCACTGTTCCCAATGTCCCCACTTGAAAGAACAGTCCCACCCTGTCCCCTCCCTGATCTTCCATCTCTGCAGTTACCAAGTTAGTTCCCTCTAATGGGGATTCCATCATCACTGAACTATGTTTGGAAGCTAATCCGGGAAGAGGCATGGCTGAATGGGTTTTAGTACCTTAAGGCCATTAAGCTTGCCCTCCCCCCTCTTGGTTTAGCACAGCTGCCCCTTCCGTCACTTTGGTGCAGCCAAACAACTTGAGCCATGGTGGCACTCAAGTTGTCCCGGAAAGCCTCAGGAAGGATTGGCAATGGCAAAATGTCCCCAGAGACAGCTGGGTAGCTCAGTGGATTGAGAGCCAGGCCTAGAGATGGGAGGTCCTGGGTTCAAATCCGGCCTCAGACACTTCCCAGCTGTGTGACCCTGGGCAAGTCACTTGACCCCCATTGCCTACCTTTACCACTCTTTTGCCTCGGAGCCAATACACAGTATTGACTCCAAGACAGAAGGTGAGGGTTTAGGAAAAAAAATGTCCCCAGAGACTATGGGGCTCCACTCACATAGATTCATCTCCCAGATTAGAACGGTAGCTTTTTTTTAGTCTGGGAGTAGTTTGGCATCATTGAAAATGCTGTAGAGTTTCACAAAAGCAATTCAACTCAGTCTTCTGTTTAGTTCTTTTTCTTTTTTTAAACTCTTCCCTTCCCTTCCTCTTTCTTGCCTATCTTTCCAGCCTCATTTCAGGTGGCTTTTCTTTGAGCTCTACATTTTCAGTAGGTGGCCTTTTCTGCAGGCTTTTGTGATTGGCTTTTTGGTTGTTTAGTAGTTTTCAGTTGTGTCTTACTCTTTGTGACCCCCTTATGGGGTTTACTTGGCAAAGAGACTGGCATGGAGGAAACTGAGGTCACACAGGTAAGGATCTGATGCCAGATCTCAACACAGGTTCTCCTGACTCCAAGGCGTGCGCTCCAGTCACTGTGCCAGCTAGCTGCCTAATGTGAGTGGTAGCCCACCTCAAAATCGGAGGCATTTATGCATGGGATCAGATTGATGTGTTACTCATTGTGTACAGAAAATGCCCCCTCTTCATTCTCTGAAATATGTTGGTTCACGAGGCGAAATAAGCATTATGGTCTTCCTACTGACTTAGTGGGAGTTGTGCCAGATGAGATGGCCAAGAGTCAAGTAAAACGAGGCCTTCTTGACTCTTGGTACACCATCAATCAATCAACATTTATTCAGCATCTATTATGTTCTTGGCATTGTGCCAGGCCATCAGGGTACAAAGACAAAAGTTCATCAGTTCCTGACCTCAGGGGGTTTACAAGGCAGTAAGAGGATACAGATAGACAGACAGACAGACAGACAGATAGATAGATAGATAGATAGATAGATAGATAGATAGATAGATAGATAGATAGATAGATAGATACGTACGTACATACATAAAGAGAGAGAACCCAGCACTAAAATACCCCAGAGTCAAAGACTCTGGGGGTTCTGGGGACAGTGTCTCTGAGAGAATCACTGCCCTAGATGATTCTCCAAAGAACGAGAGAACATAAGGATCTTATACTTTTGGGAGAACTAAAGACTGGGAAGTATGGTTGATTGGCTTTACAATGGCTACAAGGAAATGAGGAGTCCAAAACAGGATTATCAGGGAGAAGCTGATGCTTTACAATGGATACTAAAGAAAGAGTATGGCCAAGGCCTGGGCTTCCTAGGAGAGGACTTTGATACAATGGAAGAAACTTCTAAGACAAAAAGAGTACTTAACATCTGATTATATCTACTAGTCCCACCTAAATTGGGATCATAAATACTTTAAGGTCATTGTTCAGTCTGAAACAAGGTCAGTCTGGGTCTCCCCTTGAGATAAATTCCCAAGGAATAGGGGCAAACTTGGGGTTTGTAATGCAACCCCTCTTCACCTCTGCCTTTTGGAATACCTTCTTTCTTTTTTTAAGATATTTTTAAACATTTTTAATTAAATTAAATATTTTAAAATATTTTATTTTTATTACATGTAATAATACCAATTTTTAACATAGATTTTACAAAATCACAAGATCGAGATTGTCTCTCTCTTCCCTCCCTTCCCCCTTCTCAGAAATGGCAAGCAATTTGATCTGGGTTATACATGTATTGTCATGCAAGACATACTTCCACATTGATCATTGTTGTCAGACAATACTCATATGATACCAAAACTCCAATATAAAAAACACAAATTAACTAAAGTGAAAAACTATAAATTTTAATCTGCATTCCGACTCCAACAGTTCTTTCTTTGGAGGTGGATAGCATAATTTGTCATAAGTCCTTTGGAATCGTCCTGAATCATTGTATTGTTGAGAGTAGCAAAGTCTTTTAGAGTTGATCATTCCACAATCTTGCTATTATTGTGTACAATGTTCTCTTGGTTCTGCTTGTTTCATTCTGCATCAGTCATGGAGGTCTTTCCAGCTCTTTCTGAAATTATCTTGTTCATCATTCCTTACAGCACCACAGTATTCCATCACCATCATATGCCACAATTTGTTCAGCCATTCTTCAATTGATGGACATCCCTTTAATTTCCAATTCTTTGCCACCACAAAAAGAACTGCTATAGATATTTTTGGTCAAGTAAGTCTTTCCCCCTTTTTTATTATCCCTTTGGGATATAGACATAGTAGTGGTATTACAGGAACAAAGGGTATGCTCAGTTTTATGGCCCTTTGGACACAGTTTCAAATTGCCCTCCATAACGGTTGGATCATTTCACAACTCCACCAACAATACATTAGTGTCCCCATTTTGCCACATTCCCTCCAACATTTACCAGTTTCTTTACTGTCATATTGCCTAATCTGCTATGGGTGGGGTAATATACCTCAGTGTTGTTTTAATTTGCATTTCTCTAATCAGAAGAGATTTAGAATATTTTTTCATAGGATTATTGATAGCATTGATTTCTTCATCTGAAAAGTACTTCTTTGTGTCCTTTGACTATTTGTCAATTGGAGAATGGCTTTATTCTTATAAATTTAACCTAGTTCTCTATAGATTTGAGAAATGAGACTTTTATCAGAGAAATTTGTTATAAAAATGTTTTTCCCAGTTTGTTGCTTCCCTTCTAATCTTGGTTGCATTGGTTTCATTTGTACAGAACCTTTTTCATTTAATATAATCAAAATCATTCATTTTAGATCTTATAATACTTTCTATCTCTTGTTTGATCATAAATTCTTCCCTTCTCCATAGATTTTTAGGTAACTATTCCACATTCTCCTAATTTAATGGTATCACTCTTTATATCTAAATCGTATACCCATTTTGACCATATCTTGGAATAGGATGTGAGACATTGGTCTCACCTAGCTTCTGCCATACTGTTTTCCAATTTTCCCAGCAGTTTTTGTTAAAGAGTGACTTCTTTATCCCCAAAGCTGGGATCTTTGGGTCCATTAGACACTAGGTTGCTAACATCATTTACCCCCTGTGCATTGTGTATCTAATCTATTCCACTAATCTACCATTCTATGTCTTAGCCATTACCAGACCGTTTTGATGATTGCTGCTTTATAGTACAGTTTGAGATCTGGTACCGTCCTTTATATATATTTTCATTCAATCCCTTGATATTCTTGACTTTTTATTCTCCCAGATCAATTATGTTATTACTTTTTCTAGTTCTAGAAAATCATGTTTTGGTAGTTTGTTTGGTATGGCCTTGCTTTCTTTCAAAGCTGAGCTCAAACACCATCGCTGTATGAGGCCTTTCCTGATCTCTGTGCTTCCATCCCTAAAATATTGTTTTTTCATTTGGTCTGTATTCTACATAGACTTCTATCTAGAACTATCTATACATATTGGCTCCTCCGTTAGAACTGTAAGAGGGGAAAATGGGAATTATCATGGTTGGACTAGATATTTAAGGTTTGGTTGCCAGATTGATTAACTTGATTTTGAAATAAAAGAGACCCAAGTCAGGATGACTTTTATGGTGGTTTATTTACAATTAGGAAGGCTGAAGGTGGGAAATTGAGAGAGAGAAACTCCGGCCCAGACCGGAGGCCCGAACCAGGTAGGAATTCAGAGGCCCCAGCAAAGGGGACACAGAGGTTAATTAAACAAGGCTTCTAGCCACAAGGCCTCCTCTAAGAAGAGAGGTAAGAGAGGCCTCCCTGAGGCTGGAGCCTCCAGAAACACCAAGGGAAGAGAAGGAGAGTCAGCCTGACTTACTCACATGACAATTCAGAGGGAAGCTATCTAAGGTCTCACCAGAGCTCCTTCAACACCAAGTTCAAAGCTCCAACAGCCTTCCATAGGAAGTTACCATCAAATTTAAAAGAGAGCATCTTTTGTCACTTCCTGCATCCATCTCCAGTTTCACATGAACAAATGGCAGCTTCAACACTGTTTTGGACTGCCCAGGGGGCAGCCACTTGTTTTTGATTTGTCACTTACTATCATATGTAGGTCACAGACCTCCCCCTCCCCACTTAATTCCAAGTTGGATGGGTGACATTATTCCTGGTGGCTAAAGTCTACGAATGAGGGGCTGCTGGGTAGCTCAGTGGATTGAGAGCCAGGCCTAGAGAGGGGAAGTCCTAGGTTCAAATATGGCCTCAGACACTTCCCAGCTGTGTGACCCTGGGCAAGTCACTGGACCCCCATTGTCCACCCTTACCACTCTTCCACCTAGGAGCCAATACACAGAAGTTAAGGGTAAAAAAAAAAAAAAAAAAAAAAAAGAATGAATGAGGGTGAGCTAATTCCATTTACACAATCCTCCCTGATGATCCTTGGGTGCCTAGTCATCCCAAGTGATCACTTTACATAATCATCTTGTACCCACAAGGGTCTTCTAACTACAATAGTTAGAGATAAGAGGGGAATGGAAGAGAGAGAAAGCAAAACCAATGTTTTTCTCGGGGCACTGACAAAGAAAACAATTGGGGGCAGTCCCCTTTTGGCATAAAATGTACATTTAAAGTAATTTTTCAACCTCCTTCAGTTCAATCAGTTGTAACATTCTGGATCCATTCTGGATCTCTTGATGCAGCGTAGATTCTTCAGGCATCTTTCTGCAAACAGTTCATTCTCTGGATTAAGAAGTTAGCAAGCTTTTTCCCCTGTAAATTTTTTTCTCAAACAAAAATTTAAATCTTGGATTTTATAAAAAACACAATCCCCCCTGAATAGGGTGTTTAAAAAAGAAACACCCAGATCAGCTCAGGATACATGGTTGAGTTATGGGGGTGTATGAGTCAATTCAAAAGAAAAAACAAAAAACATAAAAGAAAAACAAATAGAAGAAAAAATTAAACTTTGGGAGAAAGAAAAAAATCAAAATCAGAATCAACATATCAAAATCTATGTATGTAAAAATTTCTGAATAAACAAAAATAAATTCATAACAGGCCCTTGTATTAGGGTCCAATTAAGGGAATTTCTATCCCACTAGTCTGTAGGACAAAATGAAGTAATATTGCACTTACCCATTGGCAGCCAAGACTACAGGAAGTTGCCATTCTATAAAAGAGAAAAGAGGACCAGATTTATGTGCAAAGGAAGTGTCATTCCCTGGTCTGATTTACCTTCACTCTCCCGGATAGGGTGAGCCAGGATGATGGCCAACCTTCGATACTCGACTGGTAGTGTAGTAGGAAGTGTCCTACGTCTTAACATATGTTAAGCATCGCAACTTTGAGTCTTACACTAAATTCAAGTCCTTAGTACTGGCATGGAAGTTCCTCATTCCCACCTGTATTTGTATGGTCTTTTTGACCTTGTGCTCCTTGGCACTGTGCAGTTTCTCATCAATCCCATTGGGATTGGTTGGTCAGTCTCCATAACCTTGTGCCTTCTTAGCACTGTTTAGTGGCTCTTGTGTTCCCTTCTCCTGGAATCAGACAGAAACATTAATCACAGTCCCATAATATTTACAAATACTTGGCAGGTTCCCAAAGTCTACCTTGTGAGTAAGCATTAATATTATAGCAAATATATAAACAATGAACTTATATCACTGCAAAAATAAAAAGATTAATAGTGATTATATGTACTTTAAGTATAAGAAATGAGAAAAAGGGAAAAGAGTAAATTATTCTATTACAAAATAAAAGGAAAAGCAATAAGAAAATTAAAAATAAATTCAGGGAAAAAATACAATGTGATTCCAAAAACAGCATCCATTGTCTATGAACTGTTATCTCCAATGCATGTGACAAGAAACAGCCAACCAGTTTCAATAGAAGATGCTGTCTTTACATGTGAGTAATGAATCCAAAAGTCCTTTTCTCCCATTTTTTATAGCTATTGGAGTGGTTAATAATATTTGGAATGGCCCTTCCCATGAAGGCTGAGTTGCTCCAGTGCACTGGAAATTCTTTATATACACCTTGTCACCTGGGTTCAAGTCATGAAGTGAAAAGTCTATTGGTCCTGCTTGTACTGCAGTTCCGGATGCATGGATTTCAAGCAGTGTGTGCTGCAATTCCTGTATATAGGAAGCAATAGAAGTATCTCCTCCTAATAGTGATGTATATGCAGGAGAAAAAGGCTTAGCCTGTATAGGGGGATGTCCAAAAAGCATCTCATATGATGAGATATGTAGATCTCCCCTGGGCCTGCTTCGAATCTAAGGTAAAATAGAGCCAAAGGGAAAATTTCAGGCCATTCTAAATGTGTCTCAGTGCATAATTTGCCAATCATAGTTTTAAATTCTCTGTTTCAACTCATCCTTTCTCATCCTTTCAACTTGGCCTGAGCTCTGGGGGTGATATGGTACATGGAATTTAGGGGTTGCTCCCAAACAGGAATATATTTCAGATAAAACTGAATCAGTAAAACAACTTCCCCTGTCCGAATCAATACGTGCAGACAGGCCAAAACGAGGAATGATTTCTTTTAAAAGCACCTTGGCAACAAAAACCAATGTGGCTCGGGCAGTAGGAAATGCTTCTGGCCACCTGGTCAGTTGATCCACTATGACTAGACAGAATTTATATTGTCCAGCCTTTGGTATTGTTATGAAATCAATTTGCAGGTGCTCAAAATGTGTGTAAGCCAGGGGACACCCACCAAAAGCCTTGCCTTGAAAGGCATGTTGGTTATATGCTTGGCAGGTAGGGCAAGCTGCACACACTTTAGAGGCTATAGTAGTTATGCCAAGAACTATCCATACCCTTTTAACAGAGTCCACAATGCCCTGGGTACCAAAATGACCATTTTTATGAATTGATTGGCAAATTTTCTTCTTCAGGGGAAAATGTGTTATTAATTCTCCTTGTGGGGGGGGCATATGTTTTATAATCAGAATGTCTATATTATAATCTAGAATGTAAAATTTAATTCTTTTGAGAGTAATTTCAGGGGGGAATGTATAGTTCTCCTCAGAAGGGAATGTATGTTTTATAATCTATAATGTAAAGTTGAAATTCTTTGAGAGTAATTTCAGGATAATAAATTTGCCATTTCCCCAGAATCCAGACAACAAACCTATTTGGAGAAGGTACCATGAAGATGCCTGAAGATCCAAAATGAATGTTGGGGAATTGAATGCATTTGTTTTGAATGTATATTCTTATGCCAAAGGGGACTGCCCCTAATTGGCTTTTTGTGAATGCACCTAGCAATCATAGGATCATTGTTTTTGTCCTCTTTTCTTTTTATCCTCAAATTTCTGTAATTTAAAATTTAGTTATGTTTACAAGAGCTTACGTATGGGGAGACCAGTCTCCCTCCGCTCTTCAGGTGGGGAATGTGATATTGGAAATTTGGGAATCCTTGAACTAATTTTGAGGTCCCTGATCTAAACTTCCTGTGGACATTTAGGACTCTTTCAAAACTACATTTCCCATGATTCCTCGTGCATAATGAGGTGGACAGGAAGTGTGATAATGTAGACAGAGGTATAAAGACTCAGGACAGGACTGGTACGCTGAAGCAGCTTGATGGGCAGAGGTATGGCGCGGCTTTTGAACTAAATCTTTTTTTTTAAACCCTTAACTTCTGTGTATTGGCTCCTAGGTGGAAGAGTGGTAAGGGTGGGCAATGGGGGTCAAGTGACTTGCCCAGGGTCACACAGTGAACTAAATCTTAATAGGCACATGGCTTCATTTTTCTAAATGGCTTTCAATAAACCCTTTGAAACCATGATATTTTTAATTCTGTCCCTCTATATTAATTTTATTTGTTACATAATGTAAGCTTCCTGAGGGAAAGAACTGTTTCATTTTTCTCCTGGTATGTCCATGCATAACATAACATAGTTCCTGTCACACAGTGCTTACTTGCTAGATTCCAACCTCCCAGTGCTTGCACTCCCCTGGTACCATAGCCTTCAAGCATGCAGAGTTGCCTCCAGGAGCCCAAAGCCACATGGCTGGTAAACAGTAAACATAGGATTTGCACCCAAGTTTTTGGACTCCAAAGCCTCCAGAGGTCCTTTCTAAGAGGTTCTTCCTAAGCCATTCTATTTAGTTGGATTGATGAAGCTCTGTACTAGGATAGAGGACTTGGGGATGGAGAAAAAGGAACAGATGACAGAGGATTCTTCCATGATCAGCCGCCAGGACCTTTCAACTGGAAGGCAAAGGGATGGTTGAACGGTGCCCCGTGTTACACTGATTTGTGAATGGACAGGAACTCCCCGGGGCAGAGAAAGGGACTCTTGGTGTTCCCACTTTCCCTAGTTGAGTGAACCCCTCCCTTTGGCACCCCCTCCCTGGAGTCATTGATACGTCTGAGCTGCCTGGGGTGCTTCCTCGTAATAGGGACCCCAGGTCCTTGCCCAAGGCTATGAGGGAGAGGGAGGCAGGGAGAAGAGCTGGCTCCTTACCGGTCTCCTCGTTCCATGCTCACCCAGACATCGGGTCACGTACTCAACTTGTCTTTCCCTTCCGAGGGACCCATGTCCCCCATGCCTGCCCGGGCCAGTTCTTGTCTTAGTCTCCCCCTCCTGGATTATTCAAGTGTCTCCCTTGAAATAAAGGGGGATGAATGGGGCGTCCATGGGGACTCAGCTGGAGGGTAGCGGGTGCAAATAAGGGGGGGGGGCGACCATAGGATTTTAGACCTCGTTCTGGGATGGGGTGCAGAGACTCTGTCATTCCCCCAACCCTCACTGCCTCATTTTACGGATGAGAAAACCAGAACCTGAGGAGGTTAAATGACTTGCCTGGTTCACATATAGGATCAAACTGCTAATAATTAATAATAATGATGCAGCTAGTTGGTGCAGTGGGTAAAACTGGAGTCAGGAAGACCTGAGTTCAAATCCAGCCTCAGGCACTTACTAGCTGTGTGATCCTGGGGGTGTCACTTCCCCTCGGTTTGCCTTAGTTTCTTCAACTGTAAGGGGAAGATCCCAGGACGTGGTGAGAACGAATAAGACAATATGTGTAAAGTGCTTAGCACGGTGCCTGGGTGCCTGGCTCATAGCGCATGCTAGATAAGTGACTATTCTCTTTCCCCTAATAATGATAATAAATACGTTTATAAAGTGTCGGTCAGTCAACTAACATGCACTATTAATTCCCTACTGTGTGCCAGGCACTGTGCTAAGGGTTGGGAACACAAAGAACTGCAAAAGACTGTCTTGGGAGCAGCTGGGTGGCTCAGTGGATGGAGAGCCAGGTCTGGAGATGGGAGCTCCTGGGTTCCAATGTGGCCTCAGACGCTTCCTAGCTGGGTGACCCTGGGCAAGTCACTTGACCCCCATTGCCCAGCCCTCACCGCTCTTCTGCCGTAGGACCAATACATAATATTGATTCTGAGATGGAAGGGAACTTAACAAAAAGAAGGAGGCGGTCCTTTCTCTCTAGGCGCTCCCAGTCTCACCGGGGAGACAACATTTAAACAGCTCCATCCAACGAAGCCAGATTCTGGATCATGTGGAAACAGTCAATAGAAAGAAGATGTGGAACTGGGGGATGGGATCAGGGAAGGTTTCCTGTAGAAACTAGAAGTACCATTTCATTTTATCCTCACGACAACCCTGGGAAAGTCAAATGATTACCCCCATTTTGCAGATGAGGAAACAGAGACACATGGAGGTTAAATAAGTTGCCCAGCATTACAAAGCTACTAAGTGTCCGAGACAGGATTTGAACTCAGGACTTACTGACTTTAGGTCTCATATTCTAACCCTCTGTGCTTCCAGGCTTCCTAGTCCATTCCCACCCCCACCCCCCCCACACACACACACCCAATTTACAGAAGAGTCAAGCAAGGTACAGAGATTCAATCCCGTGCCTCGGGTCACAAAGAGGGGATCTGAACCCAGCTTCTGCTGCTTGTTCTTATTCCTCCCGTGACTGTTAGCAAAGAGTTTCATCTACCCTACCCCGGCTCGTCTCATCTGTAAAATAAGGACAAGGCTCATTAGAGTCAGAGTCGAGACTCGAACCCAGACCCTTCCTCAGCTAATGGTTCTCAAGGCCTGGCAATTCCTAGGCTTATAGACTGGGGGGGGGGGGGGGTGCCAGGGCCCTCTCATTCTCCCTGTGCTGGAGAGACCTTCGGAGATGGGTCTGGAGGACAGGCAAGACAGGGCAGCCCCAAAGTCCCGAGAGGTGACTGGGGGTGGGAGGGATGCTCTAGCCCCAGGGGTGGGGAATGGGAAATGAGCATCTATAGAGCACCTACTGTATGCCAAGCCTTGAGCTGAGTGCTTTAGAATCTTGTCATCTCGGTCCATCCCTACAGCCACCCTTTAAATGGTTTTGTATTTTAATAACACATTTTCACATATGTTTTCCGGAGGGACGTGAGCCATGCCGCCCCTCCCCCCATTTTGACTTTGCCTTGGCACCGGCCTAGCTTTTGCCAAACCATTTCCCAGCGTTCCCAGCAGCTTCTGTCAAGCAGGGAGCTCTTCGCCCCAAGCCGGGATCGTTGGCTTTATCGGAGGCCACTCGGCCCATCTAGGCCCCCGCTGCCCCTCTTGTCTCTTGGCAGGCTGTGTGGATGGTGGCCACTTCACGGTCCAGCTGGAGATCCGGCCCCGCCGCCCGCCGCCGCCCGCCGCCGCCCACCCGGCCGCCGCCGCCCACCCGGCCG
>NC_058134.1:306397217-306489763 GCF_016433145.1 Gracilinanus agilis
AGAGGCTGAGGGCACTGCCGGCAGTCTGGAGCCCGGGAATGGGCCTCTCTGACCTCGGGAGGGGAGGGGGAACCTGTGACCCAAAGTCCAGCTCCGCCCCCAGCAAAGGAGTATTTCTGGTCTGGCCTGGTTGGGGAGCTGCCATATCCTCCTGTGAAGAAAGGAAGACAGCAGCATTCCGAGAAAGCTCTGGTATCGTCCCTCTGGCAATCTCTGCCTCTGGCTGCCCACCTCTCCCCCACTGCCCCGCTTCCCGTGGGGGCCCCTCACTGCTCTCCTGGAGCCTCCCTCGCCCGGCCTTCCTAAGGGCTGCCCCGTGCCCTCTCCTGGACCCCTCGGTCGCCCTCGTCCCTTGCCCCCCCTCACGCACCTCCTCCCCAATCTCTCCGTCCCAGTGGAATATGGGGGGACGCGAAAAGGGAGGGAGCAGGGGACTTCCAGGAGGTTCGGGCCCCAATTCAGGGCCCCTTCTCTGTCCTCCCACACCTGTTCTGGTCCCACTCTTCTCCTCCGTGCCGCCTGTGGCTCCGCCAGCTGCCTCCCTTCAGACCCTTCCTCCTCCACCATGCTCCGGGGGCTGCCATTATTTATCATCCTCCTGGGCCTTCTGGACCTGTCACTCTCTGGAGTCTGGACCAGGTCAGTCTAGTCCCGTTGGACCCCTCGGGCCTCATTCCAGAAATGCCAGGACCCGGCATACCCGGGACCCCCCTCCCCATACCTCAGTACCCAGAGCCGACGACTGGGAGGATGAGCCAGGGGCGGCAACGTGAAGGCGAATGGGGGGCCGAGGATACCTTCAGAAGGCCTGCCAGCTCTGCTGGGAGAGGGCAGGGAAGGCACAGGCCCACGAAGACTGGAACGGAGGCCCCAAACTCCCAGAGAGTCGAGATGAAAGGGTTCAGAGACCAGAATAAGGGCCCTTCTGTTCCTGGATCTGATCCTAGATCTGGTCCACGCTGTTCCACCTCCCAAGGACAGACCAAAAGGAAATGACTAGCTCAGGGCTGGATGGTAGGAGGGCAGAATCCATCCTACTGCGAATGGAAACAACATAACATCCCTAGGTTTGAGGCCTCTCTCCACCTTCCCGGGGCCTGCCGAGGAGAAGGGGAAGGAGGCTCTTCCTAGAGGCTGGGACTAGAGGGAAGGACCCTGGAAGCCTACAGGCTAAAGGTCTGACCACGAGAGGCTAAGAGTGAAGTGAGAGCAGGGAGAAAGGATTCTGGGGGGCCGTGGGGCTCAGTTCGCAAGCCTGGGAGACTTGCTCTTGGAGGGCTGCCAGCAGGGAAGCGAGGGTTGGAGCCTAGGCCAAGGGGAGGAGCTGATTCTGCGAGTTAGGCCTGGCCCAAGGTGCTGATGGAATGGGCCTATGGGCCTCCTTTCCCTCCCAGCCCTCTCCCTGAGGAGGCGCCGGATGATGCTGCTTACCTTCCAGCAAATGCCCTTGAGTTGGCTGAAATGCCCCCCATCCCCATAGGAGGCCGAGAAAAACGGGCCTTAGAAAAGGGCTGCTTCCTTGAATTATGTGACCCCGAAGAACCAGTCAATATCTGAGTGGGGCCCAAATCCTGAAGCTCCTGCTCCTGGTGACTTCGGCGGCTCTAAGTCCTTTGGCTAAGGGGCCCCCAGAACCTAGCCCCGGCTCCTGAGGTCGGGTGGGGGGAGGGGGAGCTGGGCCAGGATGGGATGAGCCACTCAGGCCAGACCCAGAGCAACCCATCAATAAAGACTCACTTGTGTATGTGTACAAGCATTAGCGTCTTGGGGACTCTCACCAGCTTGGGGAGGGGTTCAGGATTGAGAAGGAACTGGGGTGGGGGGCTCAGATGCCTTGGGAGGGACAGGGATTAGGACTCTGAAGGAACAGGGGGCTTTGGGAGTCAGGTGTTTCAGGGATTAGGACTGGGAGGATGAGGCAGAGATGGAAAGGGAGGGAGGGAGAATGCGGGGTTAAGAAGGCCTTTAGAGGGGGCAGCTGGGTAGCTCAGTGGATTGAGAGTCAGGCCTAGAGCCTGGGAGGTCCTAGGCTCCAATCTGGCCTCAGATACTTCCCAGCTGTGTGACTGTGGGCGAGTCACTTAAGTTCCATTGCCTACCCTTACCACTCTTCTACCTTAGAGTCAATACACTGTATTAACTCCAAGATGGCAGGGCTCTGTAATGAGGCAGAGCTAAAGAATTTCTGATTATAATATCAAGGCTCCAGCTGTGGAAAGGTTGGCCTCAGGGCTCAGAGATCAGGGATTGGCATTCAGAAGAAACAGCAAAGAGCTCAAGTGGGTCAGGGCTTGGCAAATCCATGTCATGAGAGTGTGGCTGGAGTCATGGGCCAGGAAGGGGGTCACATCGATTGCTCTTAGTTCCTATAACAATAAGTACAAACCAGGGAGCTGAGAAGAAGAAGGAGCACTCAGGCCACTGGGAGACCTCTTTGGAGAAGGCTGCAGACTTGGGAAGAGGGAGCGGGGCAGGAAATAAGACCAGAGGCAGGGTTGGAAAGGTTGTGAAGAAATGGGCCTTTATTGCTATTCTGCCTTGGAATCAATATATTGCATTGATTCTGAGACAGAAGGGAAGGCTTAAAAAAAAAAATGAAGCAAAGTCAGCAGTCAGGGGACAGGAGTCAGTCACAACCTGCCTGTTCTGGCTGGGAGGGAACACAGGCTCCAAGAGATGAAATGGGGAGTGCACATTTCAGGGATGAACCAGACTACCCAGGAGGTAGAGCAGGTGAATGGAGGGGAAGCCACGGGAAGTTTGTGTAGAGAGGTGGGCGATGGGAAATCCCTGAGGAAGGCCGATAGAAGGCAATGGAAGCCAGAACATCATCCTGGAGACCAAAGGGAGCCATTGCACGCTTTATGAGAAAGGGAGAGCTGCGATCACACCCATCCCTCTGAAGATGGTTTGGGGAGCTTTATGGAGATTAGATCAGAGAAAGGAGAGAACAATTAGGAGATGATCGTACTAGCCTGGGCAAGAAGTGATGAGGGTCTGAACTGCAGGAGAGAATTCGTGAAGTCTTCACTGAAGGATGAGGGAGAAGAAAAAGATCCCAAGGCTTCAAAACTGGTGGCCTAGAAGGATGAGACAGGCGAGCCAGGAGGAGCTGGGGAATATGATCGTCCCTGTTCAGGACACAGTGACCAGGAGATATCTGGGGGGTGCTCGTGTGGAGGTGTCCAAGCAGATTTGGGAGTCTAGTCAACCATTCAGCAACCCTTTCCTGGTCAATTCAATCTCATCCACTAGAAAAAAAGCATTCCTGAAGGGCTTGCTGTGAGTACGGTTTGTGCTAGGCACTGGGGGACACGAAGACCAAACCAAAACAGTCCCTACCTTTAAGAAGTTTGCATTCCTCTGGCTTAAGAGACTCTACCTTCCTGGACTTCAGTTTCCCTAACTTTAAAAGGCAGAGACTGGACTTAATGACTTTTTTTTTTAATCCTTCCCTTCCATCTGTGTATTGGTTCCATGGCAGAAGAGCAGCAAGGACTAGGCAGACTTGCCCAAGGTCACACAGCTAGAAAGTGTTTGAAATCAGATTTGAACCCAGGACCTCCCATCTCTAGGCTTGGTTCTCTGTCCAGAGCCATCTGTCTGCCTCTGGACTTGATGTCTTCTGTGGCTCCTGATCTCGGCACTGCCCTTATTCTTCCCCCTAGGGCTAGTAGTAACCTTTCTGCCACTTGCCAGCTGTCTCTGTATGTGAAGGCAGCCTATCTGTCTGCAGGAGTCCTCCCTCAATGGTGTAAATATGTTCCATGATAGTAAGTGTTTTTTTGAGGGAAGGGTCTCTAATACACATTGTTTACACCACAAGTCTCATCATCCCTTCGGATCCTGCCCTACCTCCGGCCATGGGAGGGTTGAGGGCTCAGGCTTGGCAGCAGCAAAGGCCAGTCATAGCCACTGATAGCACAGGCAATAGGGAAGCTTTCTCTCCCCCAGCACTGTGAGAGCAGCCCCATTCCACTCTCTCCTAAGATGCCGTGCTCTCTGCCATGGCCCTTACTTAGCCCCCCACACGGTAGGATTGACTCCATTGCTCCATTGCCCTGGATGGAGCTGCCCCTGTGCCAGCAGATCAGCCGGGCCTGATGGCTGCCCGGGGATCTCGAACCCCAGGGCAGGCGATGCGTTGGCACAGGCTCTGTGGTTCCTGAAGGGTGGCTACAGCAATTCCAGGTTCAGCCTGAAAGGGTGGGGAGCGAGTCAAAACTGAGCCCAAGACTGGTAAGACAAGGTGTTGGGGCAGAATTCCTTACTTGAGGCAGTCATTTTCCCCATTTGTTCACACACAGCCTGAAGCTCCCAGGCAAGGGCAGAGTCTGGAGCCAGGCAGAAGAGGAGGCTCCAAACCCTCTGGGGGAGAGATGGGGTGGGGGTGGGGGCAGGGAGCTCACAGCTGACAGTTGGCATTTGACTTGCCTCTCTCGCCTTGTCCCTCTGGGAAGGACTTACATTCTCCATCCCCCCCCCCCCCCCCCAACTCTGGCTCCTGCCTCATCCCCAGGAGAGCTGCCCTTGGCTTCACACTGGGTGCAAGTGGCTACCTCCCACCAAGGTGCCTGATCCCTTGAGTTCAGGGATCTGGACCAGAGATCCTCAAACCTGAGGCCCCTAATCCTAACCTCATGACAAGGACCCCAACCCAAAGGGGCAGGAACCCCCAGCAGAGCCCCTTTCTGACCCTCTGGGCTGGCAGTCCTTGGCCTTCTTGGACCTAGCGAGGGAGGGGCTCTGCAGGGCCTAGACTGGACTGAACAGAACAATCCTCTCCTTTCCCTTTGTTTCTTCCCTCAGCATCTCCATTGAGCCCCACACTAAAGGCTTCTTGCTGCCCTATCACCAAGTCCCATGCTCCCTAAGATCCCAGCATGTGCTGTCTTCTAGGCCCCCTTATGCCTGGAGCACAGTCCCCCATCTTGAGTGTTCACGGCCCAACCACTCCTGCAGTTGTCCATCTAGCAGGGGCCCAGCAGGGCTCTGTGGAAAGGCCACCAAGCCCAGGGAAGCCTGTGCTTCTTTCCAAGAGAGACTCCAAAAGCTGTCCTGGGGCAGCCCACAGGTTTGACGTCAGGACCTATGACAACCCTTCCGTCCTGACAGATCCCTCTCTGGCTCCCTCTCTACCCTTCGCTCAGGATCAGTAGTCCTCTGGGTATGCAAGAGACCCAGAGAGAAAGAAAGAGGGAGCCAGAGGGGAGAAGGAGAGGAAGACAGAGACACCGAGAAAGAAAAATGGGCCAATGCAGTGTGGCTCCAAGATATGGCTGGAGTCTTCCTAGGCCAGAGGCCCAAAGAGCCTAGCATGGGGTTGGGAGTAGCTTCTCTGCCCTGTCCAGGCCTCCTCTGGAGCCTCCGTCCAGGTCTGGAGCACAGCTTTTAAGAAGGAAACTGACCAGCTGCAGAGTCCAAAAGGTGGCCAGGGCAGAACAGGGCCTTCAGCCTAGGGCTCATGAGGGTCCCTGGCCTGGAAGGGCTGTCAGGAGGCAGCTTGACGCCAGGGCAGAGCAAGAAGCAATGGGGCAAGAGGGATGGAAATGCTGATTTGGGCCCAATGTCTGTCTGAAAGAACACTTCCAAGCAGGAGCTGCTTTGAGAGGTGGTGAGCTCCCCATTCTTAGCAATCATTTAGGGGGTGGGCACTTGCTGGCGAAGTCTCGTGCCCAGACCTCCCTTGCCATACACAACTGTCTTTTGTCTGGTATGAGCAGAGAAGGGCCTCCTGATTTGAGCCTGACTCACTTTATACTCGGCCGTGCTGAAGCCTGGGAAGGTGGGATACTCAGCTCCGTGATGCTGCTGCCTCTGATCAGTGCCGGTGTGTCGCCAGCCTGGACTCTCCGTCCAAGATCAGGGCCCTGCTCCTCGACCCTAACGACGATGCCCAACAGCATCTGCTTCTTCAAAGCCCATGCTCTGAGGCCCTGGGTAGGCTGGCAGAGAGGCCTGGAGGCTAAGAGAGGGACAGCAACTGCCAAGGGCATGACAGCTCTAGGCCGAGGCAGAGCTGGGTTTCTGCTGCCCTTTCCCAGGCAGCAGAGGACCCAGGCTTAGGGAGAGAGGGGCCAGCCAGTTCCTAGGCTGCTCAAGTCCAGCTTCTCACTCCTCTGAGACCTGGCTGGCTCTTCTCCCCTCCTAAGTCTGCCTCAACCCCAGGCCTGCTCCACCCTCTGCTGCCCACAAGCCCAAGGATGGAAAAAGGCCAAAGACATTCTTTTCTTTATTTAGAAAACGAGAGGAAGACTTCTGTCCATCCATCTTACACACCAGAAGGAAGTCCGGGTGCGTCTGGCCTGGGCAGCGCAGCCCAGCCCAGGAGAGTCAGACAGTCTCACTAAGGCATTTGAAGCTGGCCCTGAGAATGGGCCCAGAATGCAGCAGATGGGGGAGGCCAAGAAGGTCCTGAGCTTGGTGGGGGCTGGTGGCGGTGGTGTCCCAAAAACATCCTGTCTCCACCTTTCCAGCCCCACAGGCCCCTGCTTCCCCAGAGCAGGGGAGCCATGCCTGAGAAGCAGCCTAAGATCCAGGCTCAACAGTGTTACTTCTTTCTCCGGGTTCCCTTGGAGCTGTTTCCAGCCCCCTCTGGGCCCTGGGGCTGGGACCGCTCCTTACCCACCTTCTCCTTCTGAGAGGGTGGCTTGTTCTTCTCACCACCCACTGTTTCAGGCCTCCGGGGCCCGGGAAACAGCAGTGCCTGGAAGATGTGAATGGCCACTACCGAGCAGATGAGGCCCCAGAGCAGCACTGGGGCAGCCAGGGGAGTCAGCTGGTTCCGCAGCCAGCGCAGGGCTTGAGGTAGCGGGCTAGCTGAGCTGGGTGGGGGTCGGCCTGGGCTCTTGTCCTGGGGAGAAGAGGGAGGTGGATATCTCGCCGACGGCCCCCAACAACTCTGGTAATCATTGTGGACCTTTTGGCAATGTTAGAAGCTTTAGCAAGACTCTCCATTTCACATGTGGAGAAACTGAGTGTCAGAGAGGGAAAGGGACTCCTCCAAAGTCAGACAGGAAGGGGGTAAGCTGCCGGCTCTCCCGAGGCCCCAGCCCTCGCCCTGGCCACACACACGTGTGTCCCTCAGTGCTCTGCCCCAGCCCCAGCCCAGCCCTGGCCCCTCCGCCACTCCCTACCTGAAGGCCAAACTGTGCCAGCAACGACTCCAGCTTAGGGTCCCCCAGAGTCACCTGGGGAAAGAACTCCTCAGACCACTTTCGCCGCCACCACTGGCTAAGAGACAGGAAAGGGAATGGAGGCCACTTCATGCCCTGCCCTGCTCCAAGCCTGCAAAGGGCTTGCCATGAGAAGGTCAGTGTGGCTGCGCTGCTGCTCTCCATGCCCCCTCCTTGGCCTAAGGCCTCACCCCTGCCCCCTGCCCCCACCAGGGCCTGACTCCTGCCCCCTGGTCTTCACCTTTGCTCGCCAGGCCGTGAGAACCAGTACTTGTAGAGCTGGGCCCGGATATACGTGGGTGGCTGCTCCCAGAATGGGTACCTGGAGGTGTCCACTTGTAGCAGGCGGATCACTGGATTGGGGAAGGAAGCTACTGAGAATGCTGCGCCCTCCCCAAACCCCCCTTAAAACCCCTGCTCCCTCCCCCCGGTCCCTCTCCTCACTAGGCCCCCCACTCTCTCCTGGCCCTTCTCCTCATTAGGCCCTCCGCTCCCTCCTGCTCAGCCCTTCTCCTCACCCTGTGCCTTCCCCTGAAGGAGGCGGTAGACGAGACTGGAGAACCAGGGGCTGTGGGTGTGATGGCCCAGGGCGGCAAACCACATCTGCCAATCCAAGCGGGGCTGATGGGGCACCACGAGGGGGGGAGCCACGCTGACATTCCCTGGTTTGTACATGAACTCGATCTCCTTGGGGAGCCAGGAAAGGCAAGAGGTGAGAGCTTGGCCGGCACAGTCTCCCCGACCCTACCGTCCCAGGTCCCTAAGGGCTTCCTGTGCCTGCTGGGTCCTCGGGGTATGGAGACAGGGATATCTCTCAGGATTTACTCCCTGATGGGAGAATAAGGCACAGGACAGGGAAGTGTGAGTCAAAGGAGGCAGCTCAAAGAGGTGCCAAGAACTAGGCAACATCTTCTTTTGCTAGGGAATCAGAGAGGGCTTCCCAGAGGAGGCCACATGCCAGGTGGAGGATGCTGAAAGATGCGGACGGAGTGCATCCCAGAGGGGTGTGATGGGAAGCAAGGGATGGGGAGGGCTTGTGGGAATGCCCAGAGGCCAGGCAGGGGAACAGCAGCTCCAAGAACAGTAGGAAGAGCCTATGCTTGACCCTCAGGTAATGGAGAGCCATTGAGGAATATCTCAGTAAGAGAGTGACACAGTCACATCTGTGCCTGAGAAAGACTCTTTGGGAAGCCGGGAGGAGACCAGACAAGATGGGGAGAGGAGCCTGGGCCCTCGTGATTGTCCAGGTGCCTGCGGGCTCCTGTGGCAGTGGCGTGGGGAGGATTCGGGGGACTCAGAACTGAGAGAATGTGGCAACAGCTGCAATCTGGGAGATGAGCCCAAGTCCCCCGCCAGGGCCCAGACTGGCATCCCAGGGCCCTCACCGTCCAGCTCTGGCCGTCGTAGCTGCCCTCTAAGACCACCTCAGGCCGCCCAGCCAGGCCCGTCATGCGTCGGAAGAGGCCGTAGGAGTTAGCCAGCTGCAGGTGTTCCACGGTGCTGAAGAGCCGGTGGGCCCCGGCCCAGAGCTGCCTGTTGGTGCCCGGCTCCAGGTAGGTGTAGGGCACCTGAGTCACA
The DNA here is from genome assembly GCF_016433145.1 of Gracilinanus agilis. NCBI lineage: Eukaryota > Metazoa > Chordata > Mammalia > Didelphimorphia > Didelphidae > Gracilinanus > Gracilinanus agilis. The sequence goes on from NC_058134.1 coordinate 306,405,971, forward strand.
GGACAGTGTGGGTGCCCCTTGCCCAGCCATGCCAGGCCCTACAGCACCAAGGCCCACCCCTGCCCCGTCCCCACTCACCAGGCTGATCGTAAACATGGCCGCGGTGGCCGCACCGACGATGGACAATTGGACAGCAGCCTTGAGCTTCCCCGGCCACCTGCGGATCCGGGCACACCTGGGGACGAGGATGACCCTCTCCTGGGGCTGCGCTTCCCGTCCCACCTCCTCTCGCCCTCCAGATTGGCTGGACCACAAGGATGGAGCTGGACAAGGGGCCCCACCCCCCCACCCAGGTACCTGTACAGGGCGCCGAGTAGCACCCAGAGCAGCGAGGCAATGCCCAGCCACACGGAGGGCATCGTGACCACCTTCAGCCACTGGGAAAATTCGTGAAAAGTAAAGGCTGTGGAGGGGGAGGAGCGGGTCAGGAGGGGAGTGGACGGTGACCCCCTTCTCCCACGTCCCAGTCCACTCCTCCCTGCCAAGTCCAGAAGCTCACCTCTCCCTCCTCGACCTACCTGTTTTGGCCTGGATGCTGCCCCATTCTTTGTCCAGTTCCAGGTCAAAGTAGTGAACCGTACCGTAGGCCAGGAGCCCATAGACGGCCGCCTCCAACAGCAGGGTCGAGGCGGTCAGCAGCCGCCCAGTCCATGCTGCAGGGACAAAGACAGAAGGTGGGTGCTGGGGCCCAAGATCTGTGGAGTGGGAGCCTGCCCAGCCAGATCCCTGACCCATGGTCCAGGCCAGGGAGCGGGTGGCACTGCCCAGGGAGAGGGTGAAGGAGGCACTACCCAGGGGGAGGGAGCGGGTGGCACTGTCCAGGGGCTCACACTAACCAGCAGGTGGCTGCTTTGCTCGGCCTGGGCCCAGCCACCAGGACACGTGCTTGTCGTCTAGCAGTGATGTGGTGAGCACCAGGGTGAGCAGGTTGAAGAAGTTATAGTTCCCCGTGATGATGATCAGGATCTGGAGTAAGGCCTGAGGAAGGGGGAACAGGGCAAAGTCAGTGGCAGCAACTCCACAAGGGAGGGAGCAGAGGAGGGAGCATAGGAAGGGGCAGAGGGAGGGGCAGAGAAGGGAGGGAGGGAGTAGGAGGAGGGAGCAGAGGAAGGAGGGAGGGAAAGGAGGGAAGGGAGGGAGCAAGGGGAGGGCAGCACAGGAGGGAGCACTAGCCAAGGAACAAAACAAGCTCCAGGCCTGCCATTGCCAGCCCCTTCTGTCCCCCAGTGGGATTTCAGGTGGGCCATCAGGGCTGGAAGGGGCTTCCACAGTGATCCGGTCTAGTCCTGACTGTAGCCTTGCTGGAAGCCTTCTCTCCGGCCTAGCCCTCCCACCACTACCTGTGGCCAGTCCTGCCCTTCCCAGGGAGCCCAACAGGCCAACCCTGATCTCCCCGGCTTCCAGCTGCCTGTCATCTGCATGAACTGGGCATCCTGCCTTCCTCCCTGGGCAGGAGTAGCTTCCATTTCCCCGAAGCTGCTGAGCTGCCCCTGCCGGTCCTCTTCCCTGGGGCTCTCCGTCCCCAGCCGCCTGTACAGCTGGGCCAGCCTTCCTTGGGGAATGGAAGCTGGCAGGGCCAGGACGGGCATTCCCATGCTGGTAGCACAAGGCTAAAGCAGGCTCTTAGCTAGGCCAGGAAGGAAGAAAGGCGGCCGCGGGCCGAGGACCCTCTGCTGGGGCCTACCTGGGAATAGAAGGCAGCGAGGCGGAGCCGGCGGATGGGGGCAAAGAACAGGATGGGCACAGCGATCTCGATGAGGAAGGTGGCAACCACACTGAGCTTGTGCAGCCAGACGGGCAGATGATGGGCAAACCAGGCGGCAGGTGTGGGCAGACACTGGGTCTCATAGTGGTAGGTCAGGGCTGTGGGAGGCAGAGCTGAGGCCTAAGCCAGGCTGCCCTGGGCAGGGCCCTCTGGCTGGGACGTCAGGGTGGTGGCACTGTTGGGGTAGGGGGGTGGCAGCATGGCTGGGTCAGGTTCCAGGAAGCCCACTCACCTGTAAGCCCCCACCAAGTGGGGCAGCGGCTGGTGAGTTTGACCACTCCAGAGGCGAACATGAGTCGGAAAAGAAGCCATCGAACCAGCCAGAAGGGGACATCTGCATGGGGCGGGCCACTCGTCTCCCTGCCCCGGGAGGGCTGCAGAGGGGCTACCAGCACAGCCAGGAACCCTGTCTCCAGCAGCAGGGAGTCCCTGGGGGGTCGGGGTGGGCTCACTGCACAGGAGCCCAGGACCACCCACCTGCCCACCCTTTGGAAAGGGCACAGCTGTGGCCCCACCAGTCTGGAGTCCCCAGTGAAAAACAAAGGGGTGCCAGCTCTGTTCCCGGCCTCCCTCCCACACTGTATTGCCTCTCTGGACATAGGGAATTCCCAGTCCCCCTACTATAGCTTCCAAGGACCTTGGCCATCCCCTGCTGGGCCTGGCCAGTTCTGACAGTTCACCCTGGGATGGAGGCATGTAGCCAGCCTGGCCACTTACCACTGGAAGTACAGGAACACCTGTCCCACCTGCAGGAAGGCAGAAAGGGCTGTAGGGCAGCCAGGCTGGCCAGGGGCAGCTCCTTCCCCTCCCCCAGGGGCTTTAAGGTGGGGGAGGGAAGGGGAAAAGCAGAAGCAACTTTCCTACACTTTCCCCCTAATGTCCCCTGGGAAGGGAAAGGAAGGGAAGGAAGCGAGATCCCAGGGCCTGCAGAGTCTGGAGCGTCCAGCAGGAAGTGGGTGGGCAGAACTGGCCGGTGGCTTCCCTCCAGAGCAGAAGGGAGTGGGAAGGGGAAGGCCTCACAGGGTCCTTTTCCCTAGCAGAGCTCAGGCCAAGGCAAGCAGGGGTCCCACAGGACCCTTTCTCACCTGGTAAAGGGAGAGGTAGAGAGTCCAGAGCAGCAAGTAGAGAAGGCTGTGGCGCAAGGCAGGCACCAGTAGGGCCCCCAGGCTGCACAGTGTCCCCAGAAGGCTCAGCAGCTCCATGCCTTGCTCTGTGTCCAGTCCCAGGCTTGGGGACAGCCAGAGCAGCGTGGGGACCTCCCACAGCTGCTGCCAGAGACCCTTCCCCAGAGGCCGGAGCATCTTCCGGGCAGGCAGGATCCCCTCCCGCCCATAGAGCCCTGGGTTGGGGGTGGGGGAGAAGGCTGGTCAGGAGGGGAGCTGGGGCTCAGGGGAGGCTGGTCAGCCTGGGTGCAGATGAAGAGCCAGTAGGAAAGGGAAGGACTGTGCTCACCCCCTGTCCCAGGAGCCATCTGGAAAGGACTAAGGGCAATGGGGAGAAAGTGTGTTATGAGTCTCCTTGGGCACTGGGTCTGGCAGTGGTGGGGGATGCCAAGTGGGCTAGGGGTAGAGGGGGAGGAAGGAGTTCCAGGGGGAACTAGTGGGCCAGGTCTAGAGGTTTCCTCTGGGGCAGAGGGGCAGGAGATGGGAAGGGATGACAGAGGGCTAGAGCGCGTGGGAGTCTGCAGTGGGGACATTCCAAGGGAAAATGGAATGGGACGAGCAGGTTAGTAAGGTCTGAGGAGGGGACCTCGAGAGGAGCGACAGAAGGGAGGGGAGAAATGAGCCGGGGGCGAGGTGCAGAAAGGAAGGGCTGAGAACTTCGACTGGATTCTCAGAGAAAGGTGGGAGGATCAGGAGGAGGAACAAGGATCCCCAGGTTGAAGAGAGGAGAATTCCAAGGGGAAGGGAGGAGGATCCCAGGGGGAGGAGGATCTTCAAGGGGAGGGTCACCAGAGGGAGTCTGGAAAGGGGATTCCCCGGGGTAGGGTGTGGAAGGGAGATTCCTGGGGGAGGGGAGAGGATCCAAGTTGGACAGGTCTGCTGGGGGAGAGTCCCGGGGTCCCGCGACCTCACCCGGGATCTGCGCGTAGAGAGAAGCGAAGGCGAACATGAAGGCAGCCGCCACACCCTGCAGGAACAGGCGCCTGGGCTGCAGCGAGCCAGCCATGGCGGACGGTCCGGGTCCGAGACAGGGTAGGGGCTGCAGAGACACGTCGGCCCGCCTGCAGCTGGCCCCGCCCCTCTCTTCGACCCCGCCTTCGAGTGACGCCAGAGAGCTTTGGCTCCGCCTCCGGGAGGGCTGCCCGGAGCGAGAAGGGAGCTAGCTCCCTCCCCCTCGCTTCGTCCCGCCCTCTCTAGTTACGTAATCGCCCCGCCCCTTCCATGGTCTCGCATTCGTTCAAACTCCGTCCCACGTGGTGCCGTAGGTCAGCGTCTCCACCCTTCCACCCTCTCCTCCCCCTAGTCCCAGCTTGCAAAAGCTCGACTTCAGCAACGGCACGATCTTCGCCCAGACCGAGAGGACCTTGGCCCCGCCCTCACGTGATAGCCCAGCCCCACGCGAGGGGCCTCCCTCCCTTTCGTGTTGGCCCAGCCCCACTATGCCTCAAGAAGGAGTCTGGCCCCCCGCCCTGTAGGTGCCACCAACGCTCCACCCATCAAGCCCCGCTCCTCCCTCCCATCCGTGACGTCACAGGTCTGTGCCCGGCTCCGCCTTTAGTCGTCACGTAGCACCCTGAGCGGGAAACGCAAAAATGGCGCCAGACCGAGCGGCCGCTACTGTGGCCTGAGGAAGAAGCGGAGCCTGGAGCGGGAGTCCCGGCAGCCTGCCCGCCCATGGAGGACGTCGAGAGCCGCTTCGCCCACCTCCTGCAACCCATCCGCGACCTCACCAAGAACTGGGAGGTGGATGTGGCGGCGCAGCTGGGCGAATACCTGGAGGAGGTGACGTCACGACGGGGTCGGAGAAGGAGGGGCTGGGCGGTGACGTCAGCGGAGACCAGGACTAGGCCTGGTGTTCTGGGGAGGTTCTAGCGGGGCCTTTCTGGAGGTGAAGAGCCCGGCCTTCCCGGGCTAAGAGTGCATTGATTAAGTGCACATTGGGTTCCCTTAGCTGGGGGCCGGGGTTCCTGCCCTTGGAGCCCGTGGGAGGACCCCCTGCTCGCACGCACGGAGCTTCCTGAGGTTCCACGAAGTGTTCATTACCTTGTCTATTTCGTGATGCGGACAGGGAGGTGGGCGGTGCCCGACGAGAAATTGATTGCCTTTTCCCAGTGGGGGAAGGCTTTCGGTAGAAGCCCCGGGAGGGCAGTGGGCCGGAGATGGAGCGCAGTGTTTCTAGAATAGCCTGGGGGCTCAGATCATCATGGAAGGGTACCGATGGGGAAGGAGGTTGTTAGGGGCCTGGGCTAACTAGAGCTTCAGCATTTCCTATTTGCTGGGAAATCATTTTGTTGGTTGAATGCTGGATTGGAGGGAGGGAGAGGCTTGAGGAAGGCTGCTGCTATAGTCCAGAGGTGAGGGGATGAGGGTCTGCATCATCAGAAGGGGGAAGGGGGCCTGTGTGACGGGGAAATCTTATTGGGACCAAGTTTCAGCCTCAGTTTCCTTGTCTGTAAAATGTGGTAAAGCATCTGGTAAACCTCAAAGCTGGCCCTTCATGCCAGCACAGGTGTTGGGGGGGGGGGGCAGAAGGGCACCACTGTATCTGCCCCACCCCTGTTGACTATCTGCCTTTTACTCAGTCGTTTGAGCCCCCAATATGCTAGTGATCTCTGGGTACCCCCATAGGTGCCGTTATACAAACGGGTTCCCTGCCCTGCCCGAGACTTGTTCCTACCTAGGAGTCCTTGTGGGGCCCCCCCACCTCTGCCCAGGCCTTACAGGGTCACCTCACCAGCCTCCTTTCCAAAGAAGGGTGAGGATGGAGATGGGAAGATTGAGAGATCAGGCAGAGAACCAAAATTTAGAGAAAGTTAAAAACTGGAGTGGGGTGGGACCTTAAGAGAGTTAGCCTGAGCCCTGAGACAGGTCACTAACAGCCTCCAGGTGGACATTGACCCAGTCACAACTTTTTGGGTCTGGTTCAGCCATTCCTATTCCCAATATGCTTGAGTGACTTGGATCCATCCCTCTCCTTGGGAAAGGGCCTAAGAGGCATCCTTTAGTCAAGTCACTGAGTCATCAAACCTTTATTATATGCCAGGCAAACTGGGAAGAAAAAGAAATGGAAAAAAGCCAAAACTATCCAAGCAAGGGGCTCACATTCATTAGAATGGGGGAGGCAACATGTGAATAACTGGGTCTTGACAAGACACCTTCAGAGGAGATGAAAGGACACCCCGTGGGGAAGGCATTGCCTGCTAGGGGAGCCAGAACTATCCTCTGCAGTGGCTTGAGCTGTCTTTTTTTAAAATCCTTCACCTTCCGTCTTAGAATCAATACTATGTATTGGTTCTAAGGCAGATGGGTGGTAAAGTCTAGACAGTGGGAGTTAAGACTTGCCCAGAGTCACCCAGCTAAGAAGTGACTGAGGCTAGATTTGAACCCAGGACCTCCTGCCTCTAGGCCTGGTTCTCTATCCACTTAGCTATTTCACTGCCCCCTTTGAGCTGAATCTCAAAGGCAGTAGTGAGAAGGCCAGGGGCTGAGGTCCAGAGAGGTTATAGAATTAGGAAGTAGTTGAATCTGGCTTAAGCTCAGGCCATCCTATCCCTAGTTTGAGTTTTCCCAGGTTCTGGGTCTTTGATAGTGTTGGACTTGGAGGCAGGAGGACCCAAATTCAAATCCACCCTCAGACATTTATGAGTTATGAGACCCTGGGCAAGTCACTTAACTGTTTGGTGCCTCAGTTTCCCCATATGTTAATTGAGAATAATAATAGCATCAGCATTTCAGGTTGTTTTAAGGATCAAAAGAGTTAATACATGTGAGCATTAAAGGGCTAGATAAATGCATCACTCTCCACAGAAGGCACCTGGGAGGTAGCAAGCCAAGATTTCAGTTGACAAAAGAAAATGTTTTAAAAAGCTAGAAACTGGGTTCAGATTTCTTGCTCTTTGGCTGGTTTCGGCTCATGGGGTTATAATACTTATGCTCTTGGGCATCTGTTTGTCAGAGGAAGTAAAAAACATTAGTACTTTAAAAGAGAAATAAAAAGCAGTTGGTTGGGGGCTCATAGGCTGACCTAGGACTAAGGAGGGCCCTATCCTTGTCTATAATTGTCAGAGGTCACTTGGGTGACCAGGACAATGGCAGAAATTGTTTCCTCAAAGAGAGGGAGGCCTGAGCCATCTGGTCCTGGCAAGGGCTCAGAGAAGGGTTGTCAGGGAGTTTCAGGCCCCTGATTTCACTCTTTGCCTGCTGGAAGCCCTCAGGGCCTCCTCAGTGCCCACCGTCTATGTGGGCATTTAAAGCCCTCCTCAGGCCAGTACTTTCTTACTGCCTTTTGAGCTTAATCCCATAAACCCTGCCCTCCAATTAAACCAGCCTGGGCAGGAAGTGGAGAAGGCAGGAAGGGGGATTTTCTTAGTGTTAGGAACAGTATGAGCAAAGGCCTACAGGTGGGATTGAACCCCGTGGGGGTAGGGATTGTTCACTTCCCTTTCTGTATCCCTTCTCACATGGCCTGAAGCTGGACCAGATCTGCATTTCTTTCGATGAAGGCAAAACCACCATGAACTTCATTGAAGCTGCACTGCTGATTCAAGGGTCGGCCTGTGTCTACAGTAAGAAGGTGAGTGCCTGGCAGCTGGTGATAGGCTCTCCCCCACTTCTCCATGCAGCAGCATGGGGGGGGGGGGTGAAACGTGGGAGGATTGATTTGTGTACACCTCGATTCATTTGCCAGGAGCTGGAAGGAGGCACCCCAGGGTTCCTTCTCTTCTGGGGGGCCCTTGAGCCGTGCTCACACATGTTCCCAGGTGGGCTAGGCCTTTGCTCTAAGGGCAGACAGGCTATTTCCTGCTTATTCACAAAGACCTCTAAGAGAAGGACCTTTGAGATTCCCTCCTTCGATGCAGCTCTCCTTTGCAGAGTGTTTGTACCCTTCTTCTGGCCCCTGCTTTGGCATGGCCTTGCTTGAGGTCAGCCTACCCCATCCCCGGGCCCCTGGGCCCCCTGGGCTCCCTGCCTTTGGGCTCTGTCCCAGGCCTTGCCTTCAGGATCTCTGCTTCCTCTCGTGGCACAGTGGCTCCTGGCAGTGCTCTGTATTCAGGAGATGAGGCACTCAATAAATAGGATCAAAATTGGATTGATTTGCCTGCCCCGAGCCTGAGAAGCATCACTGGGCTCTTTTGCACACATGTGCATGCTTTAGGATGCTGCTACCTGGGAGGACCTTTGCTTTGGACCCAGCCCCAGCCGGTCGGTCAGCTGTGCTGCCCTGCTATGTCCGGGCATGGGTTCCTCTCCTCACCCCATGTCTCCCTTCCCTTTGGCAGGTGGAGTACCTCTACTCGCTGGTCTACCAGGCCCTGGATTTCATCTCAGGCAAAAAGTAAGGATGGGAGGAAACTTGGACAAGCAGGAGAATGCTAAAAATTCGTGCAGGGTCCATTGTGGGCTGAAGAAGCCACAAAGCCTCTTTTTATATTCTGCTTCATATATGGAAATGCCCATCTCCTTGCTGATTGTTAAAAATAAAAAATGAATTGCTTGAAGAACTGGAGGAAAGGCTCAGGTGCTGGGCAGAGATTGGGCAACTTCCCCAAGGAGCTGTTGGCCCAGGAACACCCCCCCAGCACTTAACCTGGAGCATCCCCAACTATTCTCTGACAACTTGCACTGACTTTCCCATTTAGGGAAAAGCCAACCTGTCCCTGTTTTTCTCCCCCAGACGGAATAAGCAGCCCACATCTGTGCAGCCAGATGGGCATGATGGGGATGCCAGCTGCGGAGCTCCCCCAGAACCTGAGGAAGAGGTGAGGCTTCCTGCGGCTTGAGCCACACTGATGCTGTGTACATGCCCTTTGCTCACCCCGCTTGGCCCATGCTAGGCCGTTGCAGGCCCTGCCAATTGTTGCCTCTGTTTCCCTGCAGTTTCTGTCTCTGGATGACCTCCCAGACCCCCGGGCAAACATCGACCTGAAGAATGACCAATCTCCCAATGTAAGTGGCACCTTTGGCCACATTGCTGACCTTGGTGCTGTGACAAGGGTGGGGGTGGGGAGAAAGGACCTGGAAGGTGACTCTGTGCCCCCTTGTCAGGCGGTACTTGTCATCCCCTTGGTGCCCATGGCCCTGGTGCCCCCTGATGAAGAAGAGAAGAAAAACAACCCACTCTACAGGTACAGGTGACACCCTCCCAACCCTTGCCCACTCTGCCCCCAGTACCCTTCTGTGCCTCCCTGGGAGGCTTCTCTGTCTGCCCTTGAGCCTGTGGCCTGCCCGAGGCAGGGGTTGGCCCTCAAAGGTCTCTCCTCAGAACATGGTTATTTGCTAGCACAGCCGGCAAGGGGAGATCCTGGCCAGCCGTAAGGATTTCCGGATGAACACATCCACCCCTCACCCCAGTGGTGCCTTCATGCTGGAGCCAGGAGGTCTGTCCCCAATGGAGCACATACTTCCAAGGACCCAGCTAGGTGAGAGGGGCATGGAGCCAGAAGGAGTCTGGGGAGGGGGCTGTCCCTTGCATTGGGCTCAGGACGCAGCTGTTCCTCAGAAGAACCCTAAGACCAGCGAAGTCAAGAGACAGCAGTTATCTCCATCCAGCAGGCATTTATTAAGCACCTGTGATTGCCAGGCATTATGCTGGGTGCAGGGGATACAGAGAACGGCAAGGACAGGCCCTGCTCTTGAGGAGAGGGCAGGGAAGAGAGCCTCTGCTCTGAGAGAGAAGCGACGCCAGGCCATCATACCAAGAGGAGGCAAGGGCTCACAGCTTAGCACTGGAAAGGCCCTTCCTCCACCATCAGACGCCAGGGGCAGCCCCAGCCAAGGCACAGAGGGCAGTTGGGAGGCAGCAAGCAAATCCCAATGGCTAGTTAAGATGGGATGGCCTGGAAGAGAGACTGAGCTGTGAGGGCCAAGCCAAGACCTGGCTGTTCTTTCCTACAGGCAGGGGAGTTCCTTGGGGAGGGCACGTGGTCAGACACGTCCCGTTTTGCAGACAGGCACCTACAATGGCCAGGGACTTTGCATAGCTTGAGGGCAGTGCTTCAGTCCATGTCTGGCCTGAAAGGAGTGCCAGGCTTTCCCTAGACAGCATCCCGCCTCCTCCAATGACCATTCCTTAAAGGTCCCTTTCCCCTAGAATGTGTCCTTTGATACAAAGATTAATTTGGAATTCCCAGACCTGAACTCCCCCCATCCCCTTCTCATACCGTTCTTTACAGATGCTGAGAGGCCTGAGGAAGTGCCCATGGATGTCTCTGTGTGCATGTCTCCGGCCCCAGTGCTCGATTTCTCCCAGGACGATGATGAAAAGCCAGGTGTGGAGCTGAGGCCCTTATTCAGCCTTGCTCTGGCCCTTCTCTAAAGTGCTGAAGATCTGGCTGGCCAAAGGGACCCCCTGGACCTCCCCTTCAAGTCTGAGCCTCAGGCAGCCTCAGTCTCCCTCCCCTCCTTTCTTTCCTTCTATTTTAAATGGAAGTGAATCAGAACTCAGTTTTACCTAGAGGATTCTTGAGAGCCTGGCAGCCCCTACTTCCTGGGGAGCTCCTTGGGCCTGCAGGAGTTGCCTGGCCGTTATTCCTGGCCAGGCTGGTCCTCATCCTCTCCTCCCTTCCCTTCTCTAGAGGCAGCCTTATCTGAAGGTGAAGATGATGATGTGGGTGGGGACCTACCTAATGAGGTCCCAGAGGTGCCTGCCGTCTCTCCAAAGCCCCCTGAACAGGGGATCCAGCAGCAGGTGGAGCCCTGTGGAGGGTGAGGGTGAGGGGTGACAGAGGGCAGTGAGGTTACTCAGTTTCTATACCTCTAAAATGGGGACAATGTTGTCTAGAGTTCCCACCTCACAGGCTTTGGGGAAAAATAGCTTTGAAGTACTTTACAAACTTTCAAGGGCTCTAGTGATTCTTTGGATTATTCCCAGATCAGTCAGAAGTGTGTGGGGCCCTTAGAATTTCAGGTAGATGAACCACAGTTAAATGAATATGGGCGGGTCATCTGGGCTTGTTCCCAGGACACCCTGGGCCTGCCTGAGTTTTTTGGCATGTTTTACCCTAGTTCCAAGGGATGGTGTAAAGCCTGTGAAGTGTGGTAAAGTCCTCAGGTCCTTGCTGCCATCTGTCCTTGGCTGACCTCACCCAAGCTCAGCTCTGTTCCCAAGTGGTGGTGACCCCTTTCAGTGGGGTAGCAGGGTCCCAGCTGTCACTCTGGGGCTCTGGGCCAAATTCAGACGAGCTGGTTTTGTTGGATTGTCTATTAGTCTTTGGGGGTGGTACAATAGGCAATAAAGGTGATGTCCTCGGTGTTCTCTCCTAGGCCACCCCGAAACCAAAGAGGTACACTCTGCGGGGCAGAGCCACTGCTGCTATCCCCCATCCATCGTGGTACCAAAAGGCAAGAAGAGCTGGAGTTTGGGGGGGGGGCTGCTGGGAGGTTGGGAGGTGCTGGGGGATAGGTGGGGGGAGAGGATCCCTTCCAAAATTTCTCTGGTTCTAAACAGGCCTGACTCCTTTCCTGGGGCACCTTGTGGGCAAAGCTCCCCCAAAACTCTCCGATGAGGCAAACAGCCCAATATCTAGCCTTACTGGGGATCACACAACAGAGCCCCAAGTACGTGGCTCTTGGCTCAGTGTCTCCTATGTGTCATGTGCCTTAGGAATCCCGAAATCACTGGCAGAACCTGGACCCCTTTGACTCCCTGGAAGGCAAGCCCTTCAAGAAAGGTAATGAGAAATGGGGGTGAAGGTGGGTGTGCACTGTGGGGGAGCCTCTAGCAGAGCCAAGGGAATCTAAGACCCAGAGGGCTTTGGTCCCTGTCCCCAGGGCTCTGGTGGCCCAGTGGGGAGGCTGGCCCGGGGGCAGCCACCTTTTCTCCTGGTGTCCATCCCTTTTGGGCAGCTCCTTTGCCTGACTTCCTGGCTCTGCTTCCCAGGTAGCCCTTACTCTTTGCCACAGCACTTGGAAGAGAACTCATCAGGCAAACGGAAAAGGAAGACCTCCACTAGACTCCAGGGCTTCCATGAATGGTACCTGGCAGCTTGTGAGTAGTCCTAGGTGGGTGGAGGCCACAAGGGGCTAAAGTGATGTCCAATGGGTACCCAGCTGATCACTCACTTCTCTCTTCAGATAGTGGCGGTGAAAACTCCAAGAAACCTCAGCCCAAAGGCCCCACGTTTGCAGGTGAGCCTGGGGAAGAGCCCGAAACCCCTTGGGGGGTGGCAAGAGGGGTAGCAGGCCTGAGACATCACGGGGGGCTTTAAACTGCCCCCCCGGACCAGAACCAGAGGCCCCAGCGACATCTCTTTGTACAGACATGGAAGCCCTCTACTGGAAGCATCTCAAGAAGCAGATGGATACTCTTCGGAAGCTGCGGAGGGGAGAGGTGAAGGCAGTGGGGGCTAGACAAGCATGTCCATGAGGAGAGAGGCAGGACAGCAGCGTTGAGCAGCCTCTTGCTTGGGAAGCTACTGAGGCACTGGGGAGAATGGGGCCAGAAGCAACAAGCCCCAAGGCCCCAGCCACTGTCCTTAGCCCTGCCAGGTCCCTGAAGTCTGTCTCTCTCTGGGAAGGCAGGTCTCCAGGCCTTCTGCCACCATTCCTCCCTGTGCAGAGCAGATGTTAGAGGGATGTTGGCAGAAGGGCATGAAGCCATCTCCAGGCCCATGAGGCTAGAGGACTAACCTCGTTAGCCTTGTGTGCTTCCAGGTCACTGAGCAGCAGCTGACCAAGGTCCAGGAAAGACTGCAGGCCTTAGAGGAGGAGCGTGTGGAGGAGTCCCTGGAGCACCTTGGAGGGGGAGGTAACCCCTGGGGCCCAGGCTGTCCTTTGGCAGCCCTGGTGGGGAAGGAAAGGGGAGGGGGGCACTGGGGCTGGTGGATGGGTGGTGCCAGCTCCCCCCATTCCCCTTCTTAGATAGCTTCCTGGAGCTCGAAGACGTGGAGCCCATGGAGTCCTTGGAGGAAGCTCCAGGTAGGCCTAGGGGCTTGGGGGTATGTGGAATGGCGGGAGGGAAAGGCCACAAAAGTTGTCCCAATGTGGAGCTGACCTGTAGCCCTGCCTTCCTCCCCCAGAGCCAGAAGTCATCCCTCCACTGAGCTACGAGGAGTTGGTCCAGAGAAATGTGGTAGGTTCTGCTCTAGAGCCAGGTGCAAGGGTCAGTGGGGTGGGCACACACCTGGCCCAAAGACCTCCTGAGCCCCCTTTCCTTTTCTCAGGAATTATTTATTGCCAACTCTCAGAAGTATGTTCATGAGACTGAGCTGTCTCAGCGTATCCGTGACTGGGAGGATACCATTGGCCCCCTACTCCAGGAACAGGTGAGGATGGGACCCTGGGCCTCCTCGCATCCAGCACCTGGCAGACCTCTGGGCTTCCTTCACCCACTGGGGGGTGGCAGTGGCTGGTGGTGGCAGCAGGTAACCCTTGCTCCTTTCCTCCCTCCAGGAGGAGCATGTTCCATTTGACATCCATAATTACGGGGACCAAGTGGTAGCCAGCTTTAAGCAGCTCAATGAGTGGTGTCCCTTTGCTGAGCTGGTGGCTGGCAAGCCGGCCTTTGAGGTGTGCCGCTCTATGCTGGCCTCCTTGCAGCTGGTGAGTAGGGGCTGGGCACTGGGGAGGGGCCCCAAGCCAGCAGGGCCAAGGCCTGTTCCCAGCCTCCCTTTCCTCCCACCAGGCCAATGACTACACCGTGGAGATCGCCCAGAAGCCTGGCCTCGAAGAGGCTGTGGACACCATGTCCCTAAGACTCCTGAGCCGTCAGAGAGCCAATGAACGCTTCCAGACGTACACAGCCCCCTCTATGGTCCTGCCCTGATAGTGTGTGAGCCCCCCTACTTGTTGGGCTGCAGCCAGCAGTGATATTTTTCCATGTTTTGCCCAAAGTTTGGCCAGACTACCTTCTTTGGTACCTAGATGATTGGGGGGGAGGGGGGAGACATGGGAGCCTCCCTACCCCTAGAGACTGGGTGGCTGCATTTAGCCAGAGCCTAAGGCCGTGGGAGGGCAGTGTTCCCCTTCCCCCTCCCCCAAACCCAGGTGTCTTAGCTCTAGTCAAGGCCCCAATGTGCCCTTCAAGCTTACTGCATTTTTGTACAAAAAATACATTTATTGCCCCACCCGTGTGGAGCCCACGTGTGGAGATAATGGAGGTGGGGGCCCAGACATGGGGCGGGAGCTCAGGAGCGCACACTGCGGAAGGCGGCCATGTGACCCCTCACACTGGCCACGATCTGCTCCTCCGTCTTGCTCCGGCCATAGTAGTCTGTGAAGAGCCCATCAGGGTTGAGCAGGTAGATGATGATGGAGTGGTCCACGATGTAGTCCTGATCCTCGTCCCGAGGCCCAGCGCTGTAGTAGACCCGGTAGGCCTGACTGGCCTGGCGCACCTGCTCGGGGGTGCCCGTGAGCCCCAGTAGCCGAGGGTGGAACTCGCGCACGTAGCGGCCCACAGCGGCCACGTCGTCCCGTTCGGGGTCCACGGTGATGAAGAGGGGCTGCACGGAGGGCAGGCCTGGTTCGGCCTCCAGCGTGCGGACCACGGTGGCCAGCTTCTCTAGCTCCTCCGGGCACACGTCTGGGCAGTGCGTGAAGCCGAAGTACAGGAGCACCCACTGACCCACGAAGTCAGCCTTGCACCGGGGCTGGCCCATGTGGTCCACCAGCTGGAAGTCACCCTGGCCCACAGCAGCGCTGCGGAGGGCCTCTAGCCGCCGCTGCTGCCGCCGCTGCTCTTTCTCCTCACGCGCGGAGAGCCACGCTGCAGCCAAGCCGGCCCCAAAGAGCCCGGTCACCAGCAAGCGGGTGCGCAGCCCTGGGGCGCCCAGGGGACCCCTGCTGCCAGGGCCGGCAGAGCCTGAGGAGCAGGGACGCGCAGCCCAGCGCAGGCGAGCCAGGGCGAGGCGCCAGAGGCCTGGAGCCCGGACGGGCCACATCTCACAGCAGAGCCCTGGAACACACGTGGGGGTGGGGGTGAAGCAGGCAGGGAGAGCTGGGGCTTGCCCTGCCCCATCAGCACCTTTCTCCTCTCAGCTGCAGTTTCCCCATCGTGGGGTCTGGCTAGGAGAAGGGGGGGTGGGGGGTGTTCACGCAGGCTTCCACCTCCCGGCCTTTGCCCCAGCCAGTCCCCTGCCCTCGAGTTCGCCCTGGCTGCACTCCTGTGATTCTCCCTCCTTCGCCCCGTACTTTGTACACTGCAGGTACTTAATGTTGGCTATCAGAACCTGGCTCCTGGGGGGGAGGGGGCCGCGGTGCAGTGGCACGAAGCCCCCCTCCCACTCCCGTTGGTCCCGCCTACCGCCCCGGGTTGGGGGGGGCGCATGCGCTTACCTCTCACACGCGCCTGCAGGGTCCCCCCCTTTGGGAAGCTTTTTCTTTTTGCGATCTCGCGAGATTAATACACGCGCCTTCGAGCAGGTTTGGTCCAATGGGCATCAGCCGGCAACTGCCGAGGCCGCCCTTGACTGGAGGCCAAAGCGCCTGCGCAGCGAATGGGCGTGAGTCCAGCGGACGCGAAGGGATGATGCTGCGCCTGCGCAGGGGCGGAGCCTAAAGGGACGATAGGGCGGTGGCTGGTGGTGCCACGCATGAGCACTGCCAGATCTCCATCCACGCACCCTCGAGCGCCCTCTGGTGTGTTAGTGGAGTACTGTCCCGAGTAGGCGGGTAAACGTGCTCAATGGCTCCCTAGTCTGCATACCCCTTCTGGCTGTTTTAAAATAAGGACGCTGAGGCCGAGGGCAGTGACCTGCGCAGGGGATTCCCAGCACTCCGAACTGCATTCGAGTGCGCATAGTCTCCATCCCAGCCCCCAGTATGTCAGGAGCCCGCCCCAGGCTAGGGTGGCAAGAGAGGACGGCGGGCTGGCGGCAGACAGAGGAGCCTCAGTCAGTAGCGGAAGGGCGGTTTATTGGAGAGGAGAAGCCCCCACCCGGGGGTCTGGGGGCTGGCCTGCAGGCCAGAGCCTGTTTGGGCCTCCAGGAGTCGGTCTGCCCCTGGGCAAAGGGTTAGCCTTTCATGGAGGGCGGCAGGATGAGCTCCCGCAGGCAGGGGTCCGGCACAAAGGGGGCCCCGTCGGACAGCTTCAGAGCCTCCTGCAGCTTCTGGTGGTGGCTGGGGCTCAGGCTGGGGCCCTTGTGGTGGACTCGGATCCAGGGTGTCCCTGGGCAGTGGGGAAGAGAGGAGGAGTTGTCGTCACCCAAGACTGCGGGGCAACCCCCCCGGCTAAAATTCCAGCCCCCCGACCAAGGGGGGATTCGGAGCCGGTTAGCACGACGACAGCACCGGGCTCTCCCGGTACCCTGGTCCCAGCCTCCTGGGCCTTTCCGCCACTTTCCTTTTTGATCTCAATCCCTTCCTCTCCATCTGCTGCTGCTCCTCTGCCATGGGGCTCAGGCCTCCCTTGCCTGCCCTTGACCAGCTGTGCTGCCCCCTCCCACTGTTTCCAGGGTCCTTCCGGCCTCATCTCCCACCTGCGTTCCCCTGGAGCTCCCTCAGAGCCTCCTTTCAGGCCTTATCCTCCTGGGCCTCAGCCGTCCCTCGCACTCAGGGCCAGCTTGCTGACCCTTGGCAAGCCACTGGCCCATTTCTTCGTGGGTGAGGGGGATTAAAAGCACTTTGTCCCCTGTGTGAGTCTTTAAAGCCCCATCCAGCTGGGAGTTGTTTTCATTAGTAGTTTTTGTCCTTGGGCTTCGGAGAGGCCCTACTCCCTTGGTTCTCCTCCTGCCTCCTGCCTGCTCCTGGTCTGTCTCCTCAAGCCCTTTCCAGGCCTCTTCAGGCACGTCTCTCCTCCACTCTCCGCAGCATCAGAGGCCAATCTTCCGCTCCTACCCCAGGCCAGCCTCTCCACCCAGATATTGTATCCTCTCTCTAAATCTGCTCCGTCCTCTGACACACACAGTTCCTTTGTATTGCCGGCCTGGAACACCCTGGGCACTCTGTGCCCTCCGCCCGGCATGCATGCTCTTCCCATTTCTTAAAGGCTCCAAGGACATTCTCCCCAGCCCCAGCTGGCCTGGTCTGACCCCCAAGGATGGGACAAGAAGTCCTGCACGAATCCCAGGTCTCTACTGATGTCTGGTCCCGCTCTTCCTCTCCTGGGAGCCCTACTGCCCAGGGAAGGGCACTGTATGCAGCAGGGACTTCATATGTGCACTGAATTGAACTTGCTCAGAGTTCTGAGAATGGCTTATAAAGACCAAGGGAGCCCAGAAAAGACCCTGAGAAGGAGACAGAATCCGGGGTGGCGGGTAGGAGAGGGGCAAGGAAAGGGCAGCTCGGCCTAGTCTAAGCCAGAGAGGTCATCACACTATAAGGAGGGAGCTCCTGACTCCTCCCTGGGACAGAGAGCAGCAGGGCGCAGGGCAAGCACCAACTCAGAGGGAGGAGGGCCAGCATCAGGCCAGGAAGTGAGGAAGGGCCCCAGGCTGGTCAGACGTCAGCAACCACAGATGGGGGAGTAAAGGAAGCAGTTTTACCCAGACCCCAAAGAATTAGGGAAACCGAGTAGGAGGTCAGCTCCCTTGGGCCTCAATTTCCTTGTCTGAAAAATAAGATTGGGCCACCTGGCCTCTGAGGTGCCTTTTAGTCCTAGAATGGTCCAGTACCCAGGACTAAGGGCAGTGTGGATGGAGATGGATGGGAAGGACCCTGAGGCAGTCAGGACCCAGAGAAGGCCTGAAAGAATCTGAAGGCAGAGGGGTTTGGCTCAGGCTGGAGCCATCATGCCCAGGGGGTCTCCTGCAGGGCCCCCACCCCCACCCCGGGCCTCACCTGCACTGAGTCTCTGTCCTATGGTCACCAGCAGCTCCAGCCCCACATCATGGTGGAGGGGCTCCCCTGCTCGGGTTCGGCCAGCCCCCAGCTCATGGAGGACCTGGGCCAGGGGCAGGGCCTGGATCATCTGTACGGTGCCTGAGGAGGGGAGTTTTAGGGTGGGGGATAAGAACAAAGGCAGTGATCCAGAGGGGGATGGGGAGGGGAGCCAGCTGGGGCATCTGGAGAGGTGAGGTGGGGAGGAATGACAGGATGTGAGGCACAAAGGGAACAAGGGAGAAGGGCAGCATGGGACAGGGATGGGGCCAACCATGAAATTAAGGTTCTCACCCTCGGAAGCCGCTCGCAGCTCATCCTTGAAGGGGGCTGTGGGGAGCAGGCCTTGGCGCTGGGCAGAAGATCCTGAGCACAGGGCTTGGGCCAGGTCCGAGGCCACCCCCTGGGCTTCCAGCATGGCCTGAAACCGGCCCAAGGCAGAGCCACTGTCCAGCATGGCGCCCAGCTGGGCTACCCCCTTGGTTAAGGTTGGGGCTTGGCCATTCAGCCACAGCAGAGATCCTCCTGGGGATGGGGGTTAGGCAGGACCAGTAGGCAGGAGGAACAGAGAGGTTCCTTCCTTCTCTCTTTTTCCCACCCTCTCCCTAGTCCTACCTAGCTGGGTGACCAGGTCCCGTAAGTCCGTGGGGCCTCCTCCTTCCAGGCACTGTAAGGCCTCCTCTACTTCGAGCCCATGGCCCACACAGCGGCCCAGAGGGCTATCCATGGTGGTCAATGCAGCTGCCACCCGGATCCCCAGACGGGCCCCTACTCCCACCTGGAGAGAAACATCCTCTGGTCTGGCCACATCTACCCAGCCCTTACTGATCTCCCTGGAGTCACCAGGGTGCTTGCCCTGAGCCCTCTCTTCCCGGCCTTATCCTCCTCAGATCATCTTCTTAGCCCTCCAGGTTAGAAAGCCCCTGATCAGCCTGGACTCCTCTCTCCTTTATCTGCCAAATCTAACCAACCATGAAGTCTTCTTGACTTACCTCCACTTATCCGGCCTTCCCTTCCCTTCTTCCCTCCGCCTTCCCCCTCCCCTCCCACCCCACGCCCCCATCTCAAGCCCCTTTCCCATCATCCCCTTGCCCTCTTCATTCTTCTTTCCTCTCCTTTTCTTTGTCCCTCCCCCCAAGGATGACAACAGCCTCTTCTGTCCCGAGAATATTCCTGATGTGGATTTTTATTGCTTCTTAATTTAAAATTTCCCTGCTTAAGCTCATGCTGTTCGCCCAGGCGATACCTGAATCCACAGTCCTAAACTGACCTCAGAAGCCCTCAGATTCCATGGGCTACAGGCTGCGGTGGGCACCCAGAGCAGAATCTGAGTCTTTGAAGGATTGCTGCTGCCGGCTGGCACCAGGGGGCAATGCCCCCCTCCTCCTTTAGCATTCCTTTCTTTGACACCCTTGCCTGCAACTCTCATCTACGTCTGCTGGCCTCTGGTTTGGATTCAGTTTCAGTTCAAATTCAATTTCAATTCAAGAGATGTCCAGATCTCATCCCTTTCTGAGCCACTGATTTCCAGGAAGAAGAGTTTCCTTTGTTTTCGGAGTTCCTGCCCACAGTCCCAGAAGCCTCTGGATATGAACGGAGGCTATTTTGGACCAGGAAATCAGAAATGGGTGAGGAGAGGTCTTCCTGGGCTCCCTCATTTCAGATTTGAGGCACCCATTTCCATTTGAAATTCGAATTTGGAACCAGCACGTTTGTCTTCCCATGCCCTGCGCTGACCTTGCTTCCAGTTGCAGTCTAGCCTCCCTTCTCTCTGATACTGCTACGTTTCTGGCTACAATCATGGCCCCCTTGCTGTTAAGTTAGGTAGGGGGCTCCCTGTCTTGGAAGCTATTCAAGCAATGGGTGACAACCCCTTTGTGGAGGGATGTTGTAGAAGAGTCTTGTTCTGGTTGGCACAGAGGCTGCTGAGGTTCTCCCATCCACGTCTACGCAGGTCCTGGGCAGGTCCCCAAGCCAAACTCAGATGGCTTTTTCTCCACTTGCTGACTGACTTCTTAGTCTGTTGGGCATCTGCTCCTGGACGCTTTTTCCTTCCTTGGCCTCCGGGACTCTGTTTTCTCCCAGGCTTCTCGTCCCCCTCTGACTTGCTCCACAGCCCCTTTTCCTGGCTCGCCTTCTCCCCGCCTTTGGAGGCAGCTGCTCCTCAAGGTTGCCCTCCGTCCCCCTCACCCTGGCAGCTCTCTCCCTTGCCAGCATCTCCTCCCTCTGGTGGCTTAAACTGTTACCTCAATGTAGATGAGCCCCAAACTGCAACCCCAACCACTGTCTGCCTACTGGACCTGCCCACCTTGGGGGTCCTTAAGCTCACTGAGCCCTGAAACAGGGGTTCTTAACTGGAGTCTCTCGACTCCCATCTGGGCCTAGGGATGGACTTCCTGGAACTGGAAAGGAAGAGAATTGTTGTTCAGGCATCATTCGGAGACCGAGTCCAGACTCCACCAGCCTGCCAAAGGAGTCTGTGGCTCGGCTCTGCACTGGCCTCATCAGCCTCCCTTCGAGCGCCCTTGTCCCACTGCCAGCTCTTCTTCCTGCTGACCTCACCTCCCTGTCCATGTCCCTGACATGTCCCTGACAAATCTGCCCTCTCTCCTGCACATCCAAAGTTCTTGGTCAACATGTGCTTCCTCCCATCTCTGGAATCCATGAACTCTGCATATGTCTAGTCTGGGCAGAGTTGTTGGCATGTTCTCTCCCCCATTAGAGGCAGCTAGGTGGTTTGGTGGATAAAGCGCTGGGCTTCCAGTCAGGAAGACTCATCTGGCCGGGGACACTTCCTAGCTGTGTGACCTTAGGCAAGTCACTTCACCCTGTTTACCTCCATTTCCCCATCTGTAAAATGAGCTGGAGAAGAAAATGGCAAACCACTCCAGGATCTTCACCAAGAAAACCCCCCAAAGGGCCAAGAAGAATTGACTGAAATGACTGAACAACAGCAAATCACTCCTGACTGGAACCCCAACTTTTCTACTTGGCATTCAAGACCTTCTACACCGGTGCCAGTCTGCCTTTCTAGCCCATCTGCCACTTTTGTCTTTGGTTCCTTCTGCCTATGCCAGCCTGACCATTTCATGCCTCGGTGCTCCCTCGGTGCCTCCCTCACAGATCCACTCCTTTTAACACCCTTCCCTCCATCTCCGCCAAAGTCCTACATATCCACTACTGAGCGTTTGGGGTAGAAGATGGGGAGGAAAGGGGCAAGAGGGGACGATTCTGCCCCTCAGCTGTAGGTGGTTTCCACTGTGCTGGCAGATTGACGTTAATAATAAAAAGAATAATTAAAATTCTCCCTGACTTTCATGGCACGTAATCTGATCCTCATGGGCCGCCACAGTGCTGAGAGAAGTGCCCACCCCCCGAAGGACTAGGCTAAGGATTTTTGAAAAGCCTGTGCTGGATATTGGTTCCCAGGCGGAAGAGCGGTCAGGGCTAGGCAATGAGGTTAAGGGACTTGCCCAGGGTCACCCAGCTAGAAAGTATCTGAGGCCAGATCGGAACCCAGGACTTCCCATCTCTAGGCCTGGCTCTCCATGCCCTGAGCCAGCCGGCTGCCCCTGGGTTGGTGATTTCATTGGCTCAGGAGGGTCCAGAGGAGGAAACATCGAAGGAGTAAGATGAGTGTTTGTGGAATGCGGCAGACTCGGCTCCACTCACTCATTCACTCACCAGGGCCTGGGCCAACTCTCGGGCCCTTTCTTGGCTTGGGAAGATGGCAGCCTCTCCAAATTTCACATCCACCACGAGGGTTGAGAGCCGCTCCACAGCCTTCTTACTGAGGATGGAGGCTAGAATGGGCAGAGAGGGGATGGCTGGAGGCAGAGCGCCCCTGAGCAGACTCTAGCAGGGGGTGGGCAGGCGGTCACCTGTGATCAGAGGGAGGCTGTCCACGGTGGCAGTCACATCCCGAATGGCATAAAGGATTCCATCTGCAGGGACGAGCTCCCGACTCTGGCCCACGATGCAACAGCCCACACGCTCCAGCAGCTCCTGCATCTGACCTCCCAGTCAGGGAGGAGCCCCCCAGTGACCGCAGGACCCCGGGCAAGGATGGCCCACCAATCAGTCCCCCGTGATTTCTCCCCTCGGCCATTGATCTCCAATTAGGACTGCCCCATTCATTGCCTGCTTAGCAGGGCCCCCAGTCAGGATCCTTTGCCCAATACCTGCTCTGGACTTTGTACCACCGAGAAGCCGGGGATGGCCTCCAGCTTGTCCAAGGTGCCCCCGGTGTGCCCCAGTCCCCGCCCACTGATCATTGGGACCTGTGTGGAGGAGCCCAGCCCCCAGCCCACCACTGAGGGTTGAAAACTCCCAGGCTTCCTTCTTCCATAGACTCAGCTCTCATCTGCGGTCTGTGGCTTGAAGGAAGCCCGGGCTGAGGGGGTTCTCAGCCAGCCCACCCCCAAATTCCGGCCGGCCTCGAGGCGGGCCAGGCTGCTCGGAAAACTGGCCCAAAATGGGAGTGCCGAGCAAAGAGTCGATTGGGGCAAGAAGCACTTAATAGGAAGGAGCCCCATTTACGTCCCCCTCCCAGGCTCCCCAGGGATACCTTGAGCCCCCGGGGCCGGGGGCAGGGGGCTGACCTTGCAGCCGCAGGCGGCCAGAGCAGGTGCCAAGACCAGGCTGACTTTGTCCCCTACACCCCCTGTCGAATGCTTGTCCACCAGCAGCCCTCCCCAGGCCTCGGGCCACTGCAGCTGCTGCCCAGACTCAGCCAGAGCTCGAGTCAGAATCTCTGTCTCGCCCAGGTCCATGCCTTGTAGTCGGATGGCCATTAACATGGCACCTGCAGGCACAGGGAGAGCCCTTGGCGCAACAGATTCTGCGCGACTTTGGGGAACCCTTCCAGGGGCTGGGAAGGTGGGATCCCTGGGGAGGCCAGGCCTAGGGTGCTGGCTCTGGGTCCCGTGGCGGGCAGAGGCAGAGAGGGAGGGGTGTCACCTATCTGCGCCTCCTGCACGGTGCCCTCCGTCAGCCCTTGAACAAAGCTCCGGATCTCTGCGTCCTCCAGGCGAGCCCCATCTCTCTTCTTCTTAATCAGCTCCGGGATGGTGCTAGGGTTCTGGGGGCTGGAGTCTGGGGGAGGGATGGAGGAGAGGGCCGAGTCAGAGGGGCCCCAGCACCGAGGGGACATCTCGGGCCCTGGACGAGACTGGTGCCCCCCAGGGCCCCTCACCTGGCCCTGTCCGTTGGGTCGCTGCCATCCTCGGACTCTGCCAGGAGGAAAAGGCAAAGGTGGAGCCCCTCCAGGCAGTCTTCCCCCCCCCCTGCCTCCCCCCATGGCCACCTCAGCCCTCTCTACCTTCTAGCTTGCTCTCCCCTCTCTCAATCTGGGTCTCAGGCCTTCTGGGTCTCTTCACCACCCACCCACTCTCTTCCCTTTCTCTTTTGTACCTTGACCTTTCACTGGGGATAATGAAGGGGGCGTGTCACAAACTGGACCATTCCTGGAACCTGAAGTGTGGGCGGGACAGAGCAGTGTCCCCGCGTACCAGAGGCCTCTGCCCCTCACTTTCTTCAAGATTCACTTCCTCAGGGCAGCCAGACCTGGAGATGGAAGGTCCTGGGTTCAAATTTGACACTGGGCAAATCACTTAACTCTAACCCCCATTGCCTAGCCCTTATCACTCTTCTGAAAAAAAAATCTATATCTATATCTATATCCATATATATCCATATATATATTCACCTCCTCTAAGAAGCCTTCCTTGCTTGACTAGCCCTGTCATTTGCTCTGAACTTCCTTAGTTTTGGTGAAAATACAAGCCGTTTGATCCCTACAGGGTGCCTTAGAATTGCCTCTATAGCTTTTTTCTTTCCCTGAGTTCCCATGGAGGCTGAGTAATGGACTGACTGTCTGCTGACCAAGAGCCAGCCCAGCCCAGCCCAGCCCAGCCCAGCCCAGGAAGCCACTGGAAAGGCAATTGACAAAAAAATCATTCATCCAAAAGAGACCCATTTAAACTTCTGTAACATCCAGAGAGAGCCTTGGCCTCAGCTAGGGGAGGGAATGCTGGTAAATGTTTAACAGCCCACTGGAAAAAATGTCCATCTACCACACTTGCAAGTTTTATGTGTATACTAACATTTTCTCAATCACTGAGAAAATATGCAACAATAAAACAAGCTGCCATTGGTTGGTTTCTGAGGCATAAATGTTTACTCAGAAAAGTGAACAATTGGAGGCTCTGGGAGGGGCCAGGCTGGCTCTAGCCCACCCCTGGCTGGGAGAGATGCATGGTTTACCTCTTACTATCCCTTCCTTCAGGGGCAGCTGGGTGGCTCAGTGGATTGAGATCCAGGCCTAGAAACTGGAGGTCCTAGGTTCAAGTCCGGCCTCAGACACTACCAGCTGTGTGACCTTGGGCAAGTCACTTGACCCCTACTGCCCACCCTTACCACTCCTGGGCCTAGGAAGGTCCCTAGCCTGGATGAAAAAAGGAGGAGGGTTGGGCGTGGGGCTAGCAACCCCACCCTGTAAAAACTACATCTGCTAAAGAAACTGCAACCTAAAGTAGGGGCAGCTGGGCTAGCTCAGTGGATTGAGAGCCAGGCCTAGAGACGAAAGGTCCTAGGTTCAAGTCCGGGCTCAGACACTTCCCAGCTGGGTGACCCTGAGCGACTGTGTGTCCCATTGCCTACTGGTTGTGGCCCTATGCTCCTAGAAATCCCTTCCTTCCTGGAGCTCACAGACTAGGAGAAGGAGGAGGAGGTGGTGGCAACACAAGGCGAGAGGCACAAAGTGCACCAGTTTAAGGGTATCCACAAGAGGCAAAGGGATGTTGGAGGTCCCAGCATCATTACAAACCAGTGGCATTTAAGTAGGGAATAGAAGGAAAGGTGGAAATTCAACAGGGAAAGCCAGAACCCT
Source organism: Gracilinanus agilis (assembly GCF_016433145.1). Lineage (NCBI taxonomy): Eukaryota > Metazoa > Chordata > Mammalia > Didelphimorphia > Didelphidae > Gracilinanus > Gracilinanus agilis. Next base: position 306,430,542 of record NC_058134.1, read on the forward strand.
CTGGGCCTAGGGAACAACCTGAGCAAGGATGAGGAGGTGAGGTGAGGTCTTTAGGGATCAGAGAGTCACCTCAGATTGTTAAAAGTATGGAGAGAAATATGAGATCAAGCTGGAGAGGTGAGGAGGCAGCAGGGGATCATTGAAGTCTTCTAAACTGATTTACTATCAGATGATGCTGACAGTTTAGATTAGTTCCTTCCTGCCCCAGAGGAGTAGGAAGAGGACAGAAGTAGCTTAAATGACTGACAGGTACCTGGGAGGATAGGCTGGCCTCATGGGATCACAGAACATATCCCCATCAGCCAAAGGGATCATCCTTCAAAGAAATTCTACCAAGCCTGGTGTTTTGGCTTAGGGCTAGTGTATTCAGTGGTGACTGGGATTTAGACTCAACCTAGCTTAGAGCACTCAGCTCCTTTGGTTTACCTGAGTTAAAACCTCTAGCTCCCTAATATGTAGGGGCCATCCAGAAATAGTCCTTGCCTGGGAATTGGTTTCCAAATTCTGTAGCTTCATCTCTATGTCCCAGGGCTGGCAGGGAGGTTCAGGGAGCCTCATATCTTTTTGGTGTAAGTATGTTCCTCATGGTCTATAAGTGATCAATAAATCCCATACTTAGATTAACTTCATGACTTGAGCTCCATGCCTCAAAATCAGTATTCCCTTGGCCACTCCCTGACCAGATCTACCCAAAAAGCCATTAATTTCAGCAGCAATAGAGAGAGGTAAATACTCTTGGATGGCCTGGCCAAGCTGGATCTTGGGTGAAACTGTGGAGTTCTACGCTGTTGCTTTCTGTGAGTGGAATCCTTTGTTGAGGTGATCTTACTCATAATCTTCTGTCATTCTCTTCCATATTGTTTTGCAAATGAGCTTGTACTCTAAACAGGTAGTTTACTTTGTTGCCATGCCTCCTTGTCTCAGGAAGATGATTATTTGCCAAGGCATTTCTAGGCTTACTTAGTATCCTCATTATAGCAACTAATAACCAATCAATAAATATTTATGAATGTTTCCTATGTGCCAGGTACTGTGCTAAGTTCTGAGGACACAAAAAGAAGCCAAAAAATAGCTCCTGACCTCCAGAAGCTTATAATCTTTCTTAAAAAAAATTTTTTTTTTTAAAAATTTAGTTCCAAATTCTCCCTTTCCCTCCATTCCCCTCCCTCACCCACTGAGAAGGCAAGAAAGACAATTCCCATTATACATAAGAAGTCATGCAAAACACATTTCCTTGTTAGCCCTGTTGTGGGGGGGGAAAGCCAGAAAAAAAAAAGGGAGCGAGGGAGAAGCTGCTTAAATCTGCACTTGAGGTCATCAGCTTACTCTCTGGAGGGGGAGAGAATTTTTTCTCATGGATCATTGTACTTCTCAGAGGTGCTAGGTCTTCTACAGTTGATTATTGCTACAATATTGCTGATACTGTGTACAGTGATCACAGAGCTCAGAATCTAATGGGAGAAACTACATGTTAACAAATACATACAAAATAAGCTATATATGGGGGAAGTAGGAAACAGTTAACAGAGGGAAGACACCAGAATTAAGAGTCATTGGGGCAGGCTTCTAGTAAAAGAAAAGATTTTAGGTTTTTTTGTGATTAAACTTTTCTAAAAGGGAGGAAAAGATAGTCTCAGTCAGTAACCTTCCTTTTGTTCATTTTTTGGGGTTGATGTTTTTTTTTGTTTTTCTTTTTGTTTTTCAACAGGCTCTGTGATGTTGGGACACCAACACCATACTAATCCTTTAGATTCTTAATTTTAACTTTGTCTTTTCTCCTAATTCAGCATTTATTTTAATATTTCTTCTAGTCGACTGATCTAATTGTACCCATGCTGCTGATGCTGGAAGAGGGGCAGCTGAACATAGAAGAAAGTTCATTGGATTTGGAATCAAAGGACTCAGAGGGTTCAAAAGCTGTCTCTGGCAATTAATTGCCTCACCTCCTCAGTTGGTTGCCTCACCTCCTTGGGTCTCAGTTTCCTCATTTGTAAAATAAGAAGGGGTTATACCAACTGGCCTCTGAGGTCCTATCCAGCTCCGGATCTAGGATCTTGGGGAAAGGATCACCATGTTGTTTCCAGAATCGGAAGTGGCTAGATTGATGAGCTCAGAGTCTGTCTCATTTGGAATCCTCAAACAATATCATGTTCCAACTTCTAAGAGCCTCTCTTTTCTAGTCTGTAATTTAAGAATAACAATGTTAATTTAACTCAAGAAGTTGGGCTGGGAAAATTCTTTGCAAAATGTAAGGACTTTGAAACATAATTAGTGTGTGTTAAGTTACTCAATGGAAGGAGGCCATTTTGAGGAATAGTGCAATGAAACCCATGTCTTGAATGGATATCCATTATTCAAAAGAAAGAGGATAGATGTGAGTGAGGATTAGGAAGGTAGATGGAGGGCAATTAAATGGTTCAGTGGGTTTCAGAGCCACGCCTAGAGACAGAAGGTCCTGGGTGACCTCTGATACTTCCTAGCTGTGTGACCCTAGGAAAGTCACTTAACCTCCATTACCTAGTTCTTGCGTCTCTTCTGCCTTGGAACCAATTAAATCTAAGACAGAAGGTAAGGGGTTTTATTTAAAAAGAAAAGATATATGACCCAAAGATCCCAACTATGGAGGAACTCACTGTTTGATGAAAACTCCTGAGAAAACTTGAAATTAGTCTGACAGAAACTAGGTATACACCACTATCTTACAACATATACCAAGAAAAGCTTCAAATGTTTAAAGAATTTAGACATAAAGGGTGACGTCATAAGCAAATTTGAGAAGTGTGGAAGAAACGACCTATCCGATATATGATAAAAAGTTCAGGGGCAGCTGGGTAGCTCAGTGGAGTGAGAGTCAGGCCTAGAGATGGGAGGTCTTAGGTTCAAACCCGGCCTCAGCCACTTCCCAGCTGTGTGACCCTGGGCAAGTCACTTGACCCCCATTGCCCACCCTTACCAATCTTCTACCTATGAGACAATACACCGAAGTACAAGGGTTTAAAACAAAACAAAACAAAACAAAAAGTTCATGACCAAACAAGAAATAAAGAAATTCATAGTAGGTCAAATGGACAGTTGTGATTATACACATTTAAAGAGGTTTTGCATAAACAAAATGAATGCAACTAAAATTAGAAGCAAGAATTTTGGAGAAAAAAATCTTTGCAACCAGTTTTTCTGTAAAGGTTTCATTTCAAAGTGGATAGGGGACAGAATCAAATTTGAATGAATAAGACCCATTTACTAATTGATAAGTCATCAAAGGATGTGAATAGACAGTCTTCAGAGGAAGAAATCCAAGCTATCAATAGCCATGTGAAAAATCTTTGTATCTCAAATAATTAGATAAATGCAAATTGAAACATCTCTGAGGTACTACTTCCCATCTACTTCAGATGGGCAAAGTTAACAAAAATGATAATGTGCAAAACAGGTACATTAATGAAGTGCTGGTAAAGCTGTGAACTGATACAAAAATTCTGGAAAACAATTTGGAATTATGCCTCCAAAGCTATTAAGTTGTGTGTATTTTTTATTTTTTTAACTTATTGGGTTTTTTGTTTTTGTTTTTAATTAATTAATTAAATTAATTGATTTAGAATATTTTTCCATGGTGTGAAAATGGAATTAGCTTACCCCTATTCATTCTTTAGACTTTAGCCACCAAGAATATGTTACCCCACCCAACTTAAAATTAAGTGGCAAGTGGGGAAGGTCTATGATCCACATGTGCTACTGAAAGACAAATCAAAAGCAAGTGACACCCTGGGCAATCCGAAAGGAGGTTGAAGCTGTCATTTGTCCATGTGGAACTGGAGGGTGGATGCAGAAAGTGACGCAAAGATCTATCTTTTAAATATGATGGTAACTTCCTGTGAAAGGGATTTTGCCCTTTGAACTTGGCCTTGGAGGAGCTTGGGTTGAAACCTCAGACTGCTTTCTCTTGAATTGTCACGTGGGTAAGTTAAGGCTGACTCCTTTTCCTTGGTGTTTCTGGAGGCCCTAGCCTCTCCGAAGAGGCCTCTTGTCTTAGAGGAGGCCTCGTGGCTAGAAGCTTTGTTTAATTAACCTCTGTGTCCCCCCTTTGCTGGGGCTGCTGAAGCCCTGCCTGGTTCAGGCCTTCAGACCAGGCTGGAGTAACTCTCTCTCTCTCTCTCTCTCTCTCTCTCTCTCTCTCTCTGTCTGTCTCTCTCTCTCTCTGTCTCTTTCTCTCTCTTTCATTATCTCATTATCCCTATCTTCACTCTTCCTATTTGTAAATAAACTACCATAAAAGTCATCCTGATTTGGGTCTTCAATTTGGAATTGGGTAATCAATTCCGGGCGTCCAAACTCTTAAATATTCAATCCAACTATAATTTTTACCTCTTACAATGGTTACATGATTCATATTCTTTCCCCTCCCATAGCCAACAAACAATTCAACTGGGTTTTACATGTATCATTAATCAAGACCTATTTCCATATTATTCATATTTGCAATAGAGTGATCATTTAGAGTCTACCTCCCCAATCATATCCTCATTGAACCATGTGATCAAACAGTTGTTTTTCTTCTGTGTTTCTGCTCCCTCAGTTCTTTCTCTAGTTGTGAATAGTGTTCTTCTCATAAGTCCCTCAGAATTGTCCTGGGTCATTGCATTGCTGCTAGTACAGAAGTCCATTACATTCGATGGTGCTACAATGTATCCCTCTCTGTACAATGTTCTCCTGGTTCTGCTCCTTTCACTCTGCATCAGTTTCTGGAGGTCTTTCCAGTTCACGTGGAATTCCTCCAGTTTATTATTCCTTTGAGCACAGTAGTATCCCATCACCATCAGCTACCACAATTTGTTCATCCATTCCCCAATTGAAGGGCATCCTCTCATTTTCTAATTTTTTGCCACCACAAAGAGTGAGATTACAAATATTTTTGTACAAGTCTTTTTCCTTATTATCTCTTTGGGGTACAAACTATAAAAATGAAAAATGATAAATGCTGTGATAAATATATAAATTAGTATTTTAATTAAAGCCATGTTGATAGATAAAATCATTAGACCACGCGCTTGTAAGCATTCAAAACTGCTGCCTCCATTTTGTCTCCTGTTTCCAGGCCATGGCCTACTCACAAAAAAGACCACCCCTCCTAACCCACGAGATTTAAGCTCTCCCCTGCGTCAAGACGTCGGAGACGGAAATCAGTTGGACCATGTTGGATCACGGGAAATGTAGTTTTATACATTTCCCAAATTTCACTTTTTACAAAACCCAACACTGGTCTGGCTGGATCCATGGGTACCTTTTAACCCAATGATACCCTTACCAAGTAAAGAAAGAAGGAGAGGACCCATGGGTACAAAAATATATCAGTAAAAAGAGCTGAAAAAATATCAAAAGAATTGGAAACTGAGTGAGTGCCTATCAACTGGGGAATGGCTAAACATGTTATATATAAATATATATATATATATATAAATGTGATAGAATATTGTGCTATAAGAAACAATGAAGGGGATGATTTTAGAAAAATCTGGAAAGGCTTATGTGAACTGATGCAAAGTGAAGTGAGTAGAACCAGGAGAACAATTTCTACAATAACAATACTGTAAGAACAATCAACTTTGAAGTCTTAGGAACTCTGATCAAACAATGACACGTTTCAGTTCCAGAGGACTAATGATGAAATCTGCTGCTTACTCTCAGATAGAGAACTGATGGGCTTAGAATACAGAATGAAGTATTCATGTTTCATTCCTTTCCTTTTTTTCTCTTTTTTCTTTCTTCCTTTTTTTAGATGTCACTAATGTGGGAATTTATTTTGTTTGATTACATATTTCTTTTGGGTTTTTATTTTCTTACCTTCTCATCATGTCAGAGTGGTCGAGATAGGAGGGAAACAATCCAGAAGTAAAAAGAAAATAAAATTGAATTTTTAAAGGAGAAGGCACAGGGGTAGTTAGATGGTTCAGTGAATAGAGAGCTAGGTCTGGAGATGGGTGATCTTGGATTCAAATCTGGCCTCAGACACTTTCTAGCTTTATAACTCTAGGCAAGATGATCAGTTCTAGGCAGAAGATAAGAGTTTATAAAAAAATAAAAAATAACCAGGAAAGAGGGATAGGGAGAGGAAGCATTTGATTAAAGATCGATAGTGGGGAAAACAGAACCCTTTCTTATCATTGGAGTATATAACTACCAGTACAGAAAGAGGAAATAGAAGAGCATTGGGGGGAAAAAATTGCTAGCCCAACCCAGAGGCATTATATAGTAATGATGCAAGACTTCAAATATCCAGACATACGCTAGAGCTCCCTTTGCTAAAAGTAGAGCAGCTAACAACTTCTTAACTTTCCATGATGAGATTTTCTTCCTTCAAAAGGTGGAGATTTCATTACCCAACCCTACCCCAGTCCTGAATCTAGACCTGATCTAGACCTGTATAATTTTTCCATGCACAAAAGATTTTACTCTGTATCTATATCTGTATCTAACAGGAAAGAACTGATTGCTAGTATAGAAATGATGTGACCATTCTCTCCTGGAGGTGGAGGTGGGAGGGTTTTCCTAGGGGGCATGGCACCTCTGGATGGCTCTTGAGAAGGGAGTGTTACCCAGGTAGCCTAGTGGCTTCTGGATGGTTTTTTCTATTTGTAATTCTTTAGTTTACTCTACCCCTCCACCAGAATGATCTAGATGCTTGGTGATGTTTTAGACCCAAAAGGTTTTCTTGAATTAGCTGCTACACTACTGTTTGTTTTTTTTTTAAAGCTGTTTTCTTAGTGAAAATTAATGTATCATGAGTTGATCCATGTGTTTGGATCATACAATCCCCCCCCCCCTCAGGTGGGGATTGTATAATTATCATAAAATTCTCATTTTATAAAAGTTTTTCTTGTTTGAGAGTAATTTTTGTGTAAGAAACTTGCTGCTTCCCAGAAGGCCATGGAGATGCCTACAGAAATCTCACACTGCACCAAAAGATCCAGAATGAACTTTGGGATGTAGTGAAATTGAACTGTGGGGGGTTGAATGCATTTGTTTTCAATGTACCCTTTTATGCCAAAGGGAACTGCCCCCTAACTGGCTTTTTGTCAATGTGCCTAGCAATCATTGGTTTTGTTCTCTTTCCCTTTTATCCCCAACTTATTGCGATATTATGTTTACATGATCCATTGGGGAGACTAGTCTCCCAAAGGATCCCAGGGAGGATTGTGTTATTAGAATCTGTTACCCTAAAAAAAACCCTATGATTCTCAGAGCTCCACTCTCTTCCTGTCATTACGTGCTGACATAGTCAGGATATAAATTCTGTGGAGTTCCATCTCTCGCTCTCTTGTCTTCTTGTTGCAGCTTTGGTGGAGCGGGCTTTTTGAGCAGGTAGAAAAACTTAGTCATGTAGTTCTGTTTTGTTAGATAATTACCTTTTTACTTCTTTATTTCTAGTGATTATCAATAAACTTATAAAATATAATAGTTGAAGTATTGGACATTAATTTAAATTTTACAAGAGTTTGTGATAAAAAAAATCAAGGCAAGCTAGGTAGAATCTGACATGCACCATAGTAGGCTATGGGAGACTCAAAGTGTTCACAGAAATACAGTCCCTTTCTACCCAAGGAGATCTGAGAAACTCTCAGGAATGAAATGAAATCATAAAATGAACAATTTCAGGAAGACAAAACAGAATCTGTCTGAGAAGACCAGATGTGCAAGTGAGCAAAGAAGTAACCCCTGACTTAGATTGTCTTTTGTTTCTTTGTTCTTTAAATCCTTACCTTCAGTCTTGGACTGAAGACAGGAGAGCAGTAAGGGCTAGGCAATGGGGATTAAGTGACTCGTCCAGGATCACACAGCTAGGAAGCATCTCAGGCCAAATTTGAACCTAGTACCTCCTGTCTCCAGGTCTGGCTCTCTCTATCCATAGAGCCACCTTGCTGCTCCGATATCTTTCTGTATGAAGTGATTTATATGATGGATACAGATCATGGAAAACTCCGTATATAACCTGATATAGGATGAAGTTAGCAGAGCCAAGAAAACAATCAATATTGTAACTACATCAATGTACATGGAAAGAACAACAATGCACCAAAGAAAGGAAGAAAATTACAAAGATCAAGTGGGAGTTGAATAAACAGAGAAGACACTGCCAACCTATCCCTATGTGGAAGTGTGTGGGGGGGGCAGTTCACAGGTGTTATATAGGCACATGTTTTTGGCCTTTTTCTGATGGATCAGTTTTGCTGACTTTCCCTTTTTGTGCTGATTTTCCTTTAAAAAATATTATTTGTCACATGTGATGACTCTGTGGGAGGGGGAAAGAGAGGGCTACTTGGGACAACTATGGCAATGTAAGCAACAGAAAATATGACTAAAAATTTAAATAATTAAAAAGAATAAATTCTAGAGCATATTGCTAAACTGAAGTTAGAGACCAGAGACCAGAGACCAGAGGCCAAACAATATCCTGTGTGCCCCTCTTAAGATGTGATCAATTGACAGTTTCTTGGTTCTGGGAGAGCATGATATGTGGGAGCCCATCGGACTGGCTCCATCTATAATCGTGCTTACATTTGGTATATATCCTCAACCACAGCTATTGAAGTCAAGTCATATTTGGCTTCCAAAACATTGATTTCACAAATGGGACTTGAGAGAGGCAGTTTGTTTTGGGGGGTGGAGATCTGAGAGGTTTAGAGGGCAACAAGTTTGCAGTGTGATGGGGCAGCCAGAAAAGCTAATGAGATGATTTGGGGCTGCATCCAAGAGTATAGCAAAGTTTCCAGGAATGAGGAGGCGAGAGTCCCTCCATATTCCAAGTCTGGTATATTGTATTCAAATTGGGTTTTTCCAATTCAAATATAAGAGTTTACATTTCATCCTCATGAAGTTTCTAATAGAAAAGAATCTCAGACTCAATTCCATGCTCTAGTCTGTCAAAGAAGCTGGTTAGCCTGTTAGGCTTGTACCCTCTTGTCCATTCCTCTTTGCTCCCAGCTTTGGGTCATTTCCAGACTGGTTAACATTCCTTTATCCAAGTCCTTGGATAGAAGGGCTAACCAGCAGGACTGTCTGGGGGCTGCTTCATTTAGTAGTCATCTTACAGGGGAGGAAATTTGGATCCTGAGAGGTGAAAAAATAAATGTCCCATCTGAAAGAATGGGTAACAATAAACTAACAGTAACTTAGGGGAATGGGGAAATAGGTAGAAAATGGAAGAAGAAACACCAGTACAGCTACATTGCTGCTTAGGGAGAGGTAACCCAATGTAACTTAGCTGGGGAAACAAACAGTAACTGAAAATCAATACAGCCAGGGAAAACAGTTTAACCTCAGTGGGTTCTTGATGGCTGGGAAGGAGACTACCAGGAAGTTTATAAAAGTTTTGTTTAATGTTTAAGAAGGACAGGGAAGGAGGGGAGAGGGTTAGCTGAAATCTTAAAGTCTACAAACAACTGTCAAAGGAATGTTGGCGTGGAATTGGCTACACTACTCTAACTCCAAACAGTCAGCACTGACAGGGCTGCAGAGGGAAAAGGAATTTGGGAATCTCACAAATCAGGTCCAAGATGATATCCAGATGTAATTGGTACACAGGAAAACTTCAAATACAGTAAGTTAATCCAAAGAGGGCTAGAGAGTAAAGGGCTTCCTGTTTGCCGTCCACCAAGAACAGGAAAAGCACCCAACTCTACCTAGTTCTTGATTGAAGCTCAAACTCATCTACTGAGATCCCAAACTTGTCCACAGGCTTAGATGAACAGATGCCACCTCTACCAACACTCTCCCAGGCAAAACCCTGCCAATTCCTCAGTCTCTGGGGCCAAAACTCTCTGAACATTCTGATTTTAGAATGTTCACAGCCTCAGCCAGGTTTTAGCTTAGTCTGTCTGCTTTCACTATAATAAGCCCTATCTATAAATTGTAAATTACCTATAATTTACAGAGGGGACATGATTTAGCCAGAGCTGTACAATTAGTGAGTAGTAGGGTTTGGATTTGAACCCAGAGCTTCTGAGTCTATGCCTTCTGGGTGTACTCTCTTTGTCCAGGTACTCTGCTTCTGGATCTCAGAGTCCTGGTGTGAGATGAATGCTGGAACCAAGCTTGGTTGGTCTCTAGGGCACGTACAGGAAAATGGACAAGGTGGGTGCAAACTGGCCCTTTGGCTTTGACTGTGAATCACCAGTGTCACTGATACGTGTCACTGATGTTAACAGGTCTGATTGTTGTGTGGCCTACCAGTGTTCCTGGGCCAGCAGAGCTAAAGAGGTATTGTGGCTGGGGGCTCAGAGAGGTCCTAGTCCCTCCTTGGTGAACCTTTTCAGAGTTCCAGTGCCCAAAGGGCAAATTCAAACTGTCTGTGAGCCCCCAGATTGTTGGAGAGTTGGGGGGGGGGAGGGGAAGTGCTTGCTTTGGGCAGCTGGAGAGATGGGGTGGGGCATGCAAAAAATGTTCTCTGGCCCTGGGAAGAGGAGGAAGGGAGCAGATCCCTGAGTGCTGGCTAGCATGCCTTTGCCAACACTGCCCTAGTCCTTCACACTCTGCCCTCCCTCCCACAGGGGAGCTCTCTGGATTGGTCCCCAGTCCAATAGGATTGCCTTGTGCTGGTCCTTAACTAGCCTGCTGATGGGCTAAGTACACCTATTCTTTAAAAAAACAAACAAACAAAAAAAACTCCTACTTCCATCTTAGAATCAATGTTGTGTAATTGAGTTCAAGGCCCAAGAGCAGGAAGAGTTTGACAGTGATTTGCCCAGGGTCCCACAGCTAGAGAGTGTCTGAGGTCAAATTTGAACCCAGGTCCTCCTGGCTCTAGATGTAGCTCTCAATCTACTGTAAGCCTTTTGTAGATAAGAGTTGCCTCCCAAGATTCTGATATTTTATTTTATTTATTTATTTTAAACCCTTATCTTCCACTTTAGAACAATACTGCATATTTATTCCAAGGAAGAAGAACTGCATGGGGGTTAAGTGACTTGCCCAGGGTCCCACAGTTAAGAAGTGTCTGAGGCCAGATTTGAACACTCTATCCACTGCACCACTCAGCTACCCCCTAATTCTGGTATTTTAGGGAAAGAGGAGACCACCCAGATGCTCGGGGGCCCTAGGGACCTTAGGGATAAAGATAACAACAGGGACCAAGCTCTCGGGCTGGAAAAGCACTTTCCTTTCAGTCTCAGAGATGGGGCCTGGGTTATTTTCTCTATTTACCAAGAAGGAAACTGAGGCATGAGAGTCACATGAGAAGTGTTAGAGGCATAGTGGAAACCCCTAGGCCAGGTTCCCTCCCTCTGGATGCCCAACAGTCTGTATGCTAAAGTTGCTAAAGCGGCCCACTTGCACAGCCAGGATCAAAGAACAATGAAACCTCCAGGTCAGTCTGGGCTCTGGTGGGCCTCGGACCCACTGGGAAAGGGAAACAGGAAGTGGGTCGCTCTGCCCGCCCCCCACCCCCACTTCCTAATTGGGCTCTGCAGGTTTCCAGGTAACGCCTTGTGCTGGGGCCCCCAGGAGCGGCTGCCACGGGGCGGCCGGGGGGCCTTGGAACCTGAGGGGCAGGCAGTGCCCCTTTCCATCCTGGACCTTCTAGGCCCAGGGGATGTCGGGATGTCCCGAGCTAGCGCGGCTGAAAGCTAGAAGAAGCCGCAGGTATAGGACAAGGTTTATTTCCGCATGGGGTCACCGCACACTGACAGACAGACACAGACAGGCTCAGGCTGCAGGGGCCCAGGGCCGGGGCTCCAGCTGCAGGGGCGGCTGGCCTCTGCGCCCAGGGCCAGAGAGAAGAGGGAGTATACTCTGCGGCCCGCCAGGGGCCTGCTTTATACCGCCGGGACGGAGGCGGCCACAGCCACACAGGCTGACAGACGCTCAGGGGGGTGGGGGCGGCCGGACAAATGGACAGATGGACAGAGGCAGGGCTGGGCCAGGAGGCTTTACGAGAGGAACCTTTGTGGGGTTTCACCCCTCGGGCCCCGCAGAGGTTATTCCTGTATTTCCAATATAACAGGGGCCTCGTAATCCGAGTGGCGGATCCCGAAGGTGGGGCCTCCAGGTGTTTGGCGAAGCTGCGGGGGAAAGCGGCAGCTGAGCAAGAGCCGCCGGCGGCCCTCCCCTCTCCCCCTGTCCCGCGGCGGTCCTCGGAGCCCCTCCCCCATTCCCGAGCCCCTTCCCCTTTTAGGGACCCCGGGCTCTCCGAAGCTCTCCGAGTCCTCTGCTCCCCTCTCGGCCGGCAAGCCGTCTAAGTCTTCCCCGCCTCCCCCAGCGCCCACCTCTTACAGCCCCTCCCCCCAGGTCTCTCGGGCTCGGGCTCTCCTTTCCCTCCCCTCTCCCCACGCGGTCCTTCCTGGGCAGCTCTTTCCAGCCCGACCTTAAGAGGGTGGTAGGCTGCCGGCCCAGGCTTCACGGTGTTGTCCCCGGGCAGGTAGTTGCGAGGCTGCATGGTGAACTGGGGGGCCCTGGGCTTGTACACGGCCGGGTTCACCTCGTGATAAGCACAGGGGCCCGGAGTCTGCAGGGAGAGGCGGCCGCGATTCAGACGGGAGGCCGCCCAGCCCCCGGGCCTCGTGGCTCTCGCTGGCCCTCGGAGTGAGTGCTCTCCCCGCTTCCCTCCCGCCCCGGCCGGCGCTGAACGCCTCCGTCCCTCCCCACCTTGCTCAAGTCTTGGCAGAAGCTGCCCAAAGCATTGCGGCCGTAGATGGAGTAAGTGGGAGCCGAAGGCTTGTGGATCAGACGGGAGCCGATGAGCGACGGAATCGTGTAGGCTGCCGGGCCTAGGGCCCAGGGAGGAAGGGGACCGGTTGGGCCGGGAGGCGAGGTGGAGGGTGGGGGGAGGGAGCTCTTCGCTGACTGCAGAGGCGGGGGTGGGAGTGGGGATCCCCTCGCTCCTTAATGCCTTTAAGTCTGTTCTTATCCTTTGGTTTTACAGCGGGGAAACTGAGCCCAGAGAAGGAAAGGAACGTGAGCGAACGCCCTTTCTTAGGTCTGCCCCAGGTGGCCGCGGCCCCAGCTCCCGAGGGCCAGGGGTGCGCGTGCGCGGGCTTTCCTGGGATTTGGGTGCTGTTCCAGGCCTGCCAGGCGGGGGCGGGGGCTCACCGGGGGTTAGGTCCGCCTTTAACTCTTTGTTCCGGCCTCCTATTGAGTGCCCCGGGGCGCAGGGGTAAGCGATGCGGGCTGCCCGCTCTGGAAAGTAGCGACCTGCAGGGAGAAGGGCTGCTTCAGTCCCTGGGTGGCACGATTAGAGGGCGGAGGCTAGGGAGACGTCGGGTGGGCTGTAGTTTATTAGAGGGACACTTGGGCCCCGGGTCCACAGCTGATGGGGGCCAGGAAAAGAGGGGCTTAAGGGCCCGAGCGACGCCAGATCCGGGCCCACTGAAGTGCCCAGGCGGAGTCTAGCGGGGCTGTCAGGTTGGGGTCCTCCTCAGTGGGGGCGGAGCAGGTCCTCCTCCTCCCTTGGTCTCCGAGTCCCATCAGGGAGAGCTGAGAAGGCGAGGCCCCCAGCAAGTCCTGGAGGGAAGCAGGGCCGAGAAACTGGGGGAGAGGGCGCCTCGGGCTTAGATTTGGGCCCCAGCGCGGTGGGGTGGGGGTGGGGGGTGGGGAGCCCTCAGCTTAGGTCTTCTCTGACCAGGGCCCGGAGTGCGGAACAGGCGGCTCTCTCGGGGCCGTCCGTAGATGGAGAAGGCAGGCCCGCCATCGGGGCCCCGAACGGTCATGCGCTGAGGGATGAGGTGCCCTGGGCCGGGGCCACACGTCGTGTTTTGGGTGGCAATCCGGGTACCGAACGTGTAGGCAGGAGCCCGGAACCGAGATGGGTCGTGCATCTTGTAACCTGGAGGGAGGAAGGAAACCGGGGCGGAAGGCGTCGAGTGGAGGAGTCCGTCTCCATCCCCAGTCCAAGGGCCACCCCTCAGTCTCCGAGGACTGCCCTCTGGATCACCGGGCCGGGCCCTTTTCTGCCCAGGCCCCTTCCGGGGAAGGCAGCCCTAGCCGTCGTGGGCCCGGGAGGCTGGGCAGCCCATCGAATACAATCCCTCTCTCACCCTGAGCCCTCCCTCGGCCTCCCAGGGACCTGGGGGCGGGGCGGCGGCGCAGAACTTGTGTACTGGGTGCAGTAGTTGCACTAGGGCTGCCGTGGGTCTGGGGGCTCAGTCCTCTCTCCCCCCCGAACCTCCCGTTTCCCCCATCCTGGACGTGGCATACCGGTGCTAGGGGGCAGTTGATACTTGGGCCCAGGACCACTGTAGAGTGCTGCAATGGGGCCCCGGGGCCGGTGGGGCCGCCAAGAGCCCACCCACACACTGTTGTCCATGCCGGACTCCGGGACGAGCTTTGCTGCACCTGAGAGTCGGAAGATGCTGCCGACCCCGCCAAAGGCTCCCTCCCGGACCCCGCGCCCCTCTCCCGTACTGGTTCGTAGCCGCTAGGCTGGAGCCGCCAGGTCGGCCACGCCTCCGGCCGGTCTCCGAGGAGCCCGGACAACAAACAGAGAGGCCTTTTGGTGGGGAGGAACTGGGGGGGTTGGGGCCCCAGAACCCCGAGGCCACCCCGCTCCCAGAGGCAGAGACCAAGAAGCCCACCGGGCCACCCCCGTTTGCCTCTGGCAGGAGTCAGGGGCGTGGAGAAGAACCTCCGGGGGACTCGGAAAGGGGCGAGGGCGGGGTCCGTGGGAGGGGCTCGGAGTGAGTCAGTGAGGAGTCTGGGGGACTGCGGGGGGAGCTTTGGGGAGGGGTCAGTGGGAAGTTTGGGGTGCCGAGTGGGCATTGGACTAGGTGGCTGTTATGTAGACACGCACATCAGGAAAGGCCCTGCCGCTGCCTCTGGGGCCGCACTCACCTGCTGGGGCCCCGGCAGAGCCGAGGGGAGAAGTCTAAAGAAGCAGCGGCCCAAAAGTAGACCGACCATCCCGGTGGGAGGCCCGGGTCCCCTGGGCCTAACTTCAGCCCCGGCAGCTGCTCCAATGCCCCGCCCACAAACCCTATTGTGGCCCCGCCCCTCAGCCCCATTGTGGTCCAGTTCGCCTCTGCAAGAGCTGGATCCGCTAGCCCCTGCCTTAGTTTCACCATCACTCTCCCTGGAGCCCGGGAGCTAGTTGGTCGGTGCCCAGGGCGGGGGTCTGGACTCTTGGGTCCCGATCCCGGCTCTGTCCGTCGCACGCGGAGACCTAGAGCTTCTCCTTTGCAAAGTCTTCAGTAAAGTGGGGCGACCCCTCCCCACTCTGGAGCCGCTCTCCTCCCAAGGTCCCCCTGTCCTCCGGGTGTCGTGCTTTTCTCAGTCCCGGACCTCGGAACCCCCAGGGACCACCCGCTGGCTTTAGAAAGGCCATGCTCCTCCCCGCTGTCTTCTCCCAGCTTTCCCTAGCCCTTCCTAAACGAGCTCATTCTGTCCGGGGCTCTGGGAGTCTTGGGCTCCACCCCGGGGCTCCTGGGCACCGCCTGCCCCCCCCCCCCACTGGCCCCCGCCTGCCCAGGTTGCATTGACATGGAGGAAGGGCTTTAGCCTGGAAGCAACCAGAGACTGGCTGAAGACCTCTGAGCAGGAGGGGCGTGTAAGACCAGAACTTTAGAGGGTCTCCTTGGCAGCCAGAGGATTGGCCTTGGAGGGATCGCTGGGCCGGTCACTGTCTTGAGTCCAGGTGAAAGGGACGGAGGCCGGCCCAGGTGGAGCAGTGTGAGGGGAGAGATACTGTGGAAGTAAATTGGGGGGTAGGGGAGGGGAAAAGATGTCTTATTCACAATGCCTTTTGTCCTGACATCACAGCCATTTCATCCCCGATCCTCCTCCTCGACTTGGGAAAACGAGCCCGATCAATCCAGGGGAGCTATCTCCCTGGTCCACCTCCTGCCCCGATGCACACTGGGAGGAGGAAGAAGTCACTGATTGTTCTTCTGGAGGCAGAACTGACAGCAGATTGGATAGGGGAGGTGGGAGAGGGCACAAGAGGCATGCAGAGGAGTCTGAGCTTGTGAACCTGGGAGGGAACTGGGGTGCCACCAAGACAGATGGCAAAGCAGGGCAGCAGAGGGACTTTGGGAAGGAAGCTGATGTGGCTACAGCCGGCCAAGTAGACTTGGAGGTGCAGGACTTTGAGAGAGCCCTTGGAGGGTCATTGGCTCTGAGGGGACAGATGAGAGCCACTGAGGCCACCAAGTGTGAGTGGAGAGAAAGGAGTGCCCAGGGCAGGACTGGGGAGTTGGGCAGGCAGGTAAGGAGGAAACCAGGAAGACAGAGGAGGCCAGCCAGATGGAAGAGAATGACCTCAAGTGAAGATAGATGATTAGGAGTTGAGGAATAGGGGGTGGGAGTGGGGGGAGGGCAGCAGATCTAGGGTTAAGCACAAAGCAAGGGGAATGAAGGACATCTTGCTTTTCATAACTGTGTATTCTCAGTGCTGGTAATATCTAAACACTGGGCTATGGGGATGGGCATTTTGTCAGGGCTGGGAAGGGCCTTAGAACCAGGAATGTCACAATCTGGAGATACCTTTGTAAATGAAACAAAGAAAAGTAGAGTTGAGTAGAACCTTAGAACACTGCAGAATAATAGCTTTAGAGCTGGGAGGGGTTTTAGAACACAGAATATTGGAACAAATATTTATGAAGCTACAAGTAATCCTTAGGAAGGAATATGCATTTATTAAACTCTTACTATGTGCTGAGCTCTTAAATGAATATTTCATCTCATTTTTCACAACAATCCTGGGATGTCAGTGCTAGCATTATTCTTACAGATAAAGAACTGAGGCAGACAGTGATTGTCTTGCCCAGGGTCAAACAGCTAGTAAGCATGTATGACTGGATTTGAACTCAGGTCTTCCCAACTTTTGCTCTGTACATTCTGGTGCCCCCTAGCTGCCTTATTTTAAGAGCTTATCTTATTCTGCCAGTAGCAACTACTTCCATTACTTTACTCCCATCAGCATTGGGGGTTGGGGGGGAGGAGAGACCAATCGGAAAAATAGGGATCTTGAAAGGACTATTATCCTCCTTCTATAGAAGAGGCTGCATAAGTGGAAAAGACTTGCCCAAAGTCACATAATGAGTCTGGAATTCAACCCCATGTTCCATGACTCCAGCAAATCCAGTGTGACCTCAAGGCTCAGGAGAGTCATACAAACTGAAGAGAGCAAACATGGTCCACTCCTAAGAGCTCTCTTATGGCTAAAAAGAGGCATGGCCAGAAAGGATGGATGTGTAGCTCGGTGGGTAGGATATCTGTTGACTGCGGATCTCTGTGTAGCTCTAGAGAACTTCACTTTGTTTTGTCTTGACTTCTTTGAACATTTCCCCCCTCTCTGGACCTGAAAAAATAATTCAGAAAGAGACTTGAGGAGCAAATTCGGAGGTCTTCGTACAGGAGAAGGACAACCTGTTCTTCCTCTTATAGTCAGGTCACTTTTTTTTTTTTTTGCTTTGTTTTGTTTTGGTCTTTGGTTTTTAATAGACAAATAGGTTTTTAATAAAGAACCAGGGAAGAGGCGAAAAGGACACCATTTGCACTTTGGCTCTCTCTTTCCTTGATTTTTTTTTTTTTAACCCTCATCTTCCTTCTTGGAGTCAGTACTGTGTATTGGCTCCAAGGCAGAAGAGCAGTAAGAACCAGGCAATGGGGGTCAAGTGACTTGTCCAGGGTCACCCAGCTGGGAAGTGTCTGAGGCCAGATTTGAACTCAGATTTGAACCCAGAACCTCCCATCTCTAGGCCTGGCTCTCAATCCACTGAGCTACCCTTGGTGTTTTTTAAACCTCAGCTGCAGCCTTCCAGAGAGGAGAAGAAGGCCCTGCCAGGGGGTCAAGACAAGGAGCGCAGGGCAGCACAGTGACTGCCACCCAGCATGTCACCCAGAGTCAACGATAGCTCCAGCTACTAAGATCTGGTGGCTGGTCAGCCAAGGGGAAATTTGTTTTCCCCAATTCCCTACAATCCAAAAAACTTAAGAGCGCACAGTGGAGGTTCTCCTCATACCTGACTGGGAGACTGTGAGACAATGTGCACTTGGGAAGCAGACCTTCTGCACCGAAGCCCGGGGACGGGGTGGGGGTGGGGTGGGTGGGGTGTGGCCACAAGAGTTTATGTCGTCCCTTGCACTGGCAGCCTGAAAATGACGAAGCCGCAAGATGCGGAGGGGCGGAATTCCCGGGCATGAAGAGGGATGGGGGGAGGGAACTGCCATCTGAATAGCCCATTTCATGTTTTAATATTCGATCCACGTTCTGTCTACTAGACTAGATTGAAACCTGGGAGCTCGGGGGTGGGGACTGGTTAGAGGCAGAGAAACAGCGGGAGCAGAGGGCCACCTGCTGGCCACTTTGGATAGGACCGCCTCGCCCGCGTCCCCCGCGGAGGAGTCGGGCTCTCAGCTCCGGGATGGTTCCCAGGGGTCGCCCGCAGACAGGGGGAAACAGGGGGCCGAAGGCTGCTTCCTTTTCAGCCGGATTTGTTTTGCTTGGCAGATCGAGGCCCACTTTGGAAGTATTCGCCATATTGCAATCCCTGCTTGTCGCTTCGGATGCCGCATCTTCTCCCACCATTGCTCCTCCCGTAGCCAGACGGAGCACCGATACGTGCCCGGCGAAACCGTCGCGGCAGTCTCGCCCCGCCATTAATCACTGCTGTTTGCACTTCACAGCAGTAACCTAGTATCGGTCAAAGGGCCGCTTAATTGCACGCGCCATTGAGACCGCCAGCTCTGCCGGCCTTCTCAGGTGACCCGGCTCTGTGGTACCAGGTGTGGGCGTGCATTTGTCTCTGGGACCTCTGATTCATCCCCGCCCGGGGGCCTCGGACACCGGCACAGAATGCCGTCTCTAACTCGGTCCCCACCCAGAATATATCCGGAAGGAAATGTCTAAACTCCCACAGGCTGGCGCTCTCTTGCTCGCTCTCTCTCTCTCCCCCTTCCTCCTTCTCTCCTCTCCTTCCTTCCATCCCCCCCCCTGTCCCCCTCCCTCTGTCTCTCTTTTTTCTCTCTCTCCCTCCTTTTCTCTTTCTCCCTCTCTGTCTCTCTGTCTCTCCTCCTCACATCTTCTATCTTAGAATCAATATCAATTGCAAGGGCAGAAGAGTGGTAAGGGCTAGGCAATAGAGGTTAAATGATCTGTCAAGGGTCACACATCTAGGAAATGTGAGACCAATGCCCTTTGATCCAGCCATGCCGTTGCTGGCTTTGTACCCCAAAGAGATCATAGATAAACAGACTTGCATGAAAATATTTATAGCTGTGCTCTTTGTGGTGGCAAAAAACTGGAAAAGGAGGGTATGTCCTCAATTGGGGAATGGCTGAACAAATTGTGGTATATGCTGGTGATGGAATACTATTGCGATCAAAGGAATAATAAACTGGAGGAATTCCATGTGAACTGGAGAGACCTCCAGGAATTGATGCAGAGTGAAAGGAGCAGAGCCAGAAGAACATTGTACACAGAGACGGATACATTGTAGCACAATCGAATGTAACTGACTTTTCTACTAGCAGCAATGCAATGACCAGGGCAATTCTGAGGGACTTATGGTAAAGATGCTACCCACATTCAGAGGAAGAACTGTGGGAGTGGAAACACAGAAGAAAAACAATTGCTTGAACACATGGGTTGATGGGAACACAATTAGGATATAGACTGGAAACAATCACACCATTGTAACTATCAATAATAGGTGAATAAGTCTTGATTGATGACATTTGTTAAAACCAGTGGAAATGCCAGTTAGCTCTGGGGGGAGGTGTTTGGGAGGGGTGAAGGGGAAAGTAAGAACATGAATCATATAACCAAGGAAAATTTTTCTAAAAAAATAAAAAAATTCTATTAAAAAAAAAAAAAAGGAAATATGAGGCCAATGTTTGAACCCAGGTCCTCCCTACTTCAGGCCTGGTTCTCTATCCCCTGAGCTACATAACTGTTCCTCCCATAGACTCTCAATATATAATATGGACAGGTGGCAGCTGGGTGTCTCAGTGGATGGAGAGCCAGGTCTAGAGACCAGAGGTCCCGGGTTCCAATCTGGTCTCAGACACTTCCCAGCTGGGTGGCCCTGGGCAAGTCACTTCACTCCTAGCCCTTCCTGCTCTTCTGCCTGGGAACCAATGCATAATTTGAGGAGGGGACTACGTGTAGCCTCAGAATCCGTTCTCCAAAGCCCTTGGCCAAGCAATGTGCTAGTTCCAAACATGTTGCCGAGTGTATCATTCCTGGAAAGCTCTGACGGCGACCCCCGGCTTCTGTTAGGCCGTGCCGCTGAGTATGCCCACCGTGCTCCAGGCGTCAGATGGTGGCTCTGCTATTTGCTAACTGGGTGCGAAGCTTCGAGCCGAGCTCTCGGTGCTAAAGCTGTGCTTGCCCTATTTTCTGACTGGGGGAACTTGAGCCTGTAAGTTTTGGCTCCCCAGTTTCTGGGGGGCAGACGGGGAAAGGAGGCGCCAATAAAGGGCAGGTTCAAGCAGAAGAGGGGCATTTGCCTCATGTGTGGGGCGCTGCCCTCTTTCATGAAAGAGAAATAAACCCTTTTCTGCTCCTGGCTTCTGACTGCGAACCTTCATTGCAGGAAGTGGCCCTGGGCCAGGGGTGGCCTCCATCTCGTCCACGGCAGGTAAGGGCCTCTAATGTACACACATAGAGGTCAGGGCTGAAGGAACCTTCAAGGTCTTCACTTTCCAAACTGCCCATTTTCCCCCTCTCGGGAAATTCCATAAGGCACAAAGGCCTGGCAGGAGCCCAAGAACACATCCCGCAACAGAAATCGTCCCAGGAGCCCCTCGGATCTCTCCCAGGACGGAAAGACTCCTTGGAAGCCTAGCAGCTGCCCTGTGAGAATTTCCTGGCTAACTTAGGGATGTCTCTTCTCTCCCAGGACATGGCTTTAGTCTTGTGGCTGCCTTGAGAGCTCCAGACCTCTAGTGTGGGCGACACCGTGTACGTATAAGACAGAAGCACTTTATGCAAGGACCCAGCGAGTCAGTCGAGTGGGCACAGTGTGCTGGTCACCACTAAACCCTGCGGCCACAAAGACACAAAACGATGGGCAACAGCTTCTGGCAGAAACAGACCTTGTAGTATAGGAGAAACAGCACCAGTGTTGGAGTCAAAAGGGCTGGGTTCAAATCTTACCCAAAGGTGTATATGCAGTACATGCTGGGGTGGCCAAGCATAAGTTAATGTGCTAGGGAGGGGTAGGTGGCTAGAGAATCAAACCTAGAAACAGGAGGTTCTGTTAAAATCTGGCCAGACAATTCCTAGCTAGGTGACCCTGGGCAAGTCACTTCACCCCAGTTGCCTACTTTTTACCATTCTTCTGCCTCAGAACCTGTATTTGTATTGATTCTAAGAACATAAGGGTTTAAAAAAAAGTTAATGTGCTAATTTTCAGGAAACTTTCAGTATTTTGTGTTTCATTTTAAAGCTTCACTTTTTAAGTAAAGCTTAATTGTTAATTTTCTTTGAAAATTTACTCAAATTTTTGCTTAGTTTGATAACTAACAAGAATGACCTTCATGTTGAGTTCTCCAATCACTGTTTGCCTTAACAGTGTCCTCTGAGGGGGCAGCTGGGTAGCTCAGTGGATTGAGAGCCAGGCCTAGAGACAGTAGGTCCCAGGTTCAAATCTGGCCTTAGACACTTCCTAGCTGTGTGACCCTGGGCAAGTCACTTGACCACCATTGCTACGCTTATCTTCTGCCTTGGAGCCAATACAGAAGGTAAGGGTGTTATAAAAAAACAAACAAACAAAACAAAAACAAAAAACAATGTCCTCTGAGTATACATCTCTTTTTTTAAAATTCAAAGTAATTTTATTGTCCCAATAACATTTTTTTTTTTTAATTTTTCTTTAAACCCTTAACTTCTGTGTATTGACTTATAGGTGGAAGAGTGGCAAGGGTAGGCAATGGGGGCCAAGTGACTTGCCCAGGGTCACACAGCTGGGAAGTGTCTGAGGCCAGGTTTGAACCAAGGACCTCCCGTCTCTAGGCCTGGCTCTCAATCCACTGAGCTACCCAGCTGCACCCTGTCCCAATAACATTTAACAACTACTTTCAACTTATGTTTCTCAAAATTGTAAGATCCAAATTGTCTCTCTCCTTCTCTTCCCTCTCTATTCTCGGAGATAGTCTCATATAAGACATACTTCCATATTGGTCCTTGTTGTAAGAGAATACTCATTTAATACCCAAATCCCCAAATAAAAAACATAAATAAACAAATATGAAAAATCATCTGCTTTGATCTGCATCTGGCTCCAACAGTTCTTTCTGTGGAGGTGTGGAGAGCATTCTCAGTCCTAAATCCTTCATTGCTGAGAGTAGCAAAGTTTCACAGTCAATCATCATACAATATAGGTCTTACTGTACAATGTTCTCCTGGTTCTGCTTATTTCACTTTGCATCAATTCAGGTAGGTCTTTCCAGCTTTTTCTGAAATCAGCCTGTTCATCATTATAAAAGTATTCCATTACCAACATATTCCACAATTTGTTCAGTCATTCCTCAATTGAGGGACGTCCCCTCAATTTCTAATTCTTTGCCACCACAAAAAAAGGCTGCTATAGATATTTTTGTACAAGTAGGTCCTTCCCTTATTTTTATTATTTCTTTGGGATATGGCCCCATAGTGGTGTTACAGGCTCAAAGGATATGTTCAATTTTATGGCTCTTTCTTTGGGCATAATTCCAAGTTGTCTTCAAGAATGGTTGGTCTAATTCACAACTCCACTAGCAATGCATTAGTGTCCCAATTTTGCCAAGTCCCCTCCAACATTTATTTTTTTCCTTTACTGTCATATTGGCCAATCTGCTAGGTGTGAGGTGGTACCTCAGCATTGTTTTGATTTGCTTTTCTCTAATCAAGAAGGATTTAGAACATTTTTCATATGATTATTGAGAGCTTTGATTTCTTCATCTGAAAACTGCTTATTTATATCCTTTGACCATTTGTCAGTTGGGGAATGACTTGTATTATAAAGCTGACAGCTCTATAAGTTTGAGAAATGAGACCTTTATCAGAGACATTTGCTATAAAATTGATCTCCCTCCCCCCCCCCCCGGCTGCCCAGTTTGTAGTTTCCCTTCTAATCTTGGTTACATTGCTTTCATTTGTACATGATCAATGTATTTTTTTCATTTTTAATTTAACATGATCAAAATTATTCATTTTACATCTCGTAATGCTGTCTATCTCTTGTCACAAATTCTTCCCTTCTCCACAGATCTGCCAGGCAAACTATTCAGTATTCCCCTAATATACTTATGAGCACCTTTTATGTCTAAACCATATACCCAACCTTATCTTGGTAGGGTGTGTGATACTGGTCTATATCTAATTTCTGCCATGCTCTTTTCCAGTTTCCCAGCAGTTTTTGTTAAAGAGTGAGGGTCTTTGGGATTATCAAATACTAAGTTACTGTGGTCATTTACCCCTATGTATTGTATCTATTGTATTCCATTGATCTACCATTCTATTTCCTAGGTAGCACCCCGACTGTTTTTTTTTTTTTTTTAAATTTTAAACCCTTAACTTCTGTGTATTGACTTATAGGTGGAAGAGTGGTAAGGGTAGGCAATGGGGGTCAAGTGACTTGCCCAGGGTCACACAGCTGGGAAGTGTCTGAGGCCGGATTTGAACCTAGGACCTCCCGTCTCTAGGCCTGGCTCTCACTCCACTGAGCTACCCAGCTGCCCCAGCACCCGACTGTTTTGATGATTACTGCTTTATAGTACTATTTGAGATCTAGTGCTACTAGGCC
Organism: Gracilinanus agilis; assembly: GCF_016433145.1. Taxonomy (NCBI): domain Eukaryota; kingdom Metazoa; phylum Chordata; class Mammalia; order Didelphimorphia; family Didelphidae; genus Gracilinanus; species Gracilinanus agilis. Next base: position 306,454,250 of record NC_058134.1, read on the forward strand.
ATCTTCTTTGGTATTTTTTTCTCATGATATTTTCTCCTGATATTCCTGAACTTTTGTTCTTCCAGATGAATTTTGTTATTATTTTTCCTAGTTCTACAACTAGGTATTTTGGTATTTTGATTGGTATAGGACCGAATAAGTAAATCAGTTTAGGTAGAATTGTCATTTTTATTATATTTGTTCAGCTTACCCTTGAATAATTAATATTTCCCCAACTGTTTAAAACTGACATTATTTGTGTGAAAATTGTTTGGTAATTGTGTTAAGATAATTCCTGTGTTTGTCTTGGCCAGTTGATTTCCAAGTATTTTATATTGCCTAAAGATACTTTAAATGGAATTTTTCTTTCCATCTCTTGCTGCTGGACTTTGTTGGTAATTGTTATGTGCAGAAATGAGTAGCCATATTTCTGGGGGTGCAAGCTGGCAGTTGCCACTTTAGAACACAGAATCTGGCAGAGCACCTAGGCCATGTGCCAGAGTGCCAGTTAAGGATAGGGTATAAAAGGAGGTCTCCAAACCCCTGGGAACTTCACTTTTCTTACTCACCTGGAGGGTTAGGGAAGGAGGGTTTTGGGGTCTCGAGGGTGGTTTTGGGGAGTTTCTGTTAGGCAGGTAGGAACTATTCAATCATCAGCCAAATATTCATTACTTCCTTGGCATAGATAACGTCTTACATATCAGCTAGTGAGAAAGCTACAACCAAGAACAACTGCAACTGACCCAGGGGCTTCCCAGCCTCTGGGCTCAGCAACAAACAACAGAGTTGGGATTTGCCCTCAAAGCTGTCTTATCACTCTGCTCCTAGGAATATCAATTTGTGCTCCAGGATTAATCAATATCAACAGTTTAGGCAAGGTCATAGGGTTTCTTTCACCCACCTACTTACCCTTTCCTTCCCACAGTTATTTACAAATAAACCCTGGTTAACCTTGAGCCTAAACAGTCTTGGAGCTTTGCTTACCTACCACCAACCATCCTTAATAGCGGTCAGATCTGAGTTACAGCTTAGTTGAGCAGGCCATTCCAAGCCAGTTATCCATTTTCAATGAGGTTTCAGGAAGTTTCAATCAGCTTCCTGGAGACATTTTTAACTGTCTTGGCTGGATTGGTTCCAAGCCCTGGGCCTATTAGCAGAGAACCTTGGGCTTAAAGGGGACCTGACCCAGCTGCTGTGGGAGGTTATCTAACTCTCATACAGCCTTGGTTTGGGATTCCCCTCCCTTCATATTCCATCAACAACATCTGCCTAGGCCCCTTGGCTGCTCCTATAGGACCCACATTTTACACCTACATCATACAATACCTAGAAATGATGATTTATGTGGGTATATTTTGTAACCTGCAACTTTGCTAAAGCTATTAATCATTTCAACTAGTTTTTCAGTTGATTTTCAAAGTATATCATCATATCATCTGCAAAGAGTTTAGTTTCTCATTGTCTACTTTAATTCCTTCCATCTCTTTTTCTTCTTATTGCTAAAGCTAGCATTTCTAGTACAGTATTGAATGATAGTGGGTGATAATAGGCATCCTTGCTTTATCCCTGATCATATTGGAAAGGCTTCTAACTTATTCCCATAGCAGAAGCTACTTGCTTCTGAGTGTACATCTTCGTGAAGTGTGTTGTGTTTGCCTAGGATCCCATCTTTGCTACTTCTATCTGGTGCGTTATTCAACCCCCTTGGGCTTTAGATTCCCCATCTATATAAAATGATGAGGCAAATGGCTTTCTGAGGTCCTTCCCAGCTCTAAATTTGGGGTCCTACCACTTTATAAGCTTTGTATTCTGTGTCCGCTTTCCCTTCTAGTGCGGAGAATACATTATCTGTCCCTTTTGGGACATCTGGAACAGTTCCCTGGGTCTGTGCTGTGGCTTTGTGTGGTACTCACTGATGACCACTTATGAGATGAACCTGCCAATTATACTTGGATACAAGATGTGAATGTGCTGAGACTGCAGATTTCTTTACTTAGGACTACATGATTGTAGGTGACATCCAGGGTCCAGGTTCCCCCATCCTCTTTTCAGCCTTGCTCTGATTCAGCCATTCATGGATTTGGATGGCAGCAAAGGGGCAATGGAAGAGGAGATGGAAAGGAATCTCTTCTTCCCAGCCTCTTTGCCATTTTGCCAAATAGAATGCCAGGAATGATTTGGAGGAGCTCAAGCTTAGAGACCAAGGCACATAACAGGTGGAAAGGGAGTTTAAGACTTCACTCAGAGAAGAGTTTTAGACCGAGGGAGTTGAAAAGGCGGATTTGACCTAAGCCTGAGGCTTAGGTCTGTTGGCTTCTGTTGGATGTCTGGTGGGCTGTGCCTGCGAAGCCTATGGCTATGGTAGAAAGAGTGAGTAGAGAAAAGGGAACGCTATTATGGGAAATGGAGTAGAATGAATGGAGACTTGAGAATTTGATATCCTGGTTGAATATATAGGGTGAGTGAGATGCCATTGAAGATGAGAATCTTGGAGCCTAGAAGGATGGCAGTCCTCCTGACAGAGACGGGGAAATTGGGAAGAGGGAAGGGTGGGATGGGGGTGGAGGATGCCAATGAATTCTTTTGAACATGCCCAGTTGGAGCTATCTGGGCAGCCAAGTTGAAACATCCAATAGGCAGTTGTGTGGCAATGGAACTCAGGAGAGAGACCAGGGCTGGGTGACAAGATCAGGAAATCATCTTCTGAGGAATGATAACCTGTAGGAGCTAATGAGGTCACCAAGGGAAATGGAATGGAGAGAGAGAAGAGGGCAAAGGGCAGAGCCTTGGGGATAGAGCAATAGTTGAGGGCTGGGAGGTGGCTGATGATTCTGCAAAGGAAACCAGCGGGGGCAGCTGGGTAGCTCAGTGGATTGAGAGCCAGGCCTAGAGACGGGAGGTCCTAGGTTCAAATCCGGCCTCAGACACTTCCCAGCTGTGTGACCCTGGGCAAGTCACTTGACCCCCATTGCCTACCCTTACCACTCTTCCACCTATAAGTCAATACACAGAAGTTAAGGGTTTAAAATAAAAAAAAATCCTTAAAAAAAAAAAAAGGAAACCAGTGAAGAGTGGTCAGAAAAGTAGGAGGAAAACCAGGAGAAAGCTGGGGAATGAAATCCAATAAAAGAGAATGTATCCTGCAGTGGATGGCCACTCTCAGTAATGGAGGAGAGGGGTCAGGGAGGACTAAGAAAAGCTAATTCAACTTGGCAATGGTACATTTGGAGCAATTGGTTTCAGTTTATGACAGAGTTTGGAAACCAGGCTACAGAAGAAGCAGGAAGGAATTCTTCAATTTACTACATTTGGTTCAATTCAATATATTCAATTTATTATCAAGATAATAAGAGGCAATGAGGCCAGCTTTTTCTAAGAGTTTGGTTGAGGAAAAGGAGGAGACATATAGGATAACAGAGCTGCTTTCCTTCCAGTGACTGTGGGTCCCTTTTGGGACCATCTCAAATGTCAGGGCTGAAGAGATCTTAGAGATCCCCTTATTCCTCCCCACCTACCTCATTTTACAGTTAGGAAAACTGAGGCCTTGGAAGGGGAAGGGACTTGCTTTCTTAAGGTCTCATGGGAGGGCAGGAAGTAGCCACAGTCTGGGTTTTAGCTGGGGTCCTCTGACTCTCAAAGCCTGGGTTTCCTTTCCAAGGACTTCACCCACATCTCAGTTCCACTTTCTTGCAGGGAATGTGTATGTATGTGGGAGGAGAGGTGGGGCATGGGAGAGTGAGTGGCTTCAGAGCTGGGCCAACACCTGAGGAAACAGGCCCAGGGAAGGGACCTGGCCAGATCTGTGCAGTTTAAAAATCTATTTGGAACCCAGATCCCTGCTCTCAAAATACAAGTCTCTTTTCTTTGCATGAATTAGTCAGGAGGTAGAAGGAACAGGGCGATGAGGCTTGAAGCTGGTCAGCACCCCAAGGCAGGGTTCTGAAGTCAGTGAGTCCTACCCCGGCAGGTGCCAGCCCAGGATCTAGAGAGAGGGGGTGAGGGCAGCTCCCAGCTCAGGTGGTTTCCCTAGTTTGGCAGGCCTCCTGGAAGAAAAGGCTGCCCTGTGTAGGGTTACCAGATTGTCCTGGTGATAATAGAGGAGGGAGGCAGCAGGCCAGAGATAGAGAAGGGGGAGGGGGAAGGGGTCAGGCACTGAGGCCCTGGCGGGGGGTTGGGGGGTGGGCAGGCACCTTAACCCTAGCCTTATCCTATTTGCTGCTGGGGACGGGGTACAGGATTGTGGGATGCTGAACCCATTTCCCTCAGTAGGCACCATCTCTGGGCAGAGGCAGCCTCTCTCCCCCAGCCCTAGTGGGGGGTAGCACCTGTTCTTGGCCTGCTCTCAGATCCCTCCTGAGAGATCTGTTTTCACTCCAGAGTTCTTCCTCTCAGCTTTCTGAACCCATTCTGAGCCCCGAGTCCTGGCCATGCCATCCTGATTCTCCCAGTCTCAGCCTCGCATCATTGTGGCTGTCATCCCCAGTCACCATGGTCATCTGCACTGGCCTCTGTTCCCTGCGTCCCTTCTAACTGTTATGAGTAAGATTAGATTAGCTAGTTATTAGGTATTGATTATATATTGATTAGGAAATACCTAGCAGGAAGGAGCTGGAGCTGGGAATTCCAGGTTGGAATGAAGGAGGAGGAAGTCTATCTGTGTTCTATGTGTGGACTCCATGAGTGGTAGGCAAAACTGTTGCCAGCCTGGGAGACCTCAGAGCAAAGGACACCTTGCATCCTGTTTTCCCCTGGATCCTGTGTGGTGTGGCATTTAAGGAAAGAACAAGAGAAGAGGACAGTGCTTCAAGCAAACCCCTTACTGCTTGGTATTTCCTAATCTTACTCATAACATCCCCCAGCTCCAGCCCCCAGGATCACCAGTTCTAGGTTTGCTCACAGAGCAATGGCGGTAACAACAGCTGCCATTTATATAGTGCTTTGAGGTTTACGAAGATGGACAAATATGACCTCATTTACCACCCGCCCACCCAAATTCTGGGAAGTAAGTGCTAGTATGATCTCTATTTTACAATTTTACAGTTAAGGAGACTGAGGCAAATGAGTTTATGGGCTTGCCTGCAACCACTCTCTGAAGCAGGATTTGAACGTGGATCTTTCTGTCTCCAAGCCTCGTACTCTTTCTACTGTGCCAGCAAGGTGCTTTTCAAACTTGGAAAAAACACAGCTTCCCCGTCTCGATTCCTCCCCAGAGGTAGCTCCTCTCCAACTGAAATCCTAATGATGTGTACCTGCTTTACAATTCCGTGTCAGACCTAACTTGGATGAACATGTTGCTCTCACACATGAGACCTTCTGAGACTCAGGGAGTGTGGGAAGGGGAGGAGATAGTTGTGGACTATCCATATTTACTATGTCCATATGAAGAAAAAGAAACTCAACCTATAAAAAAAGCAAGAGGTCCCAGGGCAGACCCTCCAGAGCCTCCCAGCCCTCCCCAAAGTCTAACCCTGGTCCATCTCATCCAATCAGAAACCTCCTGATAGCTCTTCCCCATTCACCCCGAGCCCAGGAGTCAGAGGGAAGGAGGAATGAACGATGCATTATGGCTTGGCCTAGGGACACATTTGGGACACATTCCTGCTCCCCAGGAGCTCCCGTTCTCCTTGAGGAGACAACACATAGGGAAAGTTTCAGCAGTGAATCTGGTGGAAAGGTCCCCTGGTCCTCAGGGGGCAGAAGCAGGGCAGATGGTCGGGCCCCATCTTTAACGTTATTTCTGCTCGTGAAATCCTTTCCGTTTCTGATGCTTCTGAATGTTCCATTGGACAGGGCTGAGGGCTTTGGAGTCAAGAACTTTATCGCCTGGGTCTTTGGAAGCTGTGGCTGAAGCATCCCCAGAAGTCGGTGGCAAGGCCAGGGGTTGCCTTCTGGAACCATGTTTGTTGTTGGTTGGGCTAGGAGGGAGGAGTGCCAGTGGGAGGGAGTCTTGCTATTCCTGAGGCTCTTTGGCTGGCTTGCCAATACGTGGCAGTTGGTCAGCATTTGGCATGGTGATGGCAAGGAAGATGGGCCCTTTCGCCACAGTGATATCTCTCTTTGATGATGGCTGCTGGGCTCAGGCTAGATGTCTAGAGGAAGCTGCTATTCCCAAGACTCTTAGATTAAGGGTCCTGTGCTGTCTCCATCAGGGAGTCAGAGGAGGTGGTGGTCAGTACAGCTAAGACCCAGGCTCTGGGATAGAGAATGCTACTTCTCTGCTGCCTTAGTTCTCAATTGGTCTTTTTTCTTTTCTCCTGGGTTTATTCAAACCCCAGAAACACACTCATGTGGCCTGGGTGGTGATGGAGGCAGAAAAGACTGAGGGAATAAAGAGCTCAGAGTGCCAAGGGACTAGCTCTGAGGCCAGGGAGCCAGCCCAGGTCCCCTCCCCTTTTCCTAGAAGTCTGCTTCTAACTAACTGCCCACCTGCCTACCCCTATTCTTTCTCCAGCCCTGAGAACTCAGCTTATAGACCCTGGGCTGCCCACTACTGTTGTGACAAGTGAGGAGAGGGCTCGGCCTCTACCTTTATACATTCCCTGTCCTCACCCTCCCCACAAAGCACCAAACATATAGGGTGGTCCACTGGGCTGGGCAGCACTTATGGGATAATGGGACATCAAGTACTCAAGAGACTCGGGAGAAGAATGGGTTTGGGCATCCAAGTGGCAGACAGAAACTCGGGCTAGGGTGAGGGCTGTCTTTGGGGGCACTAGACCCTCTGTTCCTCCTAGGCCCTTCTCTCTCCCTCTGGCTTCCTCCCCTCCCTGAGCCCCAGTGGAACAGAGACTCAGGTTTCTGATAACTCAGGTTTCTGTTGCATTATATTACTTAGGATCATGTCTCCCAGAAGCTTAACAGTTTCTTCCCCAAGCCCCTTTCCTCATGCCCCTTATTCTCTTAAAGCCTCCCCCATCATTGTCTAACCAGTCCTAGTCCCCAAATAAACATATGCCCAGCCTATCCCATACTCCAAGGCCTCATTCTTCTCCTTGGCCACCCTCCCCTGAACCCATCTCCTGAGGGCCACCTTAATAGCAGGCGGGGTGGATGGGGACTCTGGGCCTCATGCCAGACCACCTGTGGTCACAGAGGACCCATTGGGTCCATGACATAGACAACGGAGACAGACACTGAAGCGCTCTCGATTCCCTTGCCTCCCGGCCCTCCAGGGTTCCCGGGCTGCTGGGGCTGGGTCGTAAGCCTGGCAAGATGGCCCTGTGCTTCTTTGAGGCAGATGGCGATGGTGAGGACTCAGTGGCCCTGACCTTGGCTCAGGCCATGTTAGCGCTGGCCGTGGTGGCGGCCACAGCCTTGGCCCTCCATTGGTTAGGATCCGGGTCTGAACAAGACGAGGATGTGGCCAAGCAGAGCCCAGTGTCTAGCCAGACTCAGCATCCTCAGGACCATGAGATGGCCCAAACACCAGCCCCGAAGGCCAAGGTCAGTGGCCAAGACCCAGAGACCAAGGCCCCCAAGACGATGCCAGATCCACCAGGGCCGGGTCCCAGAGAACAGCGTGGAAGAAGCCCAGGGGACTCGGAGGCTCCCAGGAACAAAGATGATGACCTGGCCCCGCCAGACGTGGCCCCGCCAGCTCCTCCCCAGGCCAAGGCACCCAAGATAACTTCAAGGGTAGCCCAACCGAAGCAGCCTGGAAGTGGCTCTCAGCAGAGCGAAGCTGGGCCATCACCAGGGCAGGCTCCCCTTGTGATACACTTCACTCCAGAGACATGGAGTAAATGGGAATTGGGTGCCAGAGAGCAAACCAGCCCCCTGGATGCAGCCCCAGCCGGAGACAAACTCGATGACGGTGGAGAGAAGTCGGGCAAGGGTCCTGAGAGCCAAGGGCATGATGCGGTGCCCAGTCCCAGAACCAGGAGCCGCTCTAGAGGCCCGGGGCCTGATCCATTTAGCCTGGGCACGGTGGTGAGTGTGTGGGATGCCATTGATGCAGGAAGCTCTCTTGCTGCTATGGACCCATTTCTTGGTGGGCTCCTGCCCCGAGCCCTAGGCACTAGAGTCTCAGCCCCAGCAAAAGCTTCCAGTGGCCCTGTACCCAAAGAGAAAGCACCCCCTGGGAGCCGCCAGGACACCCCTTCAAAGAGAGGTGGGGGGGAAGGGCGAGTTTCCCAAGGACAGATCAAGCCCCCTGCCTCAGGATCCCAGCCAGCCCCAGAGAGAATGAACAGTGAGACCAGAGACAGAGACCCCAGCCCTGGGGGAACGGGACTCTCGGCATCCTGCAAACCCGGCCCTGTCCAGGATGTAGGCCCTGTCACAGAGGAGGGCTGGCCTTGGAAGGAGAGGGAGCTCCTGATCACCAGGAGCTTTAGCCGTCCCCTCAATGCTCTGATCCAGCACCTGGAGGGTTCTGGCCAAGAATCCCCATTGCCCTCCAAGAAGGAGACCACTGAGGCTGGCCTGGCTCCCAGGGCGACCCGCACAGATCCTGAAGAAAGGAAGAAGGGAGCAGTTCAGGGTCCTTTGTCTCCAGAGGGCATGAGCCCAGGTCAGGACCTCCCTAGCACCACCCCAGGCTCAGAGCCTGGAGCACCGGCAAAAAAGCTTGGGGCTGCAGAGGCCTGGGGAGAACCAGGAAGCAGGGTCAAGAAGGGGCAGGAGAGCACCCTCCTGTACTGTGAGGGAGGAGTTGGGGATGCCCCAGCTCAAGTCAATTCCACAGTTAATCATGAGGGTGCTGGGCTGAGCTCCTCTTCCTCCGCCTCTGGTCCTTCTCCCAGAGCCCGTAAGACCGTGGGGCCTCCAAGCCCAGTCACTTCTCCTGGAGCCCCCCTTCCTGTGGGATCTTCATCCTCAGCCCCACTGCCTATAGAGTCTCCATCTTCAGCCCCTTCTCCCAAAGCCCATAGCCTCAAGGGGCCTCCAAGCTCAGATTCTCCTCCTACAGGGTCTCAGTCTTTAGGCTCTTCTCCCACAGCTATCAGCCCCACAGAGTTCCCATCCTCAGTCCCTGCACCTTCTGTGTCTTCATCCTCAGCCCTTGAATCCATGAAGTCTTCACCTTCAGCCCCTGCACCCTCAGGTTCTCCATCCTCAGCCCCTGCACCCTCAGGGTCCCCAGCCTCAGTCCCTACACCTTCGGGTCCTCCCTCCTCAGCCCCTGCACCCTCGGGGTCCCCAGCCTCAGTCCCTACACCTTCGGGTCCTCCCTCCTCAGCCCCTGCACCCTCGGGGTCCCCAGCCTCAGTCCCTACACCTTTGGGTTCTCCGTCCTCAGCCCCTGTACCCTCGGGGTCCCCAGCCTCAGCCCCTAAACCTTCAGGTTCTCCATCCTCAGCCCCTGCACCCTCGGGGTCCCCAGCCTCAGCCCCCACACCTTTGGGTTCTCCGTCTTCAGCCCCTGCACCCTCGGGGTCCCCAGCCTCAGCCCCCACACCTTCAGGTTCTCTGTCCTCAGCCCCCATACCTTCGGGTTCTCTGTCCTCAGCCCCTAAACCTTCAGGTTCTCCATCCTCAGCCCCTGCACCCTCGGGGTCCCCAGCCTCAACCTCCACACCTTCGGGTTCTCTGACCTCAGCCCCTGCACCCTCGGGGTCCCCAGCCTCAGCCCCTACACCTTCGGGTTCTCCATCCTCAGCCCTTGCACCCATGAAGTCCCCATCGTTATCCCCTGAATCCTCGGGGTTGCTGCCTGTGGCCCCTGCACCCTTGGGGTCACCATCCTCAGCCCCTGCACCCATAAAGTCCCCATCCTCATCTCCTATACCCATGAAGGCCCCATCCTCAGCCCCTTCACCTTTGGGGTTGCAGTCCTCAGCCCCTGAATCCTCAAGGTCACCTTCCTCAGCCCCTGTACCCACAAAGTCCTCATCCTCAGCTCCTGCTCCCTTGGAGTCACCACCATTAGCCTCTGCACCCTTGGGGTCACCATCCTCAAACCCTGCACCCACAAAGTCTCCATCCTCAGCCCTTGTACCCTCAGAGTCAGCACCATCAGCCTCTGTACCCTTAGGGTCCTCCTCAGGCTTTGCCCCCACAGAGTCTCCGTCTTCAGCTATTCCTCCCAGAGTTCTCTCGCCCACAGAGTCTCCATTCTTGGGGCCCTCCTCGATTCCCACAAGCCCTCCTTCCTCTGCTCATGTTCCCTCTACTCTACCCTCCTCAGTTCCTGCCCCCTCAGCTTCTTTATCCGCAATCCCCTCTGCCTCACAAGCCCTTCCTTCAGCTCCCCAAACTGAAGGATCCCCTCTGACCAAGAGCCAACCACCTGCAGCCCTTCCCTTCCCTGTCAAGAGCACCCAGAGTCCTTCCAGCGATGAAGGTCTTACAGCAGATTCAATCCCAGCCCCAGCCCCAGGTGGCCAACCAGTCAGAGCTCTGGCCCAGGGTCCGAGTGGCAGCTGGGGGAACCTCATTTCCATGGTCTTGCAGAACCATCCCTTCCCCAGCTCAGCAAAGAGGCAGGGGGAGGCCCCTCAGACTGGCCCTGTGGATCGCTCAAGTGCTGCTGCTGAGCCCTCCCAGAGCAGTCGGACCAGGGATCTTCCTTCAGGAGTAAGCGCAGTGGTCACAGAGCCTCAGGCCAAGGTCAGAGCCCCACCGCCATCAGGAGGGATGGCAACCCCAGCAGTCACCACTCCAAGTAGCTCCCAGGGCCCGAACGGGGCCCCAGCGGAAAAGAAAAGGCTAGAAACAACGGAACCCCAAAGTGTCACCCAGGGACCATCATCTCCCCCCGAGTCCCTTGACCCCACCAGGCCCCCACCAGACAGGAAGCAGCAGGAGCCAATGGTCCCCAGAGAGACGAGGCCCGAGGGCCAGCCTGCACCTCGACCCCGAAAACGCAGCATCTGCCAGATGGCCGACAGTTTGGCACAGAGGGTGAGCCCGGCAGCCCCCCCTCAGAGGGAATCCCCCCCAGGGATGGTAACCCCCCTCACTGAAAGACAACTCCAGGACAGCCAGCTCATGGCCTTTCTGAGACGTCCTGGAACCTGGGGGAGAGTGGAAGGGCCGCGCAAGCCTCGTCACCCTCCCAAGGATCTCCCTAGTACCGTGGCGGCCATGCGGCGGCACCTGGACCTGGGCAGCTGTGTGGCGGCCCTGGCGTTTGCCCAGCAGCACGGTGAGCTGGCGCTAGTCGAAGAGGTATATGCCCTAATGAGCGACAACTTCCTTCTCGTGCTGGGGGACGCCCCTCTCTACCGGCAGCTCAGCGGAGGCGACAGGGAGCGGATCCTGGCTCTGCGGAAGACCCGAGGCCAGCCTGTGCTGGGGGTCCTCGTGGTGCCCAGTGCCTATGGGGTGAGCCGGGCAGGCCCGGCAGGGGAGTCCCAAGCAACAGAGGTGCCCGTGGCCCCGTCAGCCGTGGCGCCTCGCACTTACCTGTACACGTTCGAGCCCGGCAGGAACGCATGGCAGCCCCTGACCCTCGTGCCCGAGGAGGCGCCGCTCCGAGGCTGTGGCCTGTGCACCATGTACAACTACCTGTTCCTGGCTGGCGGCATCAGGGGCTCAGGCCCCGGGGCTGCCTCTACCAACGAGGTCTTTTGCTACAACCCACTGACCGACATCTGGACCCAAGTGCGGCCCATGCTGCAGGCCCGGGCACAGCTGAAGCTCGTAGCCCTGGAGGGGCTCCTCTACGCCATCGGGGGCGAGTGTCTCTACAGCATGGAGTGCTACGACCCCCGCACTGACCACTGGACCTCCCGGGCCTCTCTCCCCGAAGGTACCTTCCCGGTGGCCCACGAGGCCGTGGCCTGCCGTGGGGACATCTACGTCACAGGGGGCCATCTCTTCTATCGCTTGCTCAAGTACAGCCCCACGCAGGACTCGTGGGTCGAGTGCCCCTACAGTGCCAGCCACCGGCGGTCCAGTGACATGGTGGCCTTGGGGGGCTTCCTGTACCGCTTTGACCTGCTGCGCGGGGTGGGGGCTGCTGTGATGCGCTACAATACGGTCACCGGGTCTTGGAGCCAGGCTGCCCCCCTGCCCCTTCCAGAGCCCATCCCGCTCCGATGTGCCGTGATGGCCAACACCATCTACTGCCTCAACCAGCAGGTCACAGCCACCTTCACGGTGTCTGGGGGAACGGCGCAGTTTGAGGCGCGACAGCTGAAGCCCTTTCCTCTGGTGGGGAAGGGTGTTCTCTGCCCCTTTACCCTGACCCTCCCCACCCTGGCCCCCCTACAGACCCCACTGTAAGCTCGGCTGCCCCGAGAGTTCTGCTAGAAAAGCCTCCTGGTGCGTGGGGCAGCCAGGTGTCTCCGTGGGTGGAGAGCCAGGCCAGAGACGGGAGGTCCTGGGTGCTAATCTGCCTCAGCACCTCCTCGCTGTCACTTGGCCCCCAGGCGCCCAGCCCTTACCACTCTTGTGCCTTAGAACGGATACACGGCATCGATTCTAAGATGGAAGGGAAGCAACATCTCCTGGCATTGGGGTGGAGAATCGGGGGACGGGGCAGCGCGAGGGCCATGCAGGGACTCGGGCAGTGAGACTCCGGCCTATCCCACTCTGGCCCGACAGAGCCCATCCGGCACCCTCAGAGTACCGAGAAGTCTCCTTCCTCCTGAAGCCTGCCAGATGGCGCAGGGTGAGGGAGGAGGCTGGGGGCCAGGTGTGCCCAAAGGGGACTCCCCCCACCCAGACCCTGTCCTGAGGCCCAGAAGCCCGCATCTCCCTGGGAGTCTGAGCCTGGAGACGGCCGGCGCTCTCCTCTGCCGCCAGCTCCCCCACCATGCCTGGCTTCCGGCTCTCCCTCGTCCGCTTCTATCCTCTCTTCGGAGCAGCCCCCGGGACACGCAGGGCAACGGCTCTGCAGGCAGCCAGCCGGGGAGACTCGGGGGGCCTTGGCTGGGCAGCGTGTCCCCGAAGCCCTTCTGTCCCTGTCCCGGGAGGGGGGATGCCCACGTTCCTGTTACGTACTGAGCCCGCTCAGATGGCACAAATAAACACCGGCTGATGAAACACGAGTGTGTCCCGTTCCTTCCGGATTCCCACAAGGCTGAGTGTCGACTCAGACACGGAGCAAACAAGCAAGAGAAAACTGGGCACCATCGTGTGCTTGAAAATACCTTCATTGGGCAGTGAGCACTTAGGTATGTACATCTATCTATGGGCGCCAACGAGGGCCCAATACTCCTCGAGAGGTGTCTGGACCCTGGAGGCTGAGGGAGGGCCGTGCAGGGAGTGACCTATTGCTTGGGCTTGGTCTCATTCAGCAGTTCTTGCCAGTTCTTCTCCATCTCCTCCTTGCAGTTCAGGAAGGCGTCTTCCAGGCGCCGCATGGAATCTGCCAAGGCTGGGTTGGTGCGCATCACCACCATGTCATAGGCCATCCAGGTCGCCTGAACTGCAACAACCAGACAGGGGCGTGAGGAGGGCGCAGGGAGGGGACCCCGATCCAAGCGGTCTGACCAAAGGACTCAGAGCCAGGTGGGCTGGGAGCCTGGGTACGGTGCAAAATTGTTTCCCTGGCAGGGAGTGAAAGAATCAGAGACTCATAGACTGGAGCTGGAGGAAACCTTTGAGGCCATCAAGTTCAAGCCCCTCATTTTACATTTCCGAATGAGGAAACCCAGGCAAGAGAATTGAAAAGACTTGTCTGAAAGCAGGATTTGAACCCAGGTTTTGCTGAGTTCAGGTCCAGTGACCTATAAATAAACTCTACCCTACCTAAGTGGGGAGAACTGAGCACCTTGCTATTTATACCGAGGGTCAGAGGCAGGAGAAAGCTGAAGTGCCCAGCTAGGGAGTAACAAGGTTCTGGCTCAGACCTGGCCCGGACGCAACCTGCAGCAGAATTCTGGGTGTCTGGCAGGTTGGACCTCCCAGCCAAGGAAGGAATCCCCTCTTCAACCTCCTTGAGCAAGGGCTCCCCCACTCTGCTGCCTTCTTTGTTTCTGAAGGTTCAGTGTTACAAAGGTCGGGCCTCTGCTGAGCCCGAAGTAATCTCTCCTGGAAAGTTCATCCAGGAGTGGACTCGTTTTGTCCTTTGCTTCCCTACGACCCTCAGGGCTTTTTCCACACCAACTACAGTCTAGCCATGCTCCTCCCATATTCCACTCACAGCAATTTGGTCTTTTGAAATCAAGTGGAGTATATTGACTCCTTTATCCCTTTTCCATTTTGTCCCTCTTACATTTCCTCTTATTTGATTTGTCTCATTCTAGTCTAGTTCTTCTCCATGGATTTACAGGGAATAAAGACCCTTCTTCTCTTCCATAGAGGATGTGCTGGCCCTTCAAACACCTGATAATAAAAACCAGACCCCAGACCCTCTAAGTCCAAGAGACCCAGAGAGGATGGGACTACTGCACTGGTACTGAACCCTATCATATTACATAAATCTCCTATGCGGAATGCCTTGTCTGGGAGAGGTTCTCCATAAATGCCAATTCCTTCCTTCCTTCCTTCCTTCCTTCCTTCCTTCCTTCCTTCCTTTCTTTTTTTCTTTCCTTACCTCCTGTTTTAGTATTAATTCTAAGACAGAAGAGCAACAAGAATTAGGGAATCAGGGTTAAGTGACTTGCCCAGGGTCACAAGCTAGAAAGTAACAGGCAGTTTTCCAAAGAAGAAAGTCAAACTATGAATAGCCATGTGAAAAACACTCCAGATCGTTAACAGAAAAATGCGAATTAAAAAGACTTTGAAGCTTGATTTCACATCCATTAGATTGATAAAGACAGCAAAAAGGAAAATGACAAATGTTGGAAGGACTATAGGAAAAACAGACACATTGGGCATTGTTGGTGGATCTGTGAATTGGTCCAACCATTCTGGAAACTAATTTGAAACTATGTCCAAAGGTTCCTAAATTCTACATAGCCTCTGACCCAATGATACTACTACTAGGTCTTATCCCAAAGTGATCCAAGAAAGGTGAAAAGGACTTATGTGTACAAAAATATGCATAGCGGCTCTTTTCATAATAAGAGTATACTAAAAACTAAGGAGTATCCTCCTACTGGGGAATGACAAAACCAATTCTGATATAAGCATGACAGAATACAATGCACCATAAGATGTGAAAAAATAGACAGCTTTCAAAGAAAACTAGGAAGACTTCTATGAACTGATGCAGACTGCATAAAACAAAATCAAGAGCAATTTACACAATGACCACAATAATATAGAGAAAACCAACTTTGAAAGACCAACTTTAAAACTGGAATGAACCCAATCACGAATCATGAGATCAGAGGTCTAAAGATGATCTGGTCTCATGATGAATTCCGTTGCTTGACTCCTGCCAGATATGACAAACTTAAAATATAGAATGAAACATTTACATTTGGCCAATGTGGGAATTTGTTTTGTTAGACTCTACATATTTGTTAAAAAAGTGTTGGTTGTTTTTTAATGTTCAGTCAAGGAGAGAGGCAGTTAGGAGGGAATGATAGATAATAAGTGTTTGGGAAAGAAAGAAGGGAAGAGCAAAAGGAAGACAGAAAGGAAGGAAGAAGAGAGGAAAGAAAGGCACAAAGAAGGAAGGAAGGAGTAAAGGCAGAAGGAAAGAAGGAAGAAAGGAAGAAGGGAAGAGAAAACTAGGTAAAATTCATTTATATGCACTTATGATGGCCTTTCTTTCTAATATTATTTCTCAATTCTGTTTTCTTATTTTTCACATAAATAAAACCCCAGCAATTTGCTCTTGTGATTTGAAACAGGAAGGTCAGAGATGGGGGGAAAGAGAAAACAGGAACAGGAAATGAGGGTGCTACAAGCGTTTCTCAATCACAACGGGACATTCAGGTCAGACATAGACCACTACCATTTCTTCAGGAAATGTAACCGATAGAAATCAGGCAAATGATCTTAAAAGCTGCCTTACTGAAATATTTGCCTAGTCTGGTAAGTGAGAAGGACGATGGCCAAGGCCAACACCACTTTAGAAGATAGTGGAAGAGAATGAAGAGGAAGGAACAATGGGCTTCCAGAAAGCTTGGCAAGAGCCCCACTTAAGAGCCTGAGAGTTTAAGGATGAAGCCAAAAGGGCACAAAACAGAAAGAATAACCAAGATCCACCTGCATTTTCTCCACGAATGAGATCCCATTCGAGCATCAAGGCTCTGAAGTGAGCACGTACACACGAAGAGTCCAGGGTTCCAAAAAAGACAGGGAAACACTGTGGAAGTCATGAAAGATCAATTTTCAAGATCCATGGGATAGAAGACAGCAAATGCTTAGAAAAAAATAAATGATACTCAACCAAGTGCCAGCAAACAACTGCCCCCACATCTATTCCCTTCTCAACAAGATCTTGAAGAAGAAAGTGCACCTGTGCCAAGGATACTCTCAAGAAGACAGGAGGAAGAGTGCATAAGCTCTCAGACATGCTGCTCTATAGCAATGTCTTTTTTGTTTTTAAACCCTGACCTTCTTCCTTAGAATCAATACTGTGTATTGGCTCCAAGGCAGAAGAGTGATAAGGGTAGGCAATGGGGGTCAAGTGACTTGCCCAGGGTCACACGACTGGGAAGTGTCTGAGGCCAGATTTGAACCCAGGACCTCCCATCTCTGGGCCTGGCTCTCAATCCACTGAGCTCCCCAGCTGCCTCCTCTTTTTTGTTTTTTAAACCATTGCCATCTTAGAATTGAGATTAAGTATTGGTTCCAAGGCAGAAGTGTGGTATGGGCTAGCTAGGTAACTGGCTTAAGTGACTTGCCCAGGGCCACACAGCTAGGAAGTATGAGGCCTGATGTGAACTGAGGCCCTCCTGTCTCCAGGTTTGGCTCTCTATCTACTGAGCTACCTGGCTGCCTCAGTTAATACCTTTCCAATGTCATTCAACTGCCTGAAAAGTGAAGAGAACACACAAACTTTATAAAATATCTTGTTGGCCACTAATCATAAGCACTTATTAAGAGCCTACTATGTGCTAGGTAGGATTAAACTTTTTTCTTTGGAAGAGTATCATGCTGTCTAAGGTCAGCTTTCAATAAACTGCTTCTCTCCCATGTACCGAAGACCACACAGGCTTCCTTGAAAGATAGGACAGTCGTTATCTTGTTTGATGGCCTTCTGATTCTTAACATCGAGTGAGACATGAAATGGGTGGTTGTCTCCTAGCCAAAGGCCAGGCAAGGCTGCCCTCATGGAGGAAGAGGAAGAAGGCCGAAGCCTCCCTCTCCGTTCCTACCCAGCCCACCGGGCCTGCTCTCCCCTCTAGAAGGGGCCATGCCTGGGAGGAGCTCGGCCCCCTTTGGGCTCCTCTTCGGCTGGCCATTGCCTGCCTGCGAGCCCTTGGACTGCTTGAGGCCGTTCTGCATGCTCCTCTTGGATCCTGGGCCCGCACTAAGAGCGAGCAGGGTCTCTACCTGCAGGAAACCTTGGATCGCAGCAACTCGTTGGATCTCTAGAGCAGGCCATGAAATCCCAGACCTTCCTGGGGTGACACTGAAGGGGAAGGGAGTCACGGAACTCACGGCAGGCCCCCCTTCTGAAAGGCATCGGGTGGGGGTGGGAAATGGCGGACACAAGGAGAGGTTAGCCTATTCCTAGTGAAGAACATGGGGAGGCACGCCTGGAATCCGTGACCCGTCAGGAAGTCCGGAGGAAAGGAGCCTGGAAGGCTGGGTAGAGCCCCTCAGGGAGGGCTTCCGGCAGGGCCTGAGTGTGGGTCACCTGGATGGGTGGACAGTCGTGCACTGTGGGAGGAAACACGGCCAGTAAGGAGTTCCCAGAGGCAGCACACTATGGTGGCACATACAGATCACGGGCTCGAGCTGAAGCCCAGGTCCTGTGTGCGGAGAGTCTAGTCTAATGAGATGCCAGCACAGATGACCATCCCACACAAAGACGCTCAGAAAATCTAGCTGGCTTACACCCCACCACCCCATTTCCTCCATGAGCTAAGAGAAGGCAGGCTGTGGCTGAGGGAGGGCAGAGGGGATCACGAAAGGCTTCCTGGAGGTGGAGGCTTTTGTATGGGGGAGTGGGGAGCAGCCCATCAGCATGAACGGACCTTCCCAACCTCTAGGGAGGCTAAGTAAAGATGCCTGCCTGGCCCTCCCACCTCCAAGCACCGGCTTTGGTGGCCAGGGTTGTCCTCACCTGTCACTTAAGAGCCCCTGACAGCGTTTTCAGATCCTTTCCCTCTCCAATGCACGCCCCTTGCCAGGGCAGCTGGCCTGGAGCCAAAGAGTTTGGGTGACCCCGGAAGATCTTCCTGGGATGAGCTAGCTGAGCTGGAATTGGGGTCTCCGAACTGGGCCAGGGGATCCACACAGACCCAGAGTCTGGGGGCAGCAGGCAAATCTACAGCAGTTAATAAGGAGCCTCTGAGATCCTTGATTCAATCTATCTGTAAGACTGTTGTGGGGGACAGCTCAGTGGATTAATAGCCATGCCTGGAGGTCCTGGATTCAAGTCTGGTCAGACATGTCCTAGCTGTGTGACCCTAGGTAAGTCACTTGACCCCCATCGCCTAGCTCTTGTGCCTTGGAACCAATAAGAGTATTGATTCTAAGATGGAAAATCAGGGTGGTTTGCTTAGCATGTGAAGATGGGAGTCAGGCAGCTCTGTGACAGTGCAGAGGGGGAGGATGGATTTGGGAGGTGGGAAGCGGGCCCTCTACAAAGGCAGGCAGGCAGGCCCGGTGGGCGCTCTGCACGGCCCTCTGCTCTCACGGGAGGGTGGCCGGGACTCGGTCACTTCCCTACCTAAGAGACAAGTCAAGCAGAATCGGGAAGCTAAGAACTGGGAACGCTGGCCGGGGGGACAGGAGGGGAAGGTGTTCGGGGCAGGTCAAGTCCGGTGTCCTGCGGGCCCAGAGCTCAGAGGTGGGGTTCAGGGGGGGAGCCGCCTGGGTAAGAAAAGATGGCCCTTTAAACTCTGAGGGGGAACGAGCCCAACCAGGGGCAGAGACACAGGCGAGAAGGAGGCTCCCCTTAAGAGCTCAGGGAAGTCACAAGCAAAGCAGTAGCAGGTAGGCAACGAGGTGCCTGAAGCCAAAGGGACCCTGGCCTGAGGGACAGGATGTCCAGGACCCAGTCATGGTGGAGAGAAAGACTGCAGAGGGACTGTTAATTTGGTGGGGAGGAAGGTGGTCAGAGACCGCCTCAGAAGGAACACTTTTGGCCCAGCAGACCTGCAAGGGTTTGAGGAAAGTCTGGGCAGAAAGGAAGCAGAAAGGGTGCTCAAAGCCATCCCCCAGGAGAGCTCTCAGAATCGGGG
This sequence comes from Gracilinanus agilis, assembly GCF_016433145.1. Lineage (NCBI taxonomy): Eukaryota > Metazoa > Chordata > Mammalia > Didelphimorphia > Didelphidae > Gracilinanus > Gracilinanus agilis. The sequence continues at coordinate 306,473,374 of NC_058134.1, forward strand.
CTTTACAAAACTAAAGAGATGGGCCTGCTGAACCACCCAGGGGCTGGTGGCTGAACCGCTGATGAGTCCAGAGATCTCAGCTTGTTGGCAGGCAGATCCAGGCTGGACCCCATCAATCCCAGAGTTTATCAAGATTCTGCCCTGGGGCTGAGCCTCCCGAGTCCTTCCTGCCCCCCCCCCCCCAAGGACTTTCTAGCTCTGGCTCTTACTCTGGGAACAAGAATTGCACCTCTCCTGTGGGGGCTCTGGCAAGGGAACTTCCCAGGGCTTCCTAACTCCTGGCACAGCATTCTAGGTATGCCCTGTGCCAGCTGTGCCCCAGGCATGGGGATCCCCCAAGGGCTTTACCCGGGCCTCCTTTCTTCTCTCCCTAAACCCTGCTCCCTCTGTCTCCTCAGCTGAAGGCCCCCATCACTCATTAACGGGTCTGATGGATTTGTCCTGACGTCCCTCTGGCGTCCACATTTACGGTGGCCAAGATGGAACTCAGTGTCTTCTTCCCTGCATGTTCTTCTTGCAGCTGTCCTTTGGGTCCAGTCCCCAGGCTCCCTCTCCTCTTCTTGCCTCCTTCCCAGCAGATGCAAGACCTGTCCCCTCGCAGCCACTCACCCAGAGGAAAACCACTGGACTTCAGGAGGCCCTCCTGGACAGTGGGAAGAGTCCTCCCAGCTTCGGGGCTCTCCTCTCTCTAATCCTCCCTCCCCCCAGCTGCCAAAATGCCAGTTCTCAAGGGCAGGGGGCCGCTGCCAGCTGCTGCCAGGCTTCTGTCCAGCACTACAAATGCTCTGAACTCCCCAGGCTAGTTCCACATCTCTCCCTTTCCTCCACTCTACAAACTGGACACACTGTCCTGCTGGCTGTCCCCTGGGACATGCTGTTCCCATTCAGCCTGAGACACCCCTTGGGGAACCATCCAGCTATTCATCCCAGCTCTCTCCTGGCCACCTCCCCGCCTCAGTTTACTTGAAAAGTTTCCAACTGAGTTTGCATCAAAGCTAAGTAAATGATTCCACCAAGAGAGAGGAGCACCCAGGAAGATGGGCCTGGGAGACAGGAGCAGAGGCAGAAGGGGCGAGGGGAGAGGGAGGGGGAGGAGGAGGAAGAGAGAGAGAGGGAAGAGACAAGGAGGAGGGAGGAGGGGAAGGAGGAGGGGGGAAGAGGAGGATGAGGAAGAGAGAGGGAGGGAGGGAGGGAAGAGACAGGGAGCAGGAGGGAGAGAGGAAGGAGGAGGGAGGGGGAGGGAGGAAGAGGAGGGAGAGAGGAAGGAGGAGACAGGGAGAAGGAGGGGGAGGGAGGAAAGAGAGAGGGAGGAGGGGAAGGAGGAGGGAAGGGGTTGGGAGAGGAAGAGGGAAGGCCCTAGGGTGCCCTCATACCGGATATCTTCTCCATCTCCTCCAGCAGCTTTTCCAGGTCCTTGTTTAGGTCGGACAGCATCTTCAACATGTTGTCATAGTTTCTGTCCCCAGGATCCGACTCAGCCATCTGGGGGCCGGGGTTGGGGAGGGGAAGGACACAGGGAGACTCAAGCTGGGGTCCGAAGGCCACTGGGTGCCCATCCTTCATGCCCAAAGAGAAGGGGCCCCAGGTCCCTCCCCCCCAGGCTGACTGCCTGCCCTGAGGCTGGTGGGCTTGGTTTGGTCAATGAGAGGATTGAAAGGTGCCCTGCTGGTCCCCCCCCCCCTGCCCCAGGAAGGTCTGGGGGCGGGGTTCAGGTAGGGGGTGTGTGGTGGGAATGAGCCTGGCAGGTTGGAAGCTGCTACTCATGGGAAGAGCTGAGGAGAGAGTGAGGCCGCCTCTGGGATGGGTGCGGAGTTTAGGCTTTCTGGGGAAGGTCTTGGGGGTTCTTGGATCATTACGGGGGTCCTGAGGGGCGGGGCCGGGTCCCTGTGAGGGGAATCTGGGGAATCTGGAATGGGCCTCTGGGTAGGGAAGCAGCTCCCTGTGGGAGAAGGAAGCAATAGGGTCGACTGGAGCCCGGGGGTTGGGGGGCAATTCCTTGTGTGGGAGGGTAACTGAAGGCAGTTAAAGAGAGCTATGGAGTGGGAGCATCTGGGAAGGGATGAAGCCTGAGGAAGGGGTCCATCTGGAGGTGCTCCTGCGGAGGCCTCTGGTCATTACAGGAGGCCTTGGGGGTGAGGGGCTATCTGAGAGGGAGATGCTTGGGGGGTCCTGGGTGTGTTTAGGGGTGCTAAGGAGGCCTCCAGCCTTTACAGGGAGCCATGGGGGTGGGGGCATCTGAGGAGAGATGAAGAGGCCTGAGGACGGGGTGTCCGGAGCCCTGAGGAGGCCTTGGGTCATTACAGGGAGCCTTGGGAGTTGGGGCCGTCTGGGGGGCCTGGGGGCGGGTCAGAGGTCACGCCCGTCGAGGGAGTTGAGGGCGTGCCTAGGGGACACCCCCCCAGGTGGGCCCAGGGCCCCGGCTCTCACCGCCGCCTCCGGGCGGGCTCATGGGGCGGCTCCCGCCTGACTCTCCTCACCGCGGCCCCGCCCCGGCCGTTACTGGAGGCCCCGCCCCTCCCTGCCCCGCCCCTCCCCTCCCGCTCGGCTCCCGCCAAAGTCCCACCGCACCCCCTCTCGCGCAGGCGCATTTGCTCCTACTCCTCAGCGCTCCCGGCCCCGCCCCTCGCGCAGGCGCACCTACGCTCCGGAGCCCCAAGGCCAGGAGCCCCAAGGCTCGGAGTCCGGCCGTCAGGTTTCAGCCCTGCCCCGGGCCCAATGACGCATTGGCTGTCTTCCTTCGGGGCCGATTCCCTTTCTTCTGCGCCATCCTCTCCTACCAGCTGTAGGACCCGGGGTCAAGGGCTTCATCTCGTTCTGTCCGCTGTCAGAAGAGGGCCTGGGCAGCCGGAGTGGGAATCCCGCTCGGACACCCCCGTGCTGTCGTGACCCTGGAAAGGCGACATGGCCTCTCGACCCTTAGTTTCCTCATCCGCACAGTGAGCCAGAGAAGGACACGGCAGGCCACTTCAGTATCTCTGCCAAGAAAGCCCCGAGCGGGCCACGACGGAAAACCCAGGACAAGACGAAGATGCCCGAGAGAGCAGCCCCTGTATCTTGGGAGGGGAGGAGCTGTGAGAAAGGGACGGGGCCACCAACCCGAGAGCTGCGGCAACTCTCCCTCTCCCTGAGCAAGCCCTGCAGACACCCCGGGTTCCTTCTCAGCCTTCTGACCCTGCTCCCTGCCTGGGCCCTTTGCTCCTGACCTCGGGCACCTCCTTCTCCATTCGAGCTCTCATCCCTGGCCCTCGATCCAGCTCCTCTTCTGCCTCCCACCTCGGGCCCATGACCCTCAGAGAGTCCCAGTTTCTGCCCAAGGGACACTTCCTGTCATTGGAGTGGCTGGGGATGGCCGATGTCCGTGGCTGGTCCTCTCCTCTGCCTCTGTGTCCTCAGTCTCCTTCACGATGGGGCTCCGGGACTGCTTCCCGTGGAAAGCCTTTTCTGATTCTGCCTCTGTTTACTGTGTCCACCCCCCCCCCCCCCATCACCACTTTTTTTTTATAAACCCTTCCCTTCTGCTTTAGAATCAATACTGTGCCTTGTCCAGAATCACCCAGATAGAGTCTGAGGATAGATTTGAACCCAGGACCACCTGGCTCTCAATCCATTGAGCCACCCAGCTGCCCTCTATTTCCTTCCTAGTAATAATAGCTTTGGCATTTGTGTAATGTTTCTGGAGCGCCTTACATCCTCTCATCAGATCCTCACCCTGGGAGGTAGGTGCTATGATGATCCTCCTTTAACAGAAGAGAAGACTGAGGCAGGCAAAGGTTAAATGGCTAGCCCAGGGTCACACACAGCTAAGTGCCATCTTTCTGACTTATCTCCACATTCTGTTGTCTTTGGCACAAACAGGGGGCTAGGGTCCCCCTACACTGTCCCCTTATGAACAAAAATCTAGAGCCCCGCAGGAGGCCTGGAAGGTTGGCCTCTCCCAAGTTCCTCTGAGCTTTCCACACTTCCCAAACATCTCCCTGCTCTCCCTTGCTGCTCTGCATTTCACCTTGAATTTCCACCAAGCACTTTCCTCTTGTCTTCCTCCTATCCCTCCCTAGTCTTAAACCATACAAATGGCTTTTCTAGGATATTGGGGGGTGGGGGAGAGAATCCACAAACTCAGAAATACCAAGATGCCAAGGAGAATGATCCACTCATCCCAGACTGGGCAGCCCCTGAGCTCCCCTCATCCTTCACTCCCACACTTCCCTGGCCCAGGATTCCTCCAGGTCTCTTCCTGCCTCCAGGGTGCCTCCAGGGTGTCTCCATGGGTCCTCACCCCACACAGATTCTGCTTCCTTGCAGCCAAACTGCATTAATGCTAAATTTCTAGCACTCTACCCCTACTCAAGCAGCTCAAAAGGGAAAATGAGGGATAAGGGAAAAGCCTCAGCAGAGTACAGGGAGGGAGTCCTTTGCCTCCGAAGCTCCCAACAGATACTTTTATTCAGGGGACCCTCAAGACACCCGAGGCCCCAGCCTTTTCTGTATCTAATTGCAGAGTCTCAGAGGTCCTCTGGGCCTGGGGAGGGACGTCCCTGGGGCAGTCGAAATAGGCAGAGCATGAACACAAGGAGGCAGACAGCTGAGTGTTCTGAAACATGAGTTTTTATTGAAAGTGTAACCGTGGGCACGAGTCCCACCAGAGCGGGAAGCCCAGTAGCCCTGGCACACAACTCAATCCTGGGGACCAATCCAGGGATGGGCCACAAGCCCCCTCAGTCTCCATCTCAGCCCCATCAGCCCCACCCCGCTCTCACTAGCTGGCTGGATGGGATGGGGCCTGGACCCCCAAGGTGCTCAGCTCACATACACTACAGAAACCAAAGTCTGTTACCTAATGGTTAGGACAGAATTCCACAAAGAGCCTTATTTTTATTAACATCTACTGAAAAAAATACAAATTCTGTTCCCACCCCCACCACCCCCGCCTCCTGTGCCTCTCTTTGTCAGGGGACAGTGTCTGGCCAGGTGGACGGAGGGGTCTTGCTCTCCGAAGTGTGCTCATGGGCTCCGGCTGCCCACCTATCCCTGGGAGCCGGCCGTGGGCCCGCCCCTCCTCCTCTCCTGCCACTGGAGACAGGGGCAAAGGGAAGGGCAGCTGGCCGCCTTCTCCAATCTCAGCTTTCTACTATCTTAGGGACAGAAACCTCAAAGAGAGCAGCAATGTCCTGGAGGGCTTGGCGGATATGATTTCCAAAGCGTTGGGCATTCTGTAGGGACAGAGCTCCTTGTCACTGAGAGGCAGGCCCAGGGCCCACCATGCCTCCATCCCCATTCCCCAACCTGCCATCCGTGGGGCTCCTCCCCCCACCCTGAGCTGCCCAACGCCAAGCTTGGCCCGAAACTCACTGTTTCTGAACTTGAGAATTTGCTGGAGATGTGGAAGAAGATGGTGTTCTCACCAGCGATCATGTAAGAAACCCCGTACCCATCATCAGCTACCTGGATGGCATTGAGAGGAAGGAGGGAGTGTAGGAGGTGAGAAACCTGGGGACTGAAAGGTGGGCTGGCCCCAGCATGGGCCCCAGCTCAAGAGACCAGCGAGGACAGATAGTATGTGGCCATGCTCCGTGCCTGCAGCTACCACACACTCTCTGCTGAGAGGAGGTCAGGATCAGCCCTGCGCTTGCCCCTTTGTGCCCCTCAAGGCCCTCCCCAGGGGCCCAGTGCCTCATGCTGCTCTGGCTACCAGAGATGCCCCAGGCACAAATCAACCATTCTGTTTGTTCCCTGGAAGCCTGCACTCTGCATTAGTGGAAGGGAACCAGTTCCTGTGGGCACCCCTCCCTGCTCAGGTGATGCCACACCTCTTAGGAGGCCCCTTCTGAAAGCAGTGAGAGCAGTGAGAGCAGTGAGTGCCCCTGGACTTCATGTCTAAGCCCAAAGACTGATGAATGTTTCGAGCCAGGAAAGAGGAGAGGATGGCACCTTGGCACAGTCTAGGCCACTATTTTGGAGTCCAAAGGGGCCTGCATCCTGCTGGAGGTGGCTGTCCCTGAACATAACTGGGGTTCACCTGGAGCATGCGCGCGCGCACACACACACACACACACACACACACACACACACGCCCTCCCCCTGTCCCTGGTGGGTCACTCACTGGGCCAAAGCCCCCTCCGGCTGCAATGTGGCTGGGGTACTTCTCTGGGTCAAACATGTGGATCTGGAACTGGGCGATCTGGCTGGTGGAGAGTCGCCAGGGCTCCGAGAGTACCTAGGGCAGAGGGAAGAGAAGGGAGGAAGGCAGCTGGGCCCCGGGCCTTGAAGCTCCCTGAAGCCTTCCCAGCCGAGGTCCCTTCCCAGTGGTCACTCACCTGGGCCAGGAAAGGGGAGTGAAGGCCCAGGTACTTGGAGACTACGTAGAGACAAAAGAGGTGCCGGTCAATGCCGGCCCCTGTCATGGCCAGGCGGTACAAGAGTTGATGCTTTTCAGCGGCTTTGCGGAAGAGGTCCTGGAGGTCTGGCTTCTGCAGGGGAGGATGGCAGAGGAGTGAGGGGCCAGTCAGGCCTCCAGGGCAGACTTGGCTCCCAGCTCCCTGCCCCGGCAGGTACTCACCATGTACCCAGAGTCCATCATGGCCCGAACGAAGGCCGTGGCCTCAGCGGTACACGATCGCACGGTTTCCGTCCTGCCATCCCGAAACATTCGTGTCATCGAGGCCTCGTAGGTCAGGCAGAACTTGCCCTTGTCCTGGAGCGAGCGCAAGTGTCGGGGGCCCTTCTCCAGGCATCGGGGAGCCCCACCCACCCCGGCCACCCGCCCCAGTGCAGCAGCCCTAGGCAGGAGGGGCTCTTACCCGGAAGTGGGCCAGCTGCAGGGCAATCTGCACGAAGGCATCAGGGCTGGTGCGGCACTTCTTAATGAGGCCTTTGCCAAAGGTGGCAAAATGAAAGCAGTACAGCTCCACGTCATCCGCCAGGGTCTTGGCCACCTGGTAGGAGCTCTCGATGAGCTCTTGGCACTGCGGAGGGAGCAGAGGCAAGCGCTGAGCCCCCAGGCCACTCGTGCCCATCTCAGTGGGCCAGCTAGGAGAGGCCCAGAAGGCCAGGACTTGCATCCCACCCTCTGCTTTCTCAATGGGGCAGTAGGCTTGCCTGGGTGGCCCGATAGAGCCCTCAGCTTCCATTCTGGCCAGAAGGCCCAAATTCCCTGACTGATAGGAGTGATGCTGGGCAGGGTTGGAGGGAAGATCTAGGGACCCCCCCCCCATGTTCCCTGCCTACCTCTTCAGGGATATCCCAAAGCAGCCTCTGAGGTGGGGCCAGGGAATGGTTAGGCTTCCCCTGGCAATGACCAGCGTCGGTGTAGTCCAGGTGGAAGGCATCTGTGGCTAGTACAAACTGTAGAAGGGAGAGTCTGAGGAATTGAGCTGGAGCAGCCTTCTTCCCCCACATCACAGCCTTTGTGCCCAGGCCTCCTTACCTCCCAGAGGTGCCCAACAATGGGAGCATCTGCCCATGAATGCTCTGTGTTGAGGCCCAGCTTGGCGTTCTTGAAAGCAATGAGGTTGAAGGACTTGTCAAACCACCTGGGGGTCAGAAAGTGGGGGGAGCCGGGGTTGGCTGAGTGGCTAGAAGCCAGCCAGGACTGGCCAGACTAGGGGAATGGGGTGGGGGGAAGAGAGGAGGGGTGGCTGGAGGGCAGGGGCTGCAGGGGTGACCGCCTGGAGAAGGGGAAGCACCTGTTGTAACAGTTGCCGTGTAGCAGAGACTTCCCGTAGAGGCTGAGGCTGGCCTCGTTCTCAGGGTCAAGGCCATGGCTCTCCTCATCCAAGGTCACGAAGAAGGCTGCCTTCTCGATGGCCTCCAGGGAGACCTTATTCTTTCCTGTGCTGAAGTAGGTCTGGCGTGCCTCAGCCCACTGCACCCTGGGAGACCATGGAGGCATCAGGGGGGACGTGGGGGCAGCCTAGTCTCAGCTGGGGCATTGGGAGCTCCAGTTTAAGAGCTTCGTGGCCCCTCAGAGGCTACTGAGTCCAACCCCTCCTTTCTTGAGAAGGCCCTGGAAGCGACTCGTCCGGGATCACTTGGCTCGGACGAGAAGCCAGGCCCTCTGCCTCGAGAGTCAGCACCCTTCAGCCCTGTGACCAAGGGACTGCATGGAGGTGAGGGGAATGGGAGGGGCATCCCCTTCACTCTTCCCCCCACCCCAGCTTTGGGCTCAGCTTATTGCTCTTTGCTTCCTGGCCCCCGGGGAAATTCTGATGTGGAGGATAGGTAGTGAGAGCAAGCTGTACCCCCTTTCCCATTGCTGATCCTTGTCCCGCACCCCTCAGTGATGGCAGGGTCGGCCGCCCTCAGACCACAGAGCTGGTCAAAGGCCCCCCTCACCCCAGGGCTGGGAGGGCTCCAATACCTGCCCCCAGCTGTGAAGGCTGCTAGCTTCTCCTCGCCAGGCTGTGGAGGAGACGGGTCATCCAGGATCCTCTGGAATTGCATCTCAAGGTCCCGAGGCTTGAGCAGCTGGGAGCCCTGGTAGAGCCAGACCTTGTAGAAGCGACCCTTGTGGTAGACAGCCACGTGCCTGCTGTCTAGGAGGTGCTGTAGTACATCTGGGGGCAGGGGAGCCGGAGGTTATAGGAGCAGGGACGGCAGCAGCACTGTACCAGGATAGGGCGAGCTGCCAGCGGCCTGCAAGGACTGAGGAGAGAAGCCTGGAGAACTGGGGACGGGAGGGGACAGAATGGGACGCAAACTACTCTAGACCCAAGGCAGCTCCGACAGACTCTGCAGGAGAACTCCGTCCCACAGCTAGCTGGCCCTTCCCCTTCCTGCCTGCCCTCTCTGCTCCATCCCACACCCAACCAAACCACTACTGCCTCTGCCAAGGTCATGCCCCACCATCTCCACTGCCCCGTCTACATCGGGGCTCCGGCCACGGATCCCGACGCTTCAGGCCCAGGGTTCCCTGCCCAACCCTCCTGGCTGGACCGCTGGCCCTCCCTTGGCTTTGGCTAGGGCTCTCTTCCCACACTCTCCATCTTCCCTTTTGCCAGGTGATCTTTCCCTGTCCCCTCCCCCAAATATGTCTTCTCAACCTTTAAATGGGCCCATGAAGGGATTGTCTTCCTCTACTAGAATATAAGCTTCTTGAGGGGAAATACTGCCCAAAGCTTAAAATGATGCCCAGTAAATGCTTCTCCCCACATTCATTTCTTCCTGCCCTCTCCCCACCCACAGACCTGTGCTTGGCCAGTGTGGGGAATCGGAATCTAGCATCTGAGGGAAGAAGCGGGACGGGCTTTTGGCCAAGACTGGGAGGAGGGGGTCACCTGGGCCTTCGACCAGCAGCAGGGAAACCAACCCCGAGTACCTGTATCCTTGCCAGGGATTCGAGTAGTGTTGAACATCCTTTCCATCTGATAGGAGCACATGGGCACAATGCCGAGAGCCATCACCTGTGGGACAGGCCCAGGAGAGGGACAAACTTCAGCAAGTCCTTGAGGTGCCCCCTGGCCCCTGCCCTCTGAAGCCAGGCCCCTGTGGCCGGCCACACTTACAGGCTTGATCTCCTCACGGTCCAGCTTTCGTCGGTACATGATCATGGCATGAACCACGCTGCCCAGTCTTGCTGCCTGAATGTTGGTGTGCCGGGTAAATACAAAATCCTGGGGAGGGAGGAGCAGGAGCCATAGGGCCAGAGTGGCAGGAGTGGGAGCCTCGGGCCAGAACCCATTGCTGTCTCGTCTTGCCCCGTCTGTCCCTATGCCTGTCCATCCTTCTCTGGCAATGTTTCTCACGACGTCTCCTTTTTCTCCATCTCTGGTATTATTGCCCTAAACCCCATTCAAATCGGTGTGGCGGAGAGGGGAAGAACCCCTGCAGGACCCAGGGCTGGAAGACTTGGATTCCAGTCTGTTCAGGCTGGCAACTTAGACCCTCCCCTCCCCTCTGGGCCTCAGTTTACTGCTTTGGAAAAACAAGGGGCTTGGCTACAGCATCTCCGCCGAGGTGTCTTCCAGCTTGAAACTCATTCTGAATAAACACTGAATGCTCAGGAGAGACACTAGGGGCAGAGTAGGGTCTGTCTTCAGGCTGCTCACTGTTGACTAAGGGGACAAGAGACAAGCCCATAGGGCTGCGAAGGTGGAATCTTACATGATCAGTGTGGTAGAAAGTGAAGAAAAGCTGGAGCTGGTTAATGACTGCCAACTCTCCTATCATTGCCCTGCTGACTCACCCCACCAGCCCTAATAAGAAGAATCTTCATAAACTATTGATTCCATCACATCACTCCCCTCCCTCAAGAACCTACAGTGGCTCCCAACTGCTTGTTGTACTGGCTGTGCCCCATACCTGGTGTGTCCTCCCACTCCACCTCGTTTCTACTTCTGGTTTCCTTCAAGTTGCTCATGCCTTCCCTTCCCAGACCACCTTGGGCTCAATGTGCCTCTCTTCTGTCTAAATTTATATGCAGACCCCTAATCAAGCAACAAGCATTCGCTAAACAAACACCTACTGTGTGCCAGCACCCCCGATGGATGCTGAGGCCACAAGAACAAAGAGCAGAAAGGATCCCTCCTGTCCAGGGGAGGGGAGATGACTAGTACAGAGGGTAGCTGGTTACCAGGGAGTGGAGGAGGGAAGCCTCTGCCAGCTGGGGGATCGGAAAAGACCTCCTACAGAGGAAGAGATCTCATCTTCAAAGGGACTCCCTGAGGCCAAGGTGAGGAGGGCAGAGGTGGGAGTGTCACAGAGAAGGTCAGTTTGGACCATCCCAGAGTTCAGCAGGGGGAGTCATTAGTGCCCGATGAGGCTGAAAGGAAGGAAAGGCTGGGGCCGGCTTGTGAAGCCAAGCAGAGGAGTTGATATTTGATTCTAGAGGCAAGAGACACCACTGTTGGTGGCCACTGATTGAAGTGTACGACCCAGCCGGACTCCTGCTCAAAGAACATCCCTTGGCCAACATCGCCATCAGCCCAAAGACTGGGTAGCTCTATAAGTGGTGAGAAAGGGTCAAGATGTGAGCAATGGCGTGACAGCAGAGGGGCAAGACTGAGCTGCTGGCTGGCTGCCAAAGTTATGGCCTGGGAGATGGAATCCCCACCATGGGGTGTCTTTGATGGAAAGATGAAAGTTTGGAGATCGATGGTGAAAGCTAATGGTCTCTTTTGGACACCTTGAGTCGGAGATGTTGCCAGGACATCCAGCTGGATGCCCAGGGGAGAGCTAGGCGAGACCTGGGAGCCATTGGCATAGAGACTAATGATAAGGATGCAGAGAGAGAGCAGATTAAGGGGCTGGGACAGGATTAGAGGAACACCCACTGCGGGGAGGAGGCACCTAATCTGAAGCATGAGCTGTTAGGGGGCAAATCAGGAAAGGAGACTGAGAAAGAGAGGTTGGATGGGCAGGAAAACCAGGAGGAGGGGGGTCATGATGGGCCCACGGAGAATAACCAAGAGGGGAGGGGAAGGTGGGTGACGCACAGCATCGCAGGCGACAGGGAAGCCCATTGGGACTGAGACCGGCAAGAGACAAGCTAGCTTGCAAGGGCCTTAGAGGCTATTTCCCCTCTTAGAATGTAAGTCCTTTGAGAGCAAGGGCTCGAGGCTCCCTGTTGTCTTTGTGACCCCAGAACTTAGCACTGTGGTGGGCATCCGGAGTAGGGGCCATGGTGAGGGGCGCGGTGGATTTGGCCAGGACTTGGGATTTCAGTGGCATAGGGAACTCTGTGGGGAGGAGATGGCAGGCACACAGATGACAATGTGACTGACCTGGCATCAGAAGGGCTCGGCCTGTCGTCAGAGGGGCAAGGCTTTCTTTGCCTCCGTGAAGCCTGCCAGGCACAGGCCACCTGCCTCCTCCTATCAGGTAAGCCCCAGGCTCTTGGCTGAACACCTTAGACCAGGCAGCTCTTCCAATCTGAACCCCTCATAGTGCCCCCTCGGATTAGCAGGAGAACTCTTAACTCTGGGCTTTCCTTCAGAGTGGGTGTGAGGACAATATGAAGCAAACGGGGGCCTGACAGCAACAGTCCCGTCATCATGGCCTCCCTGCCCTTGGATCTCACTCGTTTGCAAGCCGGGGCAGCTTCCTTTTTGTCTTTGGTCCCCGGGGCTTGGCACGTGAATGAAGCCCATGGAAAACGGCCTTTCCCAAACCTGGGCCGATTCCATTCAAATACAAAGTCCCTGAGACTCAGGGGAGAGCTTGGTTAGAGGGAAACCCCACGAGGGTCTGGGTCACTATGGCAGCTAGGCGAGGTCTCTCACAGGCTACCCTGAATCAATTAAACTGGCCTCCACCCCACTAAAGGAGAAGGAGGCAGGGAGAGGGGGTTAGTCAGATGAGACGGGGCCTTGAATGCCAGGATGAAGTGCTTAGCCTTTAGCCAGTAATCAATGGAAAGCCACCAGAGATTCTTGGCAGGGTTGGGATTGGGTAGGTCAAGAGGGAGGCAAGCTGGAGCCTCTTACAATAATCTGGGTGCACAGCAGAGTTTGGATGAAGAGACTGGCGAGGAAGGGCCGGCCAAGGAGGGAAGCCAGCTCAAAGGGGCCGATTTGACAAAGGTTCTGCTTCATTCCCTCTGAGCTGAGGCCGACATCCTACCTGCTCCCTCTAAATCCTGACCTCGGCCCTGAGCAGGCCTACTGGTCTCTAGGCTCTCCCTCCTCTCCCCACCATCCCCCAAATCCTCTTCGGGGAGTCTCCTGCCATTATCCCATTTGATCTCTTTTTAAAGATATTTTCCTTTCCCAATTACAGATCGATGTTTGCTCTTTGGACAAGGCCTTTCCCCGGTTAAGAGGGCCCTGGTGTGTCCCAGGGCCTGTTCCCATCTCCGAGCCGCATTGCCTGGCTGTGACTTTGGGGCCCCGCCCGGCTGTGTCTCAGTCAGGCTGTGTGCCACCCTGGCTGCCCTCACCCTCTGGCCCTAGAGCCCCCGGGGGCCCAGCTCTTACCATGACATAGTAGTTGCTATTCACCACGAGGGGGCTCCTGCCTCGAAGGTAGATGTATTCTTCCCACCAGTCACTCACCTAGAAGGGAGAGGGAGGTCAGAGCCCGGCCGGAGGAGGGGGCTCCTGGTGAGCTTTGGGAGGGCGAGAAGGCGAGAGGCACTCACGTAGTTGGTTGCCCACCAGGACTTGAGCACCAGGTATTTCTGGAGCCGGGGCGCAGTCTTCTCTTGGAAGTCTTTAGCCAGCATCTCCATGCGGTAATACTGCTCGTCATCTAACAAGGGCCTCACAGATTCTAGATACTGCACCCCCGCCCCCCCAAGTCATCATCAGGTTTGGGTCCTATCCCCATGCCAGGCCTCGCCTCCTCTGAGGCTGGAGGGCACTGGCCCACCCTCTAGCCAAGCCACCCTCTACCCCCCAACCTCACCCGATGGACGGTGGCTGCCACTTTGGGCACTGGTAACTTGGGCAGAGATGTCTGGAAGCTGTAGAGCATTGGCCTGCGGTTGGACAGGAGCCGGACGCAGATCTGAAGGTCAGGAGAGGGTTATGGGCATTGGGGAGACCCGGACTCCAGGCCAAGAGTGGGTCAAGAGCGATGGGGGCCGAGGTCCTAAGATTCTCTGGGTGACCGCCCCGGAGACTCCCCAGGTGTTCTTGGCCCCCTCCTCCTCCTCCTCCTGGCAGCCCCTGCTCACAGCCCAGATCTTGGTGGTCCGGCTGGTCTGGCCGTGCAACTCAAACATCCAGCCATGGTAGGAGAGCAGCAATTTCAGGGTCTGGCGAAAGAGGAAGATGCCAGTCACCCAGACTCCGGTGGAGAAGATGCCCACGCTGATGAGCGTTCGGGTCTGCAGGGTCAGGTAACGGCAGCATCTGTCCAGGGATTGGAAAAAGGAGCTGGGACACAGTGCTGACTCTGGAGCCTTCCCCATGGGGCCCCTCTCTTCTCCCCAAATCCACAAGGGCTGGTGGGACCCACAGGATGGAGAGCCCAGCCTTCTAGAGCACAGTGCCATGGACACAGAAGTTTAGGGCCCGACGGCGAGGAGCAAGAGGAGGAACGGGATGCCAGAACGGCTCCAGTGCCCGGCAGCAGGACCAGCCCCCCTCTCCCCCCCCAGGTTCACCCCCCCCAAGCCAGCCACCAGGCCCCTGGTTTAGCCTCCTCACCCCTCTGGGATATATTTCCGGATGCAGCAGATCATCCCCATGGAAAGGTCCACATTGCAGTAGGAGGAGCCCATTGTTGTCATGACAACGACCAGCCAACTGGTGGGGCTGCCAGGATACACGCCCCTGAGGATGCCATTCTGTGGGGACGGGGGCGGGGGCAGAGCCCCCCAGGGCTCTTAGGGAACCGGGAATGTTGAGGAGTGCTGCCCCCAGGTGGCCAGTGTGGGGACCAGCAGAGGGGGGCGGAGGTGGGAGGGGACAAGTACAGAGCGGATTCCCTCTTGCCCCCTTGCTTCTGGGGACCCAGGAACTGAAGAGGGAGCTCGTGGCAGTCTGCCCCCCCTCCCCTTGGCCCTGCCTGGGTCCCCACCTTGATGCGGATAAGGCGTTTCTTCCATGAGTTGATGCCAGATAGGTAGACGTGCTTCAGGGCCTCTCGGCTGAGCTGGAAGTCTACCCCATCAGGGGTCACTGTGAACTGGAAGGCCACGGCCTGGTGGGCTTCTGCCATCTTGGGGGGGCAGCCTCAGCCTTTGGGGGAGATGAAGGAGAGTGGTCCAAGCCCAACTCTAAGGGGCAGGGGCCAGCAATGAGGCTGAGCCGAGGTTAGGGCCAGTGGCCAGCAGGCATGGTGAGGGGAAGGAATGCTTAGGCTGCCCACCTCTCCCTCCTTCCTTCCCTGTGCCCTCTGGGTCCTGGTGAGGACCGGAGCCTTGGTCCCCCAGTTCTCTTCGAGATCCTCATCTACCTCATCCTTCTTAAACCAAAGTGCCCCCAGAAGAGTGCCCCGGGGCCTCCTCCTCGTCCCTTTCTATGCCCTTGCCCTTGGCAATCTCCTCTGCCCCAAGAGATCCATGCCCATGGCCACTCCGTCTGGCCCCTAACCCACCCCGGAGTGGGGCTGAGCCGTGTCCAGTCCTGTCCTAGCCACCAGCCTAGTTCAGCCCCTTTGCTGCCGCTGGGCTAGGTCTTCTCCAGGCCCCCCTTCCTCTCTTCCCCTGCTCCAGAGTCTCCAATAGCTCCCCACTGGCAGACTAAGTAAATCGCAGCTCCAGCCCCGGGCCTTCTTTCCCCCTTCCCTAGTCTGCAGGGCAGGCACACTGGCCTTTGCTCCTCCTGCTTTCCACTAGCGCCGCGCAGTGAGCTTTCCGGGTGCTGGAGGCAGCTCCCTGGCCCGTGCTCCCACTTCCTCCCGCCACGGTCCTCCCTCTTTCCCCTGGGCTCCTGGACTGCAGGCAGGGCCCCTTGACATGCCTGCCCCTCTAAGGGCCCGGGCCTTTGCGCCAGCGGGCACACACCCAAGGGACTGGTCTTTGGGAGCCTGGGATGAGTCCCTTCGCCCCGCCTGAGCCTCTCCAATACCCAGTTACCACCCCACGAGCAACCAGCTTCAAGACAAAGCCGCCTCCCCAATCCAGGCCGCGGGCCCCGACTCCACCACAGACCCTCAGGCCCTCCCCTGACCGAGGCCCTCCCCTCACCACGGAGCTCGATCGCGGCCCCCGGGCCGGCCGGCCCGGGCTCGCTGGGCTGGGCTGCGCTGGGCTCGGCTCGGAGGCTGTGGGGCCGCCCTCAGACGCCGGCCCGGCCCTGGCCCCGGCCCCGGCCGGCCGCCCTCCGCCCCATGGCCAGCCCCGAGCCGCCAACGGCCGCCGAGCCTCGAGCCCCCTGGAGCGCACCGTTCCACGCGCCCCACGCGAGAGGGTGGGACCACAACGGCCCCTCCCACTCATGAGGGCGGGACCACCTCCATGGACCCCCGGCCCAGCGGGGCGGGGCGCGCGGGACTAAGGGCCCGGGATGGAACGCAAGCGCCGGGAGGACGCCCCATATGGAGAGCCTGAGGAGGGAGGCCTGGGCGGGGGGGCTCTCCGACGAAGGTGGCCATCGGGCCAGCTAGTCCGCCGCCGGCCGCCGCCCCCCGCCCCGGAGCGCGGGGGCTGCTCCGTACTCACGGCTCAGCTCAAGGGTCCACTCCGGGAAGAGGCTCGGCACTTGTGGCCTGTGCCCTCGCGTCCTTCAGCAGCTGCCTCCGGCCCCGCCCCACCCCCCACCTCCACCCCGCAAGGGGAATTCGATACCCGCTCCCAAATTGGGGTCGGGAGTGCGTGGGGCGGAGACCACGGTGGCTTCCCCTCTCCCCCTGGAGCTGCACTGGCTGCTGCGCCTCTGGGGCTGTCCAGTGGGGGACCAAGAGTGGGGGGGGGGTCTCACGTGAGAACTGTCACCCAACCTAAAAATAGCTCAATCTGGGGGAAAGGTCGCCGCCGGGGCCCCTCCCCCCAGCAGGCCCGAGCAGGGCG